>NC_090436.1:890462703-890772143 GCF_031143425.1 Pleurodeles waltl | reverse complement strand
GTAGGAGGGGCTAACAGTT
Source organism: Pleurodeles waltl (assembly GCF_031143425.1). Lineage (NCBI taxonomy): Eukaryota > Metazoa > Chordata > Amphibia > Caudata > Salamandridae > Pleurodeles > Pleurodeles waltl. The sequence goes on along the minus strand of NC_090436.1, from coordinate 890,772,124 downwards.
TCAAGGACTAGTTGACACATTACTGTCTGTTACTGATTACTAACAGCTGCAGATCTTACTGGGCATGTGCGAAAGTGGGAGATGCTAAATATAACTTGTCACTAGACAGATTTTCAGGAGTAGTTAACAGAAAGGTAGGACAGAGCACATGGCGAGCACATGGCAGAGAAAATAGCTGCCATGAATACAAAATGGATTCCGCCAAATGTTCACAATAGTTGCTAAACACAAGATGTCTTCTGCTAATGCTTAATCTAATCGCTATTAAATTACAACAGACGACCCTTTCAGCATTATCTGAAGACATTTGTCTTTCTGGGATAATCTAAATATTCATCTTGGATATTTATGCTCATCATTAAAGCTATTTCCTTATCTAACATGTGTTGTGCTTTCATTTCTGTAATATTTCTTTTGGTAGGCATACAAGCAGTAATACACATGGAGCAGAACATTGGACCACACTGACTACAGATACAGCATGTGAAAAATATTGCAATCATTACACACAGGATAGTCAGTAGTTTCCAACCCCAAGCGGAAACAAGAGCCCAAAACCATCCAGAAAAAGTCCAAGTACCAGTCTCTGTGTGGATTTCTGCACCAATTTTATGCAATTTAGATATTGCATCATATACTGAAGGTGAGTCGTCTGGAATAAAAACACAGCAACTACTACCGATGATGCAACATGCACCACCTCGATCAGCTAATATCACATCTAGTACCATACGATTTTGGAGCGCTACAATCCTCGCAATTTGGAGCTCCTCAGTAATATTCCCAAGTGCCAGAGCTGCCTGATTGGTAACAGCTTCCACAACCCTAGTCAATCGTCTCACTTTCCTACTGTTTAATGCAGCACCCACAAAGGAGAACAACCCTAAATTGAAATGAAATCAACATATTGTTGCAGGCTAGTATCCGTTAGGTCTACCTCATTTGTACTTATTGTCCTTTTTAATCTATTTTTAATGATGTCATTGAACAGTTTAAAATCTCGGTGATATGATGCAGGGGCCAAAAACACAGGGGGTAATAGAAAAGATACTTAACACACACCTGACCACCCAACAGGTAGTTGGTAATATCCATAGTTACCACAAACAAAATATGTATTATGTGAAGCTGTAAAACTACTATTATTTACACCCTCAATAGTTAAAATCAAGGTACAATCTCTTATCCCTACTGGAATTCGCCCAATGCTACGTATACATAAATCTGCTTTAGTTTTTTGTAACAGAAATCACAAATTGTTCTTTCTTGTCAGAGTCTCTTATATTTGTGAAGACATATGGTATTGAAACATTGTCCGGTTGATACTCTTCCCATTCCCATTTAGTTCCTTTGGCTTGGGGATACCCATCTTTGTCTTGGTAGCATACTTTATTAAGGTGAAAAAGAAGTCCGCCCTCTGTACATTTTCCAGATGCAAACAAAAGCGTATACCAAGCTTGACAAGAACCATTGTGTGAAAAAGGAAGATGAATGAAAGGTGTTCCTCCTTTCTTTTGATGCGCAGGTATCATTCCACATACCCAACAGTTAGTAGTATTTGTAGCATTATGAGTATGATGCAACATCTGAATGAAAGTATTATTGAAGTACGATTGATGGTGCTTCTGCTCCTGATAGGGAAGCGTAAAGTAATAGTGATTCTCTGGTACTGGAGTAGTGGCAACAAAAAACTCACGAGCAGGAGCCTTCTTTTCAACAAACCAGGTGATTATTGCTATAACCACCAAAACAACAACAAACCCCATAGTACTAATGATCAGTTTGTTATTCATTTTAGCAACAGTGATAATCGACCCTTTCAGAAATTTATTAAAAACAATCGTTAGAGCTCTTATCCCTGGGCAGCCGCTGATTTCTTCACTACGGGCCAAGACGGGTGTCACTACTCTAATGCATGGCTGATCCCCCCCCCTTGCCACATTGGCTCTCCATTTCACTAACCCAGGGCGGTAGCTCAACAAGTTTTCTCCAGCACTTCGGGGTCTTTCCTCGGTCTCAAATTATATCGCGACACTCCAGAAATCGTATAGTCCGGGAAGAACTCCGCAGATTCGTCAGGTGATATAGCACGGCCTTTCTCCGTAGTCAAAATCTCTTGATGATTGGTCAGCACAGCAGGTTCCACCAAGGTAGGTAGCACTCTTTTGCAGTGAGTACTATGGACCCAATTCTTTCGGTTCGTCACTCGAACTGCTGTCCTTGTCGCAATTAGCACCTGTTCTGGGCCTTGCCACCTTGGCTCCAAGCTGCTTGATCTTTCAAAGGACTTAATCATCACCTGGTCATCAGGTCGGAGTTCATGGCCTTCACCTGTAGATCTGTCAGGAAGTGCTTCTCGAACCTGTTGATGAATAGAAACCAAATTGTCGGTTAACTGTGCCAAATAATCATTCATCAGGACACAAGGTACATCATATACAGAATTTGGCTTAGGAACTCCCCAAATGTTCATTGGCCTTCCAAACACTATTTCGTAAGGAGTAAGGCCGATTCGAGAGTGTGGCACTGACCTAATAGACAATGATGCCAACGGTAATGTATCCGGCCAAGTTAAGGATATGGAAGCCTGTTTCTTCGCTAACTTCAGCTTCAAAGTAGCATTATACCTTTCCACCAACCCTGCTGATTGTGGGTGGAAAACCGCATGGAACTTCTGTTTGATCCCTAATCCTTTCAGGACATACTTAATAACTTCCCCAACAAAATGAGGTCCGTTATCATTCCATAAAATTCTGCAAACACCAAACCTAGGGAAAAATTCTTTCAAAAGCACCTTTGCTGTGGTAATGGCAGTATTATCCTTTGTGGGGTATGCCTCTATCCATTTACTGAAGGCACATACCACCACCAAGACATACTTTAAATTGTTGCAACGTTCAAGCTAAATATAATCCATTTGTAGAACTTCGAAAGGTGCAGTTGGTGTAGCAAACCCTCCCGCAGGAGTACGTGTCCCTTTTCCAGGATTGTATTGTGAACAGATCAAACAAGACTGTACTACTCTCTTAGCTGTACTGGAAATTTCTGGATGCTCCCAAACTTGTGTAAGCAACTTCGTTATTGTTGAAGCTCCAACATGTGCCAGCCCATGTGCCATCTGAACCATAGGTTGTACAAAAGCTATAGGCAATTTCCATTTATCCATCTGCTTATTCCGCCAACAGCCCTCATCATCCAATTCTCCTTCTTCAGACCATTGCTCACGTTCTTTCACAGAAGCAGATTTCTGTATATCTAATACATCTTGTCTAGCATTATGCCAACGTTCAGCTTGTGACTTCACTACATACATAGAAGTAGAACTTCGCTGCATCGCAGTCTCACGTGCTACGCGTTCCGCAAGGGCATTACCTTGCCCCATCTTATCGGTCACTTTCTTGTGTGCACTACATTTCACAATAGCTAGTTTCTTTGGATATGTCAATGCAGTCAAGAGGTTATGCACTAATTCTCCATGCATTATCTGCATCCCGTAGGATGTGAGAAAGCCTCTCTCCTTCCAAAGCAAACCAAAATCATGAGCCCCTCCAAAAGCATAGCGGCTGTCTGTATAAATGTTCACACATAAGTCAGTACTAAGCTCACATGCTCGTGTCAAAGCTATTAGTTCAGCTGCTTGAGCTGACTTCTGTGGTATACGAGCTGTCTCCACTACTGTGTGTATTGTGGTGATTGCATATGCAGCTGAGGTCGTACCGTCTGGCAACTTCAAACAAGACCCATCAACCCACAATTCCCCGTCTACATCTGGAAGGAGCGTATCTTGTAAATCAATATGACCCTTTGTCTGTTCTTGGGTAAGGAATATACAATCATGTGTTTCTTGTGACTGAGGCTGAGTCACCGGATATGGCAACAAAGTGGCTGGATTTAGTGTTGCACATCTCTTCAGTGTAGTGTGAGGAGCCAGCAATGTCAATTCATATCCTGTCAGGTGAGCGCTAGTTAAATGTTGTGTCTTTGTTTAATTTAAAAGAGCATCAACCGCATGGGGTACTAACACCAACAGCTTATGTGACAAAACTATCCCTTTACTCTGACGTATTGACACAGCTGTTGCGGCAACTGAACAAAAACACCCAGGCAACGCTCGAGCGACAGGATCTAGTACTGCTGAAAAATATGCACAGGGACGCTGCTCATCGCCATGTGTCTGTACTAAAACTGACAATGCACATCCATCTTTCTCATGTACGTAAAGTGCAAAAGGCTTCATGTAATCTGGAGTACCTAATACTGATGCTGAACAAAGGGCTTGTCGTAGCTGCCGGAAAGCAGTCTCACATTTATCTGTCCATGGGAGGGGCATTGGAGTAGTCAAAAGTGCTAGCAAAGGTTTGACAATGTGTGAAAACCCTAATATCCATTGCCTACAAAAAGAAGTAAGACAAAGAAATGCACGAACATCTTTCTGAGTAGAGGGTACTGGTGTGTCTAAAATTGCTTGAATACGATCTGATGTAAGTGAACGGCCCTCCTTAGACAAAAGGTGTCCTAAACAGGTTACCTTTGGTCTACAATATTGCAAATTCTTTTGTGACACTTTATGATGGTGTGAAGCAAGAAAAGAAAGTAAGGACAAAGTGCACTTTTCACATTGCTCAGGGGTATCGGCTGCCAACAAAATATCATTGACATATTGTATGAGAGCCACACCTTCAGGCAAAACAAAAGAATCAAGTTGTCGTTTTAACGCTTGACTATAAATACTAGGACTCTCAGTATAGCCTTGAGGAACTCTGCAAAATCTAAATGATCGTTTATTCAAAGTAAAACCAAACAAATATCGGCTGTCAGGATGAATAGGGATCGAAAAGAAAGCATTCTTCAAATCTATCACAGAGAACGTAGTTGCTGTCGGGGGAACCAAAGTAAGAAGTGTTGTGATGTCAGATACCACAGGATATTGTGGTATCACAATCTTACTGACTTCTCATAAATCAATAATGAATCGGTAAATCCTAGTATCAGTATCCTTTTTCAGAATAGGAAGAATCGGACTATTACAAACATTATACAGAACTTCCACAACAACTCCAACTGCAATAAGATCATGCACAATTCGTGTGAGTGCTTCTTCGCCCTCCTGTGAAATTTTGTATTGAGGCAAACGTGGCAATACAGCTCCCTCCTTGACACTAATATGTACTAGTGGAATAATCATTTGTCCCACATCAGTATCGGAAGTAGCCCACAAAGTACTAGGCAGTGAAGCTAATGCAATATCCTCTTTAACAAGACAAACTCTTTCCATCACAGGATGATTATCATTTAAAATTACATGCACCCCTTCAGGAGAGCATCGTATTGTAGCCCTGAAATACTTGAGCATATCAAGACCCACAATATTGTCTGGTGTATTTGGAGAAAGCAAAAATGGACATGGAGCAGTAAATTTATCAACATGGAATGCAAGTGGTTGTGACAATGGGCTAGGGGAAGGTGTTCCATCGAAACCTATCGATGTAATGGTTAAGCCAGACAGGGGAGCCCTTGGAATCAATTGTTTAGACAAGGCGCTACGAGTAGCTCCTGTATCAACCAGAAACAGATCAGTAGAACCCAAAACATGTGTCAGGGACCCCTCTGATCTACTGGAACTTCAACTGATTCCTTACCCCATCCTAGGCAATTTTATGCATAAGCAGAATCTTGGAAATCAGGCTGTACATAGTTAGACATCTGGTATTGGTTCCGTCTATCAAAAGTGTTAAACCCATCCTGCCCTCGTACATTAGCATCAACCCTAGCATGATCATTCGTGCTTCTTCTAGGCCCTGAATATCCTGAGCGATTTCTCATTTGTCCCCAACCATGTGAACACTGCTGAACACGTAGTGCTGGACAATCGGCAGCCCAATGCCCAAATTTCTTACAATACGCACACTAATCAACAGACAAATTCGAACGAGTGTAAGAAGAACCATAAGATCCACGTCCACCTCTATCCCTACCTCTAAAAGGCAGACCATAAGCTTGAGCCAACATAACCTTCGTCTTTAATTCTTTAATCTTTTTATCCTCGCTACCTTTTGCTTCTAATTCCTGACGTTCATAATACTGAGCCATAGTCAAAAGAGAAACCGGAGTAGAGGTAGTCCATGAACTTTCACTAGCTTTTAGACGACTAGCTATTCCTGGTAACAGATTTGCAACATATTTATCAACAAACAAATGTCTGCCCGTATCATCTGACAATAACTGCCCGCTAAAATCATGAAATGCTTCTTCAAAGCGTGTAAAGAAATCAGAGACCGATTCATCTGCCTTTTGCTTACAAGATGCTAAAACAGTCCAATCTATCTTTTTAGGGGGAATAATCGTTTTTAACTAAACTAATATGGCTGCGGGAAGATCTAGAATCAACTGATATGGCTTTTTCACAGGTTCCCTATCCCCGTCCATCTGTTCTAATTCTTTCCATGACGCCCCAAAAACTACAAGATCATCAACTTCACGAACAGTTCTCCACATATCTGGTGGTAATATCAATCCGAAAAATAAATCAATGTCAGCCAAAGTCATAGTACAAGAACTAATTGCTCCCTCAACTTCCTCATAAAAGGCGGCTGGATTTTTCTGCGGGTCAGGTAATGCTGTTTTAAGTGCCATTACATCTGTCCTATTTCAAGGAATATACACCCAATTATAAATAAAATAACCCTTAGCATCAACAGAAGTTTTACCATCACTTGTACCCAATCCTTTAGGAGGAACATACAAAGGCGCGGCCTCCCGCATTAGTTTCGCGTGAACTATCATAGTCTTATCTGTTCCGAAGATGGAAGCTTGCACCCCGCCGGTCTGAGATGTCCGTGCAACTACGTCCACGGCCCTTTTCTCCTCTTGCAAACGGACTGCCACAACACATAATTTCACCAAACGCCTGATTGCATCAGCCACCGGGGAGAAAACAAAAATACCATCACGCATTTGCTTATGATCAGCTGCTCCATCATCGGTCACTAACTCATCAGAATATTTCCGATATAGTTCAATATCTTCTGTGCCAAATGCCTCAGTAAAATATAGCTGCTCCTTTTCCGTCCACCCTTTTATGTTGTCTAAAAGTTCAGAAGCAGAGACAACGCTACAAATTGTTTTACGAGCAATAGATCTAAGCTCAGACGCACGGTCAGCAGGCAACATAGAGCGACTGTCTCATATCTTCTGTTGCTCCAAACCGGAGACCTTAGCTAACTCATGAGGGGCAGAAGGAACGACATACGGAGGTGGAGGGCGATCTAGTAACAAAAAATAATTGTGTGGTTTATTAAAGATAGGATAGAGAGGTTGCCTAACGGTGTATTGGCCAGTTACCTGTAATTTACACTCTTTCTCTTCTAGCTCCTTTAAGTCATTTATTTATTTATTTCTCATTTCCAATGCTTTCACATATACATTCTTCCGCTGCTCTTTCTCAAGCAAGGCTTGCTCACGCTTCACTCGTCCACGCACTTCTTTCTCCCACATTCGTACACAGTCAAACATATCTTGCCTTGACCTTCGCTTACACATACATTGTTCCACATACTCAATCTTTCGTAAATCAAATGACCCTTGCATAGGCCAATGTAACTCAGGATCCGCACGAGTGTATTTATTCCATAATGTGCTGTACATTATAGAAGAAAGACCATGTTTAACATACATATCTCTATTGGGCTTCCCCTCTGGGGGTGCCGGTTGCGATTCTTCCAGTCTCAAATTGGTACCATTACAAAAGAAACACATCCTACGAAGTGCGCTAAAAACAGGCATGCCAAAAATAGTGCAGAATATGCAATATTATAATCAAAGTAGCACTTAAGGTGCCGTTCAAATCAAAATTAAATTGGAGACAATTCTACTCATTACCTGCCTATATAAATTGCAATATATCTATAAATTCAAAGGACACAAATTGACTAGTCACCCAAAACACGAGAGCCACAGTAAGTAGTGCTAAACTTCATTACCAAACAAAGGCATCAAAACCCACAGCAAGTGCCGTAAAACGGCTCTTACCAATCACAGGGTGTCCATGTTCCAACTGCCAAGTTCTAAAATCGACCAAATGGTCACTACGTGACGAATGAACAAAAAGGATCTCAGTCGAGGACCGGCGCCACCTGTATGGTCAAATCAGAAAGAAGGGAAAAAAGCTGTGGTTGCCAAGACTCGGGTCTCCTCAGGCATTGATCGTCTGCAGCGAAATCCCAATCCTTCGTCGCGACCAATCCGTCAGGTGTCCGAGTCGCCGATGAGTCCCTGTTCGGGCACCAATTTGTTGAAGTAAGCCTCAGCAAGGCCTACTAGTGCAAGGGGTTCGCCCTTCTCTGCACAAAGTCCTGAGACCATATAGGAAGAAGTTGGCACAGAAACTGAAATAAAAGACAAAGTTTATTAAACCTCATGAGGTGGTACTACAGTTCAAACAGCACCCTTCGGTAATGTTTGAAGTAGCACACTGAACTAAGAGAGCATGGTCCTTTTATACCCACGCAGGGGCTAAAAGAAGGTGGTACAATTATAGAAGCAAGACTTACATACATGTAAGGTCATATGGAAATGCACAGTCGACAGGTAGGAGGGACTAACAGTTTCAAGGACTAGTTGACACATTACTGTCTGTTACTGATTACTAACAGCTGCAGATCTTACTGGGCATGTGCGAAAGTGGGAGATGCTAAATATAACTTGTCACTAGACAGATTTTCAAGAGTAGTTAACAGAAAGGTAGGACAGAGCACATGGCAGAGAAAATGGCTGCCATGAATACAAAATGGATTCCGCCAAATGTTCACAATAGTTGCTAAACACAAGGGGGGTTATTACAACTTTGGAGGAGGTGTTAATCCGTCCCAAAAGTGACGGTAAAGTGACGGATATACCACCAGCCGTATTACGAGTCCATTATATCCTATGGAACTCGTAATACGGCTGGTGGTATATCCGTCACTTTACCGTCACTTTTGGGACGGATTAACACCTCCTCCAAAGTTGTAATAACCCCCATAATGTCTTCTGCTAATGCTTACTCTAATAGCTATTAAATTACAACACCACTAACAGAGAGCAAGAAACAAGCAGAAAAAGGGCAGACAGGCACAAACAGAGGGCAAGAAATGGGCAGAGGGGTACAAACAGAGGGCAAGAAATTAGCAGAGAGGTACAAACGGAGGGCAGGAGATGGGCAGAGAGGCACAAACAGAGGGCAAGAAGCGAGTAAAAAGGCACAAACAGAGTGCAAGAAACCAGCAGAAATGCAGAAACAGGGCAATAACAAGCAGAACATTAACAGAGAGGCACAAAAAGACAAGAAAGAAATTAGCAGAGAGGCACAGAGGGCAAGACCAAGCAGAAAGGAACAAACAGAGGGCAAGAAATGGACAGCGAGGCACAAACAGAGGGCAAGAAACTAGCAGAAAATGGGTAGAGAGGCACAAACAGAGGGCAAGAAATGGGCAGAGAGGCACAAGCAGAGGGTAAGAAACAAGCAGAAAATGGGCTGGAGGCACAAACAGAGGGCAAGAAATGGGCAAAGAGGCACCAATAGAGGGCAAGAAGTGGGCAGAGGGGCACAATCAGAGGACAAGAAACCAGCAGAGAGGCACAAACGGAGAGCAATAAATGAGCAGAAAGGCAGAAACAGAGGGCACGGAACAAGCTCAAAATGGGCAGAGAGGCAGAAACACAGGGCAAGAAATTAGCAGAAAGGCACAGACGGCAAGAAATTAGCAGAAAGACAGAAACAGAGGGTCAGAAATGAGCTGAAAGGGAGAAACAGGGCAAGAAACAAGCAGAAAGGCACAAACAGAGGGCAAAAACCAGGCCGAAAGGCACAGACAGAGGGCTCAAAATGAGCGGAAAACAGGCAGAGAGGCAGAAACTGAGGGCTCAAAATGAGTAAAAAGGCAGAAACAGAGGGCTCACAATGAGCAGAAAATGGGCAAAGAGACACAAACAGAGGGCAAGAAACGTGCAGAAAGGCACAAACAAAGGGCACGAAATTAGCAGAAAGGCAGAAGCAGAGGGCACGAAACTAGAAGAAAAAGAGCAGAAAGGCATAAATAGAGGGCAGGAAACTAACCAAAAATCAGAAACAGAGGTAAGAAATGGGCAGAGAGGAACAAACAGAGGACAAACTCAATGGCACAACTCTTAAAACACAAACAGCAAAGTTAAACATCCAAACCTACACAGAAAAGTAAGCGACTGTTAGAAATAGGGTCTCTTGTTGGCAGTCAGTTTGCACTCTGTCCAAGCAGAGACTCTCACTTTAGTCAGGGCAAGGGAGATACTCATTTAAGATAACCCCTGCTCACTCACTTGGTAGCTTGGCACAAACTGGTAGGCCTATCTCAAAGGCAATGTGCAAAGTATTTGTACCAACACACACAGTAATACTGTGAAAATACTACAAAAGGAACACCACACTAGTTTAGAAAGTTAGGCAATATTTATATAAATCAAACAAGACCAAAACCAAAAAAATCCATCATACACAGGTCAAGTTATGAGTTTTTAAAGTAAAAGGAGTCTTACTCCATAGAAAACAAAGGAAACGTTATTATTGTACAAAGTATCTGGTTTATGTCAAAAATAAAGCAGCACAGGTAAGCGTGCATCGGAAAAGTCAGCGATGCGTCAATTCCTTACTCGCAAGTGAGACCGTGTGTCATTTCTTCTCCGGCGGGGTAGGCGATGCGTCGTTTTTCTCTCTTGCAAGAGAGCGATGCATCAATTTTCAGACAGGGCACCTTGGATCCACGTAGGTTTATGGCGATTATGACACCCAGCAATGATCCATGAGAAATCTGGCCGCACGGTGATGGAAAACCACGCTGCATTGGGGTTCTCATTGGTTTTAACAGTTGTAAGTGGGTGTTCCATTAAACGTTTCCTCGCACAGCTTCCTGTGTGTGTATTACAGTCCTTGTTCTACCAGCTTCACCTTTCAAAGGCCCAGGGACTGGATAGTCCAGATGCTGGCAGAGAAGATCTTTGATGGCCCTGAGACTTCAAAACAGGAGGCAAGCTCAGTTCAAGCCCTTGGAGATTCTTCGCAAGCAGGAATATACCACAAAGTCCAGTCTTTGTCCTCTTTCAGACAGAAGCAGCAACTACAGGCCAACCCAGCAAAGCACAGTCACAGGCAAAGAGGCAGTATTCCTCCTCCAGTTCTTCAGCTCTTCTCCTTGCAAGAGGTTCCTCTTGGTTCCAGAAGTAATCTGAAAATCTGGAGTTTTGGGTCTACTACTTATACCTGTTTCTGCCTTCGAAGTAGGCAAACTTCAAAGGAAAGTCATTGTTGTTCACAAGATCCTGCCTTGCCCAGGGCTGTACCCAGACTCACACCAGGGGGTTGGAGACTGCATTGTGTGAGGGTAGCACAGTCCATTTAGGTGTAAGTGACCACACCTCCCTCCACTCTAGCCCAGATGGACCATCAGGATATGCAGACTACACCCCAACTCCCTTTGTATCACTGTCTAGAGGGGATTCACAAACAGCTCAAATGTCAGTCTGACCCATACAGGGAATACACAAGCAGGCACTGTCACAGAATGGTATAAGCAAGACAATGTCCACTTTCTAAGAGTAGCATTTTCAAACTAATAATTTGAAAACAAAACTTTACCGGAGGATCTCTTTTTAAATTGTGAGTTCAGAGACCCCAAACCCCACATCTCTATCTGCTCTCAAAGAGAAACCACACTTAAAAGTTATTTAAAGGCAGCACCCATGTTAACCTATGGGAGGTATAGGCTTTGCAAAAGTGAAAACCGAATTTGGCAGTATTTCACTGTTAGGACCTGTAAAACACACCAGTACATGTCCCACCTTTAGCATACACTGCAACCTGCCCATGGGGCTACCTAGGGCCTACCTTAGGGGTGCCTTACTATAATAAAACAGGGAAGATTTGAGGGTACATTTGCTGGGTCGAATTGACAGTTTGAAACTGCACTCACAGACACTGCAGTTGCAGGTTTGAGCCATGTTTTCATGGCTACTCATGAGGGTGACACAACCAGTGCTGCAGGCACTCTAGAAGCAATTGATTTACAGGCACTGGGCACCTGTAGTGCACTTTACTAGGGACTGACTAGTAAATCAAACATGCCAATCATGGAAAAGCCAATTACACATACAATTTACACAGGGAGCACTTGCACTTTAGCACTGGTTAATAGTGGTGGTGTGCCCAGAGTACCAGAAACAGCAAAAAACAAAGTCCAGCACACAGTCAAAACATAGGAAGCAGAGGCAAAAAAGACAATGGAGACCACGCCCAGGATGGCAGGTCTAACAGCAACCATATGAAACAAACTGAGTGACAGGAACAACAGCGCAGAACTTTCCTTTAGCAAACACTGTCTCTTTAACATGTTCACAGTCTCACAGATTCAGTGGCACAGCTCCTAATACACAAATGGCAATGTTAAACATCCAAGCCTATCCGGAAAAGAAAGCAGCCACATGAAATAAACTGAGTGACAGAAACAACGGCACTCCTAATGTGTAGCTGGACCGGTCACCCATTGAAAACAAAGTAAACAAGTGACAGGAACAACAGCACTCCTAATGTGTGGCGAGACCAGTCACCCATTGAAACCAAAATAAAAAGCTAGCCCCAAAACAATGGCTAAAAAATAGTTTCTACATAAATAAACAGTATTTGGCCGGTGCTCTCGGGGAGGGCCAAACAGAAGAAAAGGCATGATGTATGCATGCCCTTGAAAAAATGTGGATACGGCAAAAAGGAGCGCAGTGATCCCAGCAAATGGGAGGCTATGGGTGGGCTGAAGCCTTGATGTAGATACAGCATGTCTCGGTTCGAGACAGCACGTGTGCCTTCTAGAGCAGAGAACTGAAAATTAGAGGGTCTTATTCCCACAGAAATTATGCTTAGTTTCGGAACAAAATGAAGTGAGAACAAATTTTCTGAGATCTCACTTTTATCCAGTTGATCACTTGCTTATATGTTACAATTATGGGTTTCAGGATCAATGGAACCTTCTTACCTGAGAAGAGGAGCCATTCCTTTTGGGTTGCAGGGACGCACCTCTTATCCCCTTGTTCTTTAGTTGGCCCTGTATCCAGCTTAAGGTTTTCTTGTAGGGGGTGTGATGAAAACTTGCTGGATATTGTGGGAGTGATATGAAGAGTTGTGCTGGTAGTCGTGAGGATGAGCTGTTTCTAGGGACAGATACAGAATTATTTTTTAGTACAAGAATGTGTCTCAGTAAACCCACTATGCATGTGAGAACATTTTCCTACTACTAGCTCCCTCTCTGTGACAGCCATTTCCTCTGACTCCCTCCCTGCATCTTTGCAGGCAAGGAGACAGAGGAAGTCTCTGCTCACAGCAAGGGAGCGCTGCTTGACAGCTCTCCCTTGCTACAAGCAGAGTGTTTGCTGTGACTTGGTGGCAGCTGCCAAAACTTCTGCCAAGCCACAGCAAACAGCTATGTCCCGGGGGTGGGCATCCTTGGACATAGCAGGAGCTGGCCCTGGGGTTGGCAGTCCCTAGGGCCGTCATTGGCCCCTTGAGGGGGGCTGTGCGGGCCATTCTCCTGGGTTTTGGTGGGCCAAACGGTCCCCCGCACTCAATTTGAAAAGTTCCCTGGGGAGTTGGTGGTTCCCGGAACTATGGAGGGGGATGACATGGTCCCCATGCACTAAATTTGCAAAGTGCCCCAGGAAATGGCAGTTCCCGGGGCTGTGGGAGGCTGTGTGGCCTTCACACACTGAATTTGCAAAGTGCTTCACAGAGGTGGCAGTCTTTGAGGGAATCATTGGCTCCTTGAGGGGGTTGGCATGGCCCACTTGTACAGGCAAAGTTCCCCAGGAAGGTGGCAGTCCCCGGTGAGGCGGGGCTGCCTTGGCAAACATTTTAATATGTGCCCCCGGGCTTTTTAGATTAGAGCCCCGGGGAGGTGGAAGTCCCCAGGGCTGCAGGGGGCCTGGTAGCCCCCGGCTTCCAAAATATGAATGCCCTAGGATGTGACCCACCCAGGGGCTTGTAAAAATAAGTGTGGGAGACACGCTTGTTTTAAAAAAAAAATGTCTCCACAGATTTGTGACATCATCGCAAAATTATGGATTTTTTTTTAAAGTGTTTTTTAGCCCTGGGCGGGTACCTCTGGGTCTCCAGCATCAGAGCTAAGGGGTCAGGGTGACTTACCCTGGCCCCTTGTCTTTTTTTATTTACTTTTTTGTAGGACTCAGCTGAAGCCGAGTCCCAAGATGGCTGCCAACACTTCCCTTACTATACACTTGTGAAAAAATGCAAAAGCTTTTTCCAAAACCACCAGCCATTGCTTACTGCAGAGCTCCCAATTTACGATTGCTTATTGTGAGAGCTGAATTTAAGTAAGCTATAACAAATGCAGTTCATTGCTGTGATTCTAAAAGGTGCATCACATGTGAATACCTTTTACAAACATCATCAGTAACTGGCTGTGTTACAAGAAAGACCTATGGAAGAAGACAACATCTTAAATGTCGCTCAACATGCATTATTTATGTGACTCAGTGCCAACGCCAAAGCTATAAAAAACAATATGTAGGCCAAACAGTGAATGACTGCCGTATATGAATCAGGAACCACAAATAAGCTATAATTAACAAGAAACCTGACCAGCCTATAGCCAATCATTTTAACCTTGTAGACCATTTACTATCTGAAGATTTTCCCTATGGAACATTTCTTAAAGGAAGAACTACTGGACATCAGAGAAAACGTCTGAATATACTGTTTAAAATCACTGTATCCAGATAGACTGAACATCACTGACAATACCACTTGATTTCTGCATATCTGAAGAGTTCTCAGGACTGCATTGACTCCACATTCCAATTGAAATCTCCACTCATGGTGCTTTTTGAAAATCCAGCATTGTCAGCTGTGCAGCCACTGAGCAAACCATCTTGTACTACCTGAGGGAGGCGAAGCTGAAACATTGTAATAGAAATATATTTTTGTTCTTTGGTAAGACTATCTGTTTGCGTCACTTTTTTCTTGGATATTTCATTTTCTTGTCAATAATATCAATAAATAACTTTATTTCGGCTAAAAGCCATAAAAAGTATCCAATATAACAGCGTACCATAATCATACAATAAAATAGTTAAAAAAATAAAAAAGAAGGGTGCCACATAATACATTAAAAAGCCCTGACAATTTATTCTAAAATAGATTATTAAAACACACAATTATGAGAGCAAGACAGGACATACATCAAATTTTAGAAAACTAAAAACCTTTCTATCTTAATTTCACTTAATAATCTACTTCTGCCTGGAGTAATTTTGGTTTTGCCAATCAGTCAGTAAGATTTTCTCTAGTTCTTATAGCCCATGCGCTTTGGAGATATTTTGCGACTGCAAAAACTACCTTGTCGCTTGCATCACTTACCAAAATTCGTAATGATGTATTATATTTCCTTATCCCCATTGATATACAAAGAGGAATAATCCACTTCTTCCTAGAAGCCAAGTATCTGGTCTGGGGCAAAAGAACATAAAGTGTGCAAGTGTCTCTGGTTGCTCATGACAAAAATGGCAAAAACTCAAGTTGTAATCCTCCTTACTTCACCTTGCAGTGAAGGTCTTGAGTGGCAAAATCTCTAGCCTAAATTTAATAAAAAGGCTTTTAATGTATGGAGGATTTATGTTGTCCATATAGGCCTCAAACTTGGGGCTACATTTATGATCTAAAAACTGTAATGCCGTACTGCCTTGGGCCTTTTTGGTCCAAGCCTGCACCAAAATAGTCTCCCAGTAGCACCGCCTTACGCGTACTTTTGCTTCCTTGGTTTAATTACAAGGATCGCTCCACACCTCCTCCATTTTGGTGTGTTGGCTCATATCTCTGATGTATTTGAACCAAGGAATTTTTAATGCGCCACCATCCGCTAAAAGCTCAGGTGCTGCTGCTTGATAGGTGAGCAAATGTTCGGATGTCCAAAGACGGACCCATTTTCTTGTCATTCATTGTATCCTTTGGGATCTAGATTTTTGCCCCGGCGGGCTGCTTTTGTCTTGTGATCCTTCTAGTGTACTGATTTTGGGATTACAAACCTATATCCTCCTTGGATCCGATGCTTAAGCCAGAAGCAACAACTATGTGAAGAACAAATCTACATCCCAGATATGCACTGTTAATCCAGGAGAACATCAGTGAGTGCCAATTTACAAAAGAAGATTTACAAATCTATAAAAAACTTAACATCAGTTGCATGGGATTGGAGATTAAATCTAAGCTACATTTTAAACTAACTGTGAATGGTCTGCTTCATTGAATATTTTACTGCATAGCTCATCAATGGCCCTACTATCAGTATATGTTAAAATAACCATTGAGAAAATGCAGATGCCTAAAACCATGCCACAAAATGCACTTGAACTTTTAAAGAACATAAAAAGTGTCTCTGAAGTGGCACACATACTACAGAAGATTGCAGAAGTAAAAAAGGATGACAGCAAAGAAATGCTTTTATTAAATATGCAAAACTGAAAAGAGACATGTACAGATTTCATACTCCAAAATCACCACTCCATAAATCAGTCTATTGATTCACTTGTCAATAGATAAACACCATAAAAAACAAAATGTTTCTAAGACAAAAAATATTGCACAGCACCAGCCAGCTACAACCATTCCAGACATCAGATACAGTTTATTTACTTAACTGGGGGGCTGCTTTCACCAGGTGAATTAAACCTCTTAAGCAAAGGCCTCTATTTCAGTCCTATACCTAAGGATCATAACACACACAACACGATGAGAGACCTAAAAACCTTTGAGAGAAGATGCAGACTTGAAGAATACTTTAACAATAATTTTAATGTTGATCTGACAAGCTACTTTCCAGTTCCATTTAAAAAAATTCAGCCATCCCAAACCATGGACTCCTCAATGTAGTGTTTGTGGTTTTTGCCTTGGCTGGCTGCTGTGACTGTTGTTTTCATGTGATCCCTCATCTTCTAGTGTACATATATGTGTTTGTGTGTGTGTGTGTGTGTGTGTGTGACAAAGAAAGCACTTCATAGCAGATTTACTGTTTATTTGAAGTTATAAACAGTCAACACATTTCAACCATCACAGGCTTGTTCAAAAAAGTGTGTGACCTTGCAGACCGTTTTGGCAAAAAAAAAAATATATTTATATATATATATATATATATAAATATATATATATATATATATATATATATATATATATATTACACATATTTTCTTATCCAATATAAAGAAAAGGTCAAGACACAAAAGAGCAGTTGCAAAATATATTAACAGAAACGGTCTTCCTCCCAACGCGTTTCAGCCGTAGCCTTGTTCACGGATGGGGGAGAGTTACATACACCAAAATTAAATACCCAAACCTAAACATAAAAAAAGAACTCAATAACAATCAGTACATATGTTAGTTTAAAAACGGTGGGCGCCATCTCAAAATGGTTTGTGGAACAGTTTTCACTTATACTTCATATTTATCAAACTCATAGTATTATTTAAAATATATTCAATTCCAGATATCCTATATGGTATAAATTGCATATGCTTAGGACCCAATTATAATCAAATACTTCAAAATACATTATTTTGTCTTTTTAGTAATAATTGAATCCAAATAGCTACCAAGTCAATATAACCAACGAAACCTATTATTTCAGTGCCCCACCCAAATATATACTTAGAGTCCAACAAACCCCCAAACAAACAATAAAAATCAATGAAAATCTCTTATATACAACATCATCCCACAGCTCAATTGTAATGTCCACTCATGTAATAGGGAGAGCTACAAGAAAAACTGATTATCTCCCAAGGTGTGTACTCATCTCTTCACTCAGATTCAAACCATTAGGGGAGAGAGTCATGAAATTAATGATGTATTTGGATTTAAGGATATGTAAAAAAAATTGTCTATCACCACCTCGAGAATTTAGTTTAATTTGATCACATACCAAATAACTCAATTGTCTTTCATCACCTTGGTGCATCTCATGGAAATGTCGTGCCACAGGATAGCTGCGATCAAAATTGCGAATAGCTCTTACATGTTCTAACATTCGCTTTTTCGCCTTATGTACCGTACTACCCACGTAGATTTTATTACATGGGCATCTCAAACAATATACACAAAACTCTGTATTACATGTAAAAAATCCCTTAATCTCATAGTCTTTCTGTCCGTTACCCACTTGTACATTTTTGCAATCATTGCTGTATCTGCAAGCTTTACACTAGTGGCAACAGTAAAAACTTCCTGCTGGTATTTCTCATCGGTACTACAAATTCGTCTTGCTCTTAGTAGCTCACCATATGGAATACTTTTAATCAGATTAGGTGGGTGGGCACTCCTAGCATTCAACAAACTATTACCTGCTGTTTCCTTCCAATAAAGCTTAGTGTGCACCAGGCCGTTCTCTACAGTAACTTCAACGTCTTACAACTGAATAGACGTGGTGCTATGTTGCTCACTTAGCTTCAGATTGTATTCATTATCATTCAAGGCTGCCACAAAGTTTGATGCCGATTCTACATCACCTTTCCAGATGATGAAAATATCATCTGTATACCGGCACCACAACATAATTTTGTCATCATAATCTGCTACATTGGATGACACTTGTTCCTCCCACCAACCCATTAAGAGGTTTGCGTAACTGGGAGCAAAACATGTACCCATAGCGGTCCCCTGAACTTGCTTGTATATTTGGTCATCAAACAAAAAGAAATTATTTGTAAGGCAATACCAAATCATGTCACAGATCATTTCAGTGTGCAATAGATGTGATATAGATCTTGCTCTTAGGTAATGTCTAACTGCTGTAAGACCTAATTCATGTTGGATGCATGTGTACAAACTAGTAACATCCAGTGTCAGAAGCAAAAAGTCATCCTCCCATCCCAGGCCATCCATCATCCTCAAAAATTGTGTGGTATCATTCACATAGGAAGGTAAACTTTCCACAAAAGGCCTGAGAAAAAAGTCTATGTATCTTGAGGTGTTTTCCAATAACGACCCCATTGCTGACACAGTCAGTCTACCAGGAGGATTTTGTTTATCTTTATGCAACTTTGGCAAAAGGTATAACACCGGGATTCTAGGGTGGTCACATTTGAGAAATTGGTATTCCTCCCACTCCAATAAACCTCTATCTCTCCAATCAGCCAATAGCCCATAATAATGTATGTTAGACATTTTCAATTCCAAATGATTGGCATGAGTATAACACTTAGAATCACCCAACTGTCGTTCTCCTTCACTTAGATAATAGTTTTTGTTCAGGACAACTACATTGCCCCCCTTGTCAGACTCACGTATAACAATACTAGAGTCATTTCTTAGGCTACCCAAAGCCAATTTCTGTTTGGTGGTAAGATTGTCATACTTCACATTATTAAAACCATATCTAATTTTCTTGAATTGGTTAATCATATCTTTTTCAAATACTTGAATGGCATCACTCTGAACAACTGGCAGAAAGATAGATTTGGGCTTAAATGGACTGGGACATGATACATCTATCTCAATACCCAGATTGTCTAAATTCACAAAAGGATCATCATGCGCATTGGTGTCAGAATCCAACACTGATAATGTATGTAGTAGGTCTATATCTGAAATACATAATTTTCTGATATTGTTTGTTTTTTCCAAAACAGTTTCTCGCACCATTTTATTTTTATACCATTTTTTCAATTTTAGTTTTCTTACAAAGTGAAAAAGATCTATCCGAGTCTGAACATAATCGAAATTGTTGGAAGGGCAGAAAGATAATCCTAGGGCTAGGAGACTTTCCTCCTCATGAGTCAAAACTCTATTTGACAAATTCACCACTGTCATTAAGGAGCTTTGCGTGCTCTTGTGGTCATCCCTGTTCCTGGACGTCCTTCTTTTCTTTCTTCGTACTTTCGCTGCACGATTCCTCTTCCTCTGCCCCTCTGTCCTTGTCCCCTGCCCCTGGGTTGAAAATCTTTCCTTTGTTCTGTCCTTCCTTGATTTAAGAGGCGAAATTGTTTCCAAAAATTAGATCTACTGCCACTGGTATCCACATCCATATTTTTGTCTAAAAAGTTTTCAGATGCATCAGAAAGACTACTATCAGATACATCACTTTCTTCCGGTAATCTCAATCTAATATCCGATCTTCCAATATTACTCAACAATACAGTCCTCCGTGTACATGTGGTCATATTTACGATGGAAGGTTAGGATCCTTCCTGACTGATAATCTTTAAAGTCCTGTATAAATTTCCTCTGTTTCTTCATAGTGATCTCTTCTTCAAATTTGGAGAGTTTCTTATCCAGATTGCCCTTCACTTCATCAAAGGCACTCTGTGAAACTGATGTAAGAATCAACTTAGTGGTTTTGTCAATCTCTTCCAATATTTTCTCTTGTCCTTAGAAGCATATTTTATCAGAATCTTCATCATATTGAGCGAGCTAACTTTAGAGTTTTCAGCCCATTCATCCAACAGTTCCGGATCAGGGTCCTCATACGATGGAATTTTATAAATGAGTAAACCCCTCGGAACACTTTCAGCCTCAATATATTGTTGGAGAGATTCAATCTCCCACCACTTAGAGAGTTCTTTCCTCAACAATTTCTCCAATTTGTCATACATAAGTTGTACTTGTAACCCAGAACTTACAGTCGATCCTCCCTGTTGTATATCTCCATCACGAGCAAATTTGGTGAAAAAAAGTTAACTAGATATTTCTTTTCTTCGAACTTCTAACGAGGAAGCCATTACTGAAAAAACTTTCCAATCCTTAGTATTGCAACCGTCCAGTTGTGGGCACAACTTCAAATGTAATAATCAAAAGGCCCACTCCACACCACACATTATCCAATGTAGAAATAATAAAAATCAGAGTCACAAAGCCAGATCTATTATGGCTTATTCACAATATCAAAATAACAAAATAACAGTCATAGGAGGATCAATAGAGACAGAACTCAACTGTACAGAAGTATTATATCATGTCATCATCTGAGTCACTCCTGTACTGTTAAAATGCCAGCCCTAAATGAAACTATGATTGCCAGTTCAATCGTAAAACAATGTAAAGTGTTAACTTATTTAAATACCCCTGATTGTTGCTGCGATACCTTCACACATCCGTCAGCGTAAGCAGATCCTTTCCAGTAATTAATTCGCTGCTGCCGCTCCGTCACATACCCCAAAGCTGATGAAAAAATCCTCGCGTCTGTTGTGCAGAAAGATTTTATCAACACTACGATCACTATTAAGCAGCCGCGCATTTCAACATGCCTGACGGCACACTGCAGTCTATTCAGAAGGCTTGCGGTCGCGCTGCCTTTGAGGAAGCCTCCTCGCAATTAAGGGGTAAACAAAACTGAGTTTGCAGCAGTGTCGGTAAGGATGAATTGCCGTCCTGGAGCCGGGGCCGAAACTCCACAACCGCCGATGCTCACAAAATGGCGGTCAGTGTTGTAGTTACTCCTCACCGATCGTACTGGCAATGGTTATATTGTATTCATTTAACGGGCAAAAGCGCTCATTCAGGACAATGTGTGGGAGCCTCTGATAATAAATCAAATGTCCACAAAAATACCCGAAATATCGAGGCTCAAAAGTAGCGGTCTTGACATGGGAACGGGAATCCCATTAACATGCTACACATATTTTCTTATCCAATATAAAGAAAAGGTCAATATATATATATTTATCTATACACACACACACATATATATATATATATATACACACTGCTGCTCTATGGAAAAAAAACACAAATACTGCATGTTCACCTAACTATAATGCCACTGTAAAACTTTTAACATTTTGTTTCAGTGAATATATACATTGATTAAACCTTAGGTATAGTTAAGAAAACTTTATTTATTCTTTCTATAGAAACCAAACTTAAACTACACAAAAATTAAAATTCTAAAGTTATAGTTAGTCCTTAAATTTATTATCTACACACTATCTTAAAATTACTAGAACTTTATTGTTTCTATACAAACCATACTCAAACCACACAAACATTGAAAATTCTAAAGTTATACATTCAAATAATAATTTGTGTTACATCTTCAAATTATTATAACTCATGCGCCTCCATACACAGTGTCTTGAGCTCAGGAGCCACAGTACAGTAACTATAAACTGCTAAATCTACCTATCCTGCTTGTACCCTTTCATATTACATAACGTATACCATGTGAAATTACAGCATTTACAACAACACTTATGGCAAGCCACATAATTTGTGAGAACACAGTGTATAGCAGAGAGGTGAGTTATATTTAATGTAGTGTGGCTGCCAAGTTCAATATGTGTTCACAATCTTTGTCCTCCCTAAAATTCACTTGTTGAGATGCCAGTGTCTGAGTGTGTATATGAACATATGCCTCTCAATGGATACAATATATATGAACATATGCTTCTCAATGGATACAATACAATTTATGTGTGACTGTCTTTAGACAAAAGGCTACTAAAGATGTTATTGACAATGAATATAAAGAAGTCAATGTAAGCTTGTGATGACGAGCCTACTCACCTGCTACGTAGTCAAATACAGACACACTAGGGGCGCAGTGGGCATCTTGGGAAACTTGTACCGCTGCACCTGCTGCACCATAAGCAGCTAAGCTCTTAAACCCACGCCAATGTCTGGCTTTAGAACAAGCTTTACACAGAGTTCTGAATCCTCTGCCTTTTACAGTCTGACTATCTACCTTCCTCTAAAGTCACTTATGTGCTTGGAGTTACAGCTCTTGAAGGCAGAGGAGTAAACGAGACATGCATTTTTCTGTTTCAGAATGGTGTAGCTTGAGCATATTTTTCAGCTAATGGTGTAGGTACTGATGTTGGCGCCTTGATAAGTACTGTGAGATGACTCCTAATTTTGCAATTCTTTGACAGCCCACCAGGACATTATTTACTTGCCAGTAACCATCTTCAGCAGCACTGCTTTTCTTTGCTAAGACTTCACTTAGCGCACTGTAAAAAATAACCAAACCGGCTCTTTTCCAAGTCACAAAGGACAAGTCTGAAAGATTAGCACTAAGCACCGATCACAGTTAGAGCATGGCTGTGTTAGAGAGAGAAAAAACAACATTCCCTACAGGCCTTTGTGGCATTAATCAAAAGCGTTTTTACGACATACAGATTTGATGATATATGTAATATTATTGGCTTCTTGTCTCTTTTCATGTCAGTCAGTTCCTATGATTACTCTGTAGAACATCTATTGTGAGGCAAATCGACGCAAAGTGAGCCTGCTTCTCTCTTCTTTAATGTCATAAAATGGAAGGGGGAACACTTCTGCCTCGAAACTTTAAATATATAATCCAGCCACTAAGGGGCATATTTATGACCCCCTAGTGCCACCTTGCGCCACATTTGCGATATTTATTTCAATGCAACTGTGGCATTAAGGTAGTATTTCTCATGCGCCATATTTACAAAATGGTGCAATGCTTGCATTTTGCCTCTTTATAACCCTTTGCGCCACATTATGCCTGTGCCAGGCATAATGTACGCAAGGGTGGCATTCCGGCACTGGGGGGGCCATAAAAATGGTGCATTTTTACACCATTTTTATCTGCCTGCCAAGTGCAGACATTAAAAGGAGGCTCCCATTGATTACAATGGGCCTCTTGGTGATTTGCAGGATTAGCATCATAATTTGTGATGCTAGTCCTGCAAAACGCTGGACTAGCATCACAAATTATGATGCTAGTCACCCTAACTACCACCATGGTGTGCCGTATTATAAATACCGCACTTCCATGGTGGAATTAGGGGGGGCGCTAAGGGGCGCAAGAAAAGTGGCACTGCACTAGGTGCAGCGCCACTTTTCATAAATATACCCCTAATATTCTTACATTTGACAAACAATTTGCCATTGTGAAAGTCATCACTGCTGCTATGGTCAAGTAATAAGTTTTGGGATGACTCATTGTGGGTTCAAGCAATTGTGTGAAAAGTAACACCAGTTCACTAAAACACAATGACAAAGTGAAGGCTATTATCCTCGCACCCCCATTTCTATCTTGCTTCATTTCCCTACTCACCCCTCATTCCTCTCTCATTAATACACATATACCCCAGTTCTACCCCCTTGATATTGATTGTTCATTTCATTTTAAGCCCATGGCTAAGAGTACACCTTTTGGGGGCATAACACCCAGTAACAGCACCACAAAAGGACTGTGGGGGTGAAGAAATTGAATTTGTCTGGAAGATACTGCAAACAAATTGTGCAGTTTGTTAAACATTTTAAAACACAGTCAGGCCTGCTGCGCTACAAAACATTTTACTTTGTGAGGAGGAGATGGGGCTTTGGAGGACATGGGGCCTCATGCCTAGAGCTACCTGAGAAGCACTGGGCCATCTGGTAATCCCAAAACATCCCCTTCCCACCAGAAAAAGCAAAGGGTCACTGAGGCTGTTGTAGATGTCCTGGGGTGGATTCACACCCCTTACTGGACATCTGCTACTTCGAGCCTCCAAATAAAGAGCCAGAAAGTTGCTCTTTGCAGTGCTTTCCAGCTGTCTTTCCTGCCATCATGTGATTTCGGCTTCTCACTTGGTGACTGTGTCAAGGGAGCTCCAAAATTGTGTGACAAACGGTGGCACTGTGTGAGTTGGCAAATCTGCGCAGTGCGTTTTTGTATACCCCCGTCAGATAGTGGGCTTCTGATTTTTTTTTTTTTACAGTTCTTTCCCAGACATGTCTGAGTGGAATGAGTGTTAAATGTTTAATTTTAAAACAAAAAATCTGTTATTGATAACATATCATTAGAATTTAAATACTATTTTCCAGTTTCTTTGAAGGCTTTGTTTAGAAATGTTGAGGAATAACTACCAGATGGCACATTATAATCACCTTAGTGAACAATTGGATATTCTTTAAAAGCAAATGTATTTTGGATTGAAATATATAGTCTAAGAAATTCTGAGGGGCATATGTTGAAAAAGTACATTTTAAGACGGTATGAACAAAAGTGTCAAAGAAACCTGAAATGCCAGTAATTAAGATAAGATCTCACAAGCCGGATAGTTAGAACCTGATTCACAAAGGTAACTTACACTTTTGAGTAAGTTATGTTTTTGAGTAAGTTTGCTACTTGTTGGTATTTACAAATATCGTAGAGAAAAAAAAAAGTATTACGTCTGTAGTGTCGTGTGAGTTAGTGAGTTTTGGTTCATGATAGACTCCGTAGAAGTGTGACGTAAGTGTTTAGGTGTGGTGAGTACATTTCAGGTTTAAAATGTTGAGTTGCAGTTATATTCAGAGCAATAAAGACTTGTAAGAACAAACTCCATGTGTGGCGTATTCATTTACAAGTAACTGGGCTAGGTAGGATGGCACAATTGGTGATGAGGTAGTGGGTACGTAACCTGAAGATCAACAGTGCTCTCCTGAGGAGAGTGTGCTGTGGCCCAGCAAATTGCTTGTGCGTAACACACGTGCCTCAGTCAAAGTGAAGATCGATGTTTGGTGTGTGTGGAGTCAAAGCACCGCTCTAGCCAGTGCCAAGCTTTTGAAGAAGACAAAAGACTTAAAGAGAAATTTGTGTATTATTGCCCTGGAACCCACTGGTGAAGCCATGAAAGAGATACTGTGCCTCAACGCAACAGAGATCCATAAGATATGTAAAAAAGGTATAAAAAAGCACTAAAGGCAGCGTTACCTGAGTGCAAAGAAGCAATAACGGCAGTGATAGCAGAGTACCAAGAAGCGGTAACAGAAAGAATGTTCAAACATAAAAAGTATGATTATACTTACCACAGCCTTGATAAAAAGAGCCCTATGACTTCAACAGCGGATGAAGCAACCCAAGTGAAAGCACAAGGTGTTGTGCTTAAAGAACTGTGCACACCTGAAGTGGTACACCCCCGAAGCCAAAATCCAAAGGGGGGAAGGGACCGGGAGGTTATCTGGTCCAGTGTACAATCTCCCAACGGTAGTAAGACATACAAAAGTACACTGTTCCACACATACAATAATGGCCTAGGGAACCTGAGGTATCAGGAGCAAGAGCCCTCAAGCATCACAATGGATGACTAGCATCATCATCGGGAAGTGCTCCTCGCCAGGCCGGCGCTGCAACGCCTGACGGGCTCCCCGAGGGGGGCTCTAAGCCGTACTGTTCTGATAGTGACTGGTGGGTTCAAACTATCCAGACAGAAGTGCCTACATTCAGGCACCAGCACACCAAAGGAGAGAACAGAAAAAATATTAAAATTGGTTATTCATCGCAAAATATCTCATAATTTTAATCAATACACTAGGATGAAGACCAAGATTAAAACCAAAAGGAAAGTATTATATTGAGTGATGATGCTCAATTACTCTCAAAGAGCAACAAACTACGGGGGACCATAATCATAATAATCCCCCTAAACCAGGGTCGATATGTTTCACATTGTGCGGTCCTCACGGATCCAATGACGCTTCATCAGGACCAATAACTAAAGACATTAATCAACTCTTCTCCAAATAAAGAAAAAAATCTCAAAATAAGGGTAGAAAAATACCGGTCACTTACATTAAAGTAAACTGGCTAAGTCAAAGTCAGGTCTCCCTAGAAAAAAAAAAGTTAAAAAATACATACACAAAAATGTACCCCAAACGTGGTTACAAAGGTGTACACGTGCAATCCATAAGTGATGGGTGATATAGAGATTTGTGCAACAAGACAGGCTTACCATCCCCCAGTCGGGATCAGGCTCCTTGGGAGGCACGTTCCAAGAACTCGGATAAACACTGTGCACGGTGGACACAAATCATCAGCATAAGTCAATACAATTCTTAGCAGAAATGGTCTGTCATGTATACCATGTAATTAGTATCAGAAGCCCCATTAATGGCACATATGGTAGTAAGAACATAAGTGTAATAAAAGTATAAAGTGTGGTATCATAGACTACCAACATATCAATTTGCCTTTACTGATGTCATTTGATAGAGCATTTAGCTTCAACTTCATACAAATGTGAGTGAAAAGAGGTATAAAGATAAAGTAATAGAACAACCACGTAATAAATTCAGCTTCAAACTGACACTGTTATAAGGCAAAAGAGGTATTGGAGCTCAAGGATCAAGCTCCCAGAAAAGGCCCCATGGTACTTACATTTGGAATCCCGGTCCGTCATGAAGGACCTACTCTCCGGAACGGCGTCCCGCACATGTGTGCAGCGGGCGCTGTCGGAGCTCTTAAAGGACGCCGCGAACCCGGAAATGCCTAATTTTCCAGGGTTCGCGTGCGTCTGGTGTCATCAAGATAGAAAAAGGGCTCCGTCGAAGTCCGGGGGTCAGGGACATGAAGGAAGCGCGTCAGGCGTTGCAGCGCCGGCCTGGCGAGGAGCACTTCCCGGTGATGATGCTAGTCATCCATTGTGATGCTTGAGGGCTCTTGCTCCTGATACCTCAGGTTCCCTAGGCCATTATTGTATGTGTGGAACAGTGTACTTTTGTATGTCTAACTACTGTTGGGAGATTGTACACTGGACCAGATAACCTCCCGGTCCCTTCCCCCCTTTGGATTTAGATTTATGTACAGCAGCTTCCTGTGGGACTTTCCCAGTATTTCTAGTGTCTTGCTGCCCTGTTGAGATCTTCGAAATGGATGATTTCCAGGGTCTCAGCTATGATGATGAGATGGTGTCAGCAATTTTGCAGCCACCGTCCATTCTCGGTAGTGATGGGTCCGCTCCAGCAGGTAGCCTTAAAACCGAGTGGGACAAACTCTCCACCTTGAAAAAAGAATTGATAAAAACTGTCTTGCACGGTACCATCATGACAGAGTATTTACACGCAAACATCGCACCCAATGGTCTGCTGGTATCTAACATTCCGCTGATGGCCTATCCTTACTAGTGGGGGTTGAAATATTCCCAGACCTCTTTTTGCATTCAAACGTACAGCCAACATAAAGGACATAGTGGTCCATACCCATCCACAACCTCAATGTGACACCTTCACTCAAAAAACGCTATGGGATCTTCCCCCAGTTGAAGGGCATCACCCTTGTGGTAACTGTAATGTCTGTGTGCTCACCAGACACCTTACAATATTGAATCTAGACCCCATAGGGACCTGGCACCTCAAGAAGCATACTAATTGCAACACCAGGATTGTGTCTACATGATAACTTGTCCATGTGATTTACATTACATTGGTATGACGTCCAGGCCAGTTAAGACCCGTATCAACGAACACAGAAGTAACATCCGTTGTAACAGAATCACTACTAAACTTAGTGTACACTTTTTGGAGGCAACACACCCTCCTGATGAACTTTGGTGGGTGGTTATAGAGGCACCTAAAGTTCGACCTAATGATGCAGGACATCTTTTTAGAATTGAACAAAGATGGGTGTTCAAACTAGGCACTAACACACGGGGTCTGAATGATGATATTCCTTGGACCTCGCTTTCATAACTTGACATTTCACCCCATAAACTTTTTCCAACTAGTGACTTATACCTGATCACCTCAATTAGTTGTTATAAAAGTTCTTGATTAATCAACATTATGTCAGTATATAGGACTCTGCGTCTTCTACATCCTTTCTCTTGACTCAGGATTTAATTATTTAAGCGCTTGAGTGCCTTTCAGGATATCCATTTACAATTGTTTGACGCTCAATATACTCATTGGGATCCCCCTTTTTGTCACCTATTTTTAGGTATGGGCGCTTGCACATCCGTTTGGGGTTTCTTTTATTACTCCATTCGCTTAGTTAAGCTTTGGTGTTTTTAAATTACGGATAGCCCTTCTTTTATTTCCATTGCACTTGTTGGACTACACTTTGAGTCCTTCCTTCATGTCCCTGACTCCCGGACTTCGACAGAGCCCTTTTTCTATCTTGATGACACCAGACGCGCGCTAACCCTGGAAAATTAGGCATTTCCGGGTTCGCGGCGTCCGTTAAGAGCTCCGACAGCGCCCGCTGCACACATGTGCGGGACGCCGTTCCGGAGGGTAGGTCCTTAATGACGGACCGGGATTCCAAATGTAAGTACCATGGGGCCTTTTCTGGGAGCTCGATCCTTGAGCTCCAATACCTCTTTTGCCTTATAACAGTGTCAGTTTGAAGCTGAATTTATTACATGGTTACTCTATTACTTTATCTTTACAGTATACCTCTTTTCACTCACATTTGTATGAAGTTGAAGCTAAATGCTCTATCACATGACATCAGTAAAGGCAAATTGCTATGTTGGTAGTCTATGATATCACACTTTATACTTTTATTGCACTTATGTTCTTACTACCATATGTGCCATTAATGGGGCTTCTGATACTAATTACATGGTATACATGTCAGACCATTTCTGCTAATAATTGTATTGACTTATGCTGATGATTTGTGTCCACCGTGCACAGTGTTTATCCGAGTCCTTGGAACGTGCCTCCCAAGGAGTCTGATCCCGACTGGGGGATGGTAAGCCTGTCTTGTTGCACAAATCTCTATATGACCTATCACTTATGGATTGCACGTGTACACCTTTATAACCACATTTGGGGTACATTTTTGTGTATGTTTTTTTTCAACCTTTTTGTTTTCTAGAGCGACCTGTCTTTGACTTAGCCAGTTGACTTTAATGTAAGTGACAGGTATTTTTCTACCCTTATTTTGAGATTTTTTCTTTATTTGGAGAAGAGTTGATTAATGTCTTTAGTTATTGGTCCTGATGAAGCGTCATTGGATCCGTGAGGACCGCACAACGCGAAACATGTCGATCCTGGTTTAGGGGGATTATTATGATTATAGTCCCCCGTAGTTTGTTGCTCTTTGAGAGTAATTGAGCATCAACACTCAATATATTACTTTACTTTTGGTTTTAATCTTGGTCTTCATCCTAGTGTATTGATTAAAATTATGAGATATTTTGCGATGAATAACCAATTTTAATATTTTTTCTGTTCTCTCCTTTGGTGTGCTGGTGCCTGAATGTAGGCATTTCTGTCTGGATAGTTTGAACCCACCAGTCACTATCAGAACAGTACGGCTTAGAGCCCCCCTCGGGGAGCCCATCAGGCGTTGCAGCGCCGGCCTGGCGAGGAGCACTTCCCAATGATGATGCTAGTCATCCATTGTGATGCTTGAGGGCTCTTGCTCCTGATACCTCAGGTTCCCTAGGCCATTATTGTATGTGTGGAACAGTGTACTTTTGTATGTCTTATACCCCAAAGCCACCAGGCGGGGCTTAGAACAACTCAAAAGTCTTTGAGTAATTGAAGGGATTCAATGGGAGCAAAGAAAGAGGCCACACAACCTCAAATTTGCTGCAGTGACCCTGATGCAAAGATGTCCAGGGGTTTAGAGATACAGGGCAGCAGAAGACTCCGCTCTAAATGCCAATAAGTTCCACAACTGGTTATAATGCCACCACTTCCCTTTGATACCGGTAAAAAGCAAAATATTGGTGACAAATGGACTGCCTGGATAGAAATTTTTGATTTTATTGATGCCCTAGAAGAAACAGATTACAAAAAGATTGTTAAATACCTCGAAAATCTTGCCGGTGATGGAGTAAGAGAGGTAATAAAGAAACTGCTGCATACTGACAAAGGGCCTGACGCAGTTTTGCGTCAAAAATATAACCACCGGCTAACGTCATTACTGTGCGCCCTGCGGGCGTCAAATTTATACTTTGATGCACGGCGGCGCAAACCACAGGTGTAAGTAAAAAAAAATTACGCACACTGCAGCGTCACGTCATAAAGGAAAACAACGTTAACGCAGCGGAAATGACTGTGAGCAGATTTACGACACCGCAAACCGGATATGCAGCGTTTTTTTACACAATAGCGTCAAAATTCCCCGCAAACACAGCCATTTCAGCAGAGGAGAGCCAAAATGGATCCCAGATGCCTGTACAGACTCCTGGAAGATGACAACAGACCAGGAACCAGCCAGGAGGACCCACACAAGAACCAGGACAGGGAGAAGAAAAGAAAGTGTTGCTTCAGTGCAGAGGAGCAGGTAATCCTGGTAAAAGAGGTGACGGAACACCAGCACCAACAGTTTGTCACCTCAAAGTTGCCAATCAGTAGGAGAGAGGCAATATGGCAACAAATTGTTGACAAGATTAACAGTGTGGCAGAAGTACACAGAACAGTCATCGAGTGCAAGAAACGCTGGCATGACTGCAAACGAAGGACCAAGGAAAAGATGGCCAGGAACAGGAAGGCAGCACTGCAGACTGGAGGTGGGAGTCCAGCACACCAGGAGGCCCTGGACCACATGGAGGAGATGGTGGCAGCCGTCATCCCTGAGGAGATTGTCACAGGGATTCAAGGACAGGACAGCATAGACTGCCAGGAGACAACGCACATGCAGGGTAAGTCGCATGGGGAATTAAAATGCACTAATGTCAACTACAACCGGGGGGGGGGATACCGACTACAAAATGCATGGAAATCATCATATACATGGAGGGGCATGGGTAAAGGAGTACGGCATGGGGCATGGCCTGTACAGAGAAAAGTTGGGGCACACCATAACACAACACCAACAACAGTTCCATGGGGGTATGCTGCCATGCCAACGATGTAGCAAAGGTAAAGCCACGCCAGGAGGGAAGAGCACAACGTCAAACTGACATCCTGTCACATGTCAGCCACTATACCCCCTACATTAACTAGGGCCCAATTAACAACCTCTAGCCATACAGACAACTGGAATTTAACAGTGACATTTGCCACTACCACCTCCGCTGTGCGTGCAGCTCAAGTAGCCAATGGCAGTAACGTCCCCATGGATCATACACACCTAAATTAGAGGGTTTAGGATGACAACTTTAACAATCCCCTGAAACAAGACAAATGTTCCAGTCCTGTCAAATGTTAATGCCCATAGTTGCCGCAAACATCAGCCAATGTCATCAACATTGGGAGCTACACCGCACTAAGGTCAAACCCATGCTGCATATGTCAGGGTCCATCCTGTGCCTGGGTCACAATGCAACATCCCAAATGTCATACTGCTCAGACAACAGCATTGAGGGGGAGGACACATGTAACTGGTCACTGAAATACACCTGCACAGTCAGAGGAGGAAATAGGACACTGCTACGACTATCAGGGCAATCCAATGTACCACACATTCCCCTACATCAGTTGTACACATTACCAATGCTCACATCCATATTGTGCCATAACAATGCTATGCATAGTATACTCTACATTTCAACTACATATAAGTGGATGTGAAAGATCAGAGCATAGGGCAGGTCCACAATGTTAGGTGTGCTGCTAGTGCCATCACAGCACCCACAGCCAGAGAAAGGTCTCACCATGAGAATGGATGTAGACAGAGGATTGAGTAGGACAAGAAGGTGGCAAATCACTATTTGACCAAAACCAGCACCTAGAGGAGATGATGCCGACAAGTCTAATAACTTATCACAATACATGTGATATGCAGGTGGGGCATAGGCCTGGGAGAATGCCCATCTGAAAGACTGGATCATTGAACAGGAACCAAGATCACAATGTGAAATCATCACAAGGCAGGCATGTCACATCACTTATGCCACAACACAGACACACTAATTGTACCCTATTTCATTGCAGAGGACGATGAATCTCCTGCGGATATGCCTGTCCAGGACTACCCTGATGACATGGATGACGAGCTGACAAATATCAGCCACCAGACCCTCCAAGATGTCCTTGGAACCCTCCAGACCCCACCTTCAGTCACAAGGAGGAGCACAGAACAAGCAGCCATTACAGAGGACCCACCCACCACCCCAATTGTAAGACCTGCCAGCTCCAATACAGCTGAGGACTCAGATGACACAGGCACCAGCTTTGAGAGAACTGTAGTCGGAGTATAGCGGGAGCTGGCCAAGGAGGTGCGGGAGGGGATGTAAAATATGGCAGCCAGCCTTGAGGGGATGTGTTCGCGCATGATGTCATCTGCAGATCAGGCAGCAGCCATGCAAGCGCTAACATCCATCCTGCAAGGACTACAACAAACTGTAAAGGAATTCACCACTGCAGTAAGGGAGTTGCCACAACACCTCACACCCCAAACCTTCCACTGCATGCACAAATGCAATCATGACCCCCTCAGGGCCGACCTGGCTGCCTACCATCGTGATGTGGCTGCTATTCGTAAGAACCAGCAGATCCTCCTTGCAGCAGTACTGCCCTTAAGACCCCCACAGGTAGCAGCTACCAGGATGTCTGACTCCACGTCTTCAAACACTGAGGTGTGTGTTGCCCCTTCACAACCACCTCCACCAAGGACAGAGGAGGCAACATACACATCAGAAGAAGAAAACATGGAACAGATCACCTTCACACGTAAAAGTACCCGGAAGCATTAGTCCCTGCCACATGGCCAACTATTACCAAGGTCCTGCGCTTCGTAACATGCCAGTCTTGCAACAACTGTACTCAAGGACTGTTCTGCAAACCACTGTATATCTTGTCAGCCTGTCTTTTGATTGTCTCTCACTTACTCATTGGCAAATCCTGTCCCTCTGCACTGTCTGACACATCATCCCAGCATGTCCAATGAATTGTCCTTTAGCACTTGTGTAGGATCACAATGGAATATGTCACTAAAATGGACTCACAATCATGGACAATGTACATATAGCACTAAAACACTTTTCAATAAATAGCACTTACACAACCACTTTGTCTCTGTGTAATGTGACACATCAACCGTGCAGTAGACCACTGAATTTTGCCTCCTGTCAAATTACATAGCTTGTCAATACAACTGTTTAGAAATAATGTAGTCTGCTAACTATGCACAGTGGCCTGGATTCTAACATACTCTGCCCTCCCTGAGGGTAATATCTGATGAATCGAGAAACTATACACCATAATGCTGTGTTGGACAGAATAATGCTTCCTCAAGTGATATCTAAGCCATTAAATAGTGCCTGCAAAATGTTGCCTCCATGCAAAACTAACACATATAACATTGCCCACAAATCTAAGCGAACAGTCACCAAACTGCATTAATGGAGGTGTCTGAGTTTATATTCAAATAAGTAATTATGCTGAAGAGTGTAACAAATGATCTCTGTGAGTCATGAACACGATACTACAAGAGTGCTTACTACCACCCACCTTATAAGGGTTTCCTTGAACATCAGACTGCAGTCAGGCATAACACAGTGTCCTCAATACCAAATCTGGAAGCACTTTATGTGACATTGGAAAACATACTTATTGAAAAAAACACGTTGGGATCCATAGTAACTGTGATTGGTGGTTTTAATGAATGGTCTAATCTTTGCAAGGTTGCTTTGGGGTAGCTGCCATTGTTACAGGTAATTTTGGATTTGCTTGTAGCATAGGACACAAATTGTAATAAAAAAAGAAATCATGTACACTCATGCCAAGGCCCTGATCTACAAGCATGTCACACATACTGTAAAGGGTTTACTATTTATTAAACTGTAAAAACAGAAGAGAAAACTCGGGGAAAAGCCTTACCTACCCTAATTTACCCTAACTACTCATTACCCACAACTGTCCCTAACTAACCTAAGCTAAACTTACTTATCACATTTAACGAAACGTTCTAAACATCAACCCCCCCTTATTAGACGGGACACATGGAGGACAACAGATACTGACCTAAACACATACTATCCTATCCTACAAAACAGTATAAATAATCAGAACCCCCCCACCCACTAACACAACTAACAGCCTATACTAACCTTACACTAAGCCCCTAAACCCACAAAGTATAACAATAAGGAAAGAGGAGGGAGGGGAGGGAATCATGTCCGACAACATGTCTATAGGATGGCCCTCCGGAGGGTACGCTTGATTGACCTCACCCGCTAGTTTACATGTCGGACCTCCTGCCGCAGTTGACTCATTTTACGCAGACACGGTCCAATTTTCGCTGCATCTCACCAAAAACAGCAGGGTCAAATGCTGCAGCTGGGGTGGTCTGGGTGCCAGCTGAGGAAGTGTGGGGCCGTGTAGTGCCCATGGCTGTGGGCTGCCCTGCAGGTGGTGCTGTGTTTGGGCCTGGAGCACTTGCTGAGGTGGTTGCCGCTACGGTGCCAGCTGTTGGTGGGGCCAACTGGATGGTAGTGGTGGTGGTGCTGGTGGTGGCTGTGGTGGGTAAAGAAGAGCCGCCTTGTGGGAATGCCCTCCAGGCTCCGGAGGACTGTTCGTGATGGTATCTGCGGGCCATTCTTCGGTACCCAGACTCTACCTGAAATATGTGCTGATACCTTATAGCCAGCCTTTGAAATTCCCGCACCTGGATGGGTGTCATATTTGCAGCTGTGAAGACAAATAGAAAAACTAACATTAGGAACTGCATTGTGTGAAATGGCACAAGAAATAAATCAGACAATACATCTACTGTACTTGTAACAGCTCATATCATCATACAGATCATTGATTGTCCCTGAGGAAGTACATGGCAGGCCAGCCTACAAAGCTTCTATGACACATAGCACATCCAAACCCTACAAGATGGGTAATAATTGGCATGTTTTGGCATCATAGTTCTGCCAGTTGTCAGCTAACAATCATGCAGCACACCGTCCGCCAATGCCAGGGCTACAAATGTCATTGTACGGGATGGAAATCTAGGGCCACATGAACTGCAAGTTGTAAATGGACTTGCTAGTATAGTATTCATGTGGGAAAAATGAGTGTGTATACTAGGTTCAGACAAAAGATCCACTGATTTTCATGTCTGTGTACCAAACTTGTATCATCAGTCCTAGGTACACTATTCACAAACCCATGCCTGTGTTTGAAGGTGGGGGGGTGGACTAACAACTAACAATTGCTAACAAAATGGACACCCAGGAAGCTTAGGAAAGCTGGACATGTGTTTGGCTCTACACACACACCACAGGTAAGGGGTATCTACAAATAGGAGACAGCAAACCCCTGACCAATCCCAGCGCCACACTTGTCTGGAAATGCAGACCTTTGTCCGCATCGTATACTTCCAGTAAGCCATGACTTACAACAAACACAGAGATGCAAGAACACCCCTTGCCATGAGTTGTATGCAAACCTAGGCCATTGCACTCTAGTGCCACATACTCGTAGCACTACATGTGGGGCTACATTCAGCTAGGAAGTTCAACCTACAGTTTAACAAGTACATTAGTGAATTGGGAAGCAGAAGTCTGTGGGTAAGCATTTAGCAGCCCCATTCTGGGAGAATGTGCGTCTGAAAGGCTGACAAAATCACAGATTAGGTCCAGTGCGACTCTTGCTGATACAAGTGTTGTCCACATGACTCATCCCCATTCACATTGCGGGGCCTACAGGACTGACCTAGAATCCCTAAATAAGACAAGAGGATAAGGATTGGCCAACTCAAAGATGGTGATAAAACGAAAACCCACTCATGGAACAAAACAAATGATTGGCCAGCGCATCATACCTTGCTATGTGTTCAACACACAGGAGTCCATCACACATCACCAGCGGACACAACACATAACAGACATATCAACACTTACTGGAGTTGTCTGGGTCTTCGAATGTAGCCACCTCACCAGCAGTGTGGGGTGCGGGTCCACCTGTAAGGCATGGAAGGGAGAAATGTGCTCAAATTCTGTGCACTGTCCAACAATTCCAAAGACAAATACAATGTTTAAGATTACATAAGTAAGTAAAGCCACTCAGACATGATGATACTGCATCCGATATAGCACGGCTAACATGTACATACAATGGGTCTCCTGTGAGTTTTACACACATATCTGCACACATGCAGTGGCCCTAACTATCATGTGGTGGCAAACATGCTCCTTCATTCGTGAGCAGACATAATAATGGAGTGTATTCGTCCCATCATGTGTATCCAAGAGAGACATCCAAAGGCACTTTCCTTGAGGAGTGCATTACCAGTCAAACAGCCATTGTGACCATGACAAATTTATGACACACAGGTACAATGTACAAAGGGCCAGGGACAGTTGTAAGCCCTCATGTTGTTGCAGTTTCTTCATTTGATGTGGCCCAGCTATGATGAGTTGCACCAACCATAGAGATATGAACCCATATGCATACCTTTGCCCAGCCATCCGTAAACGAAAGGTGGAACAACAAACACCAAACACCAGTCTAAGATGTTAGCTGAGGGCAGCTTGAACTTGTCCCCTATGTCTCCAAATCCAGATCTGACATATATCCGAAATGACGAAGGGCCACAATAATCCCTATGATTTTTAGAATTTCTGTGATCGCTTTCCTTACACACTCACCAGACACACATGAGACATATGTTTGGGCCACATTGCTATCATCAATTGACGTGAAGCCTGCACTCATTTTCAGCCTCATGTAGTGTTTCAAAATTCAGTCTAGCTGTGGCGTCATCAAATGTTGGTAATGATTTGGAAAATTTATACCTCACAGGCAAAGGTGACCTATACCTATACATAATTGGTTCCTGATTTGTGTTGCTGTTTGACACAAAGGCAGCACCAACTTACATTAAGCAAAAGTATTCAGTAAGTTTGCAGAGCACTTGCTTCCTAACAGCTAGCAAATGTGGTCCTTAACATAGTACATAAATGACCTTGTATGTTTCCAAAGCATTCCACACACTCAACAACATTGCCTGCAGATATTGTACAAATCATCTTATGTCACTACAGATCATTTAATCGTGCACATGTACATGATTTGTACTCACCAACAGGGCCACCAATCACAATGCCCAGGTGGTCCAGCAGATCTTGCTCCCTGGAGATGAGGTCAGCCCAGTGGTGCTTCAGCTGGTGGTCATTCCTTGGTGTCTGATATATGCGTTGCAGGTGATGCAATACCTTTCCCCACTGGAGCCTTCGTGCCTCAGTGTGATACCCCTGTATCACCCGCCCACCTGCCTCAATCATAAGGGTGAGGAAATGGCACACCAGCCATATGAAACCCAAAGCTCCTTCTCACCCATCTTGCCAAGACAAGGCCTACCCAACATCTTAGCAGAAAAAAGGGAAATAGGGGATAAAGGGGAACAAAGGAGAATAGGGGGAAAGTAGAATATGAAAAACTTAAACTAAACAACTAAAACAGCCCAACTATAGCCAAACTATCACTACCCACAACAGACTCCCAAAAACAACAAAGACAATACAATACAAGACAATTGTACACAATAAACACTCAGACAGGATACAGCAACAATATTTTATTCACAAAATGACAAGTAATGGACCACACAGGAGACAAAAGCACAATTTAACCAGACAAAACTCTCAACACAGCCACACAGTCTAGAAGAATCACAGACTGCAAAGTGAAAGTGAAAGTCATCCCACTGTACATAATCTGTAAACAGGATATCCTATTACATCACTTCCTGCCTAAAATGGCGGCCGTTTTTATCGTTATGCGTCAAAAAAAAATTACGCATACAGTCTGGGCGTAATTTTTTTCAACGTACAGGAGTAGAAATGAGCCCGCATCCATATATTTGGAAATAGTCTAAAACTTAACCAATTTTCTGAGATACAGTGTGGAAGAGTCAGTGGTGTTTTCAGGGCATTATTTGTCGTTTTTCGGGCATAAGCGTAATTTTTTGACTCTTGTGCGTCATGTTTTGAAGCGTATGCATCAAAATTTCAGGGCATTAACTGGGTTTGGGTCATTTTACCATTTTAATGTTATGTAACATTTGTGACACAACTGAGATAGGCTGATTGCACCAACTTTGGTCTTGACGGTGTATGGGCACATGTGAGACATCATACTGCTGCGGACCATGATCCGCTACTTCATTAACAGGATTTTCACTCTTAGCTGATGCACTAGATGGCCATATGTGTGGCCTACATATATGTATTGCACAAATTGGGCATGTTTGGCGTCAGAAGAGGATAGCAATGTGACGCACATAAGTACAATACCTCAAGGCCTATGGCTCAATGTGTGTGCATTGGCTACTAATGTAGTTGTTGACCCAGTGTGTGTGCATCACAAGATGCATTATTGCAAAAATGCTTGTATGAATGTGAAGTCAATGTGTCCAAACCTTATATGCAAGTCAGTGTGGAAATGAGAGAGGACATGTGTTAGTCATACATGTAGCAACATTTGTTGTGTACACTTCCAAGATTTTGGGTAACGTAGACACCACAAATGACAAAGCATGCACCGGATAGATGGCAGACGCTTGTTCATGTCAATGGTCCAAAAGTTGCCCATCACATGTCCTGGAAATTTGGATACTGCTTCCTAGGCACTTGTTGGTGAACCCACCATGAGTCAGACACATGTACAGACTAAGGGGGTCATTCTGACCCCGGCGGGCGGCGGGAGCCGCCCGCCTGGAGGGAACCGCCAGAATACCGCTGCGCGGTCAAAAGACCGCCGCGGGTATTCTGGGTTTCCCACTGGGCTGGCGGGCGACCGCCAAAAGGCCGCCCGCCAGCCCAGTGGGAAACACCCCTCCATGAGGATGCCGGCTCCGACTGGAGCCGGCGGAGTGGAGGATGTGCGACGGGTGGAGTAGCACCCGTCGCGAATTTCAGTGTCTGCTAAGCAGACACTGAAATTCAGGGTGGGGCCCTCTTACGGGGGCCCCTGCAGTGCCCATGCCATTGGCCCCCAGGGGCCCCATGACACCCCATACCGCCATCCTGTTCAACAGGATGGCGGTCAGAATCCCCATGGCGGCGCAGCAAGCTGCGCCGCCATGGAGGATTCTACAGGGCAGCGGAAAACCGTCGGGAGACAGCTGGTTTTCCCTTTCTGGCCGCGGCTGAACCACCGCGGTCAGAATACCCTGGGGAGCACCGCCAGCCTGTTGGCGGTGCTCCCGCCGACCCCGCCGCCGGGGTCGGAATCAGGCCCTAAGTGGGTACCATGTAATTGACACGGAAAGCCAAAGGTGACCCACAACTGTAATATCACCCCACAGTTGTGGTCCTATGACTGAGCCACAACTCTCCTGTGGCAGTGGTGGACCAGCAGACGAGGCAGCACGTGGCCACATATTTCCAGTGATCAATTGCACAGAGGTGTCTGGTTCATGTGTGTGGTCCAATGTTGATGCTGGATATTTTTAGGGGTCTATGTTGTCACAGTTATGTCCAGGCCTCATCATGAGTCAGTGGCGGCTATTCCTGTATCTACTGAGTATCCTTCGGAGATCAATAGAAGTAAAGCCAATGAGGACATGAGAACCTACATGGGGATGGTCCCACCCTGTCACTGAAGATGTGTTATGAGACTGTCAACAGGGCAACTTTGGTGTGCTGAGTGAGATCATATCTCAGGAGTCATGTTCCGGCAGTTGTCATTACAACATATGTACACAGGTTGGCCTGTAAAGTTCCCACTGCATCTGGGAACATCATATCCTCTGTGTTGAATAATCTTGCAGCTATTCAGCACGCACAGGCCATCAATATATTGTGAGCAATCTGATTCAGTGTGTGAACTGTCCGGGTACTAACGTGTGGAATTTTCATGCACATTATCAGAGGTTGCTGGTTCTGCTGGAGGCACCATACCCAATCCCTGCATACGGCCCTGGTACACTGTCACACTTTGTTGCTCATGCATAGATGAGACCCAGACAAAGGATAGGCCATGATTTGGGTATTTGGAGACAAGTTTACAATTATGTTACAATAAAAAAGCTGATTATGCTATACAATGTATTGCAGTATGCATTGAGGAAGCACCTGACAAAATACCCCCGGAGGAATGTGAGGGTTGGGAAAGCAAGTATGCTCCATATGTAGCCACAAGAAACCTTTAGGGTAACGCACAGACAGGTGCCAGTCAGGCTGACAGGATGCAGGGTCAATCAGGATTCTGCAATTTCACAAGGTACATACTAGGTGGTCTGACTAAGGGGGTCATTACAACCCTGGCGGACGGTGTTAAAGGTGCGGTAATACCGCAAACAGGCCGGCGGACCAAAAAAGGGAATCATGACCCTGGCGGAAACCGCCAACAGAGAAAGCCACTTTAACACACCGCCCGCCACGGCGGTACAGACAAGCAGCGTGGTGGTCACCGCCAACAGACAGGCGGAAGACAATGTACCGCCCATAGTATCACAACCCGCCAATCCGCCACCTTTTCCGGGGCAGATTCACCGTGGATAAAAACACGGCGGAAACAGCCATTTCAATGGGAAAACGCTCACCTGAACACATCCCACGAGGAAGGAGGACTCCATGAAGCCGGAACTCCAAATACTCCCTGCGCTTGTCTTTCTGCTCCTCTTCAATCACCATCTAAGTAGGCGCCGAAGACAACGTGAGTACTGCACCTATGACATAGGGGAGGGGGGAGGCAAAAGTCAGGGGGACACACACGCAACACCCCCACCCCCACACTCGCATATTACAACACACACACCAATGCAGTCACAAAAATCAAAGTAACAATCCACAACCCCCCCGGAAGAATGCAAAGACAAAAACAAAATCAGTCCAAACATTGTAATGTATCAATATACATGTCTCAAAAATATACACATATATTAGAAATTCATACAAAAGTATATACATTCCGAGAAGTAGTGTAGATATGCACATATCAATGTCCGTGCACCACTAGTCCAAAAATGCATGGGCGAGGCCCACAAAAGATACCTGTCCACACACGGAGAGAACACTGCCGGGGCATCAGATCGAAATACTACAGGCACCTCAGGGGGAAGGGAAGGGGGGCACCTCAGCCGGAGGAGTGCAAAGCCAGATCCACGAAGGGGGCTCCATGCCCATTGATGTATCCTGGGGAGTGCAAAGCCACAGTCTCTCAAGTCTCTACAGTGGGTGGGTTGCCCACTGTTCCATCCTGGGGAGTGCAAAGCCACAGACTCTCAAGTCTCTATAGTGGGTGGGTTGCCCACTGTTCCATCCTGGGGAGTGCAAAGCCACAGTCTCTCAAGTCTCACAAGTGGGTGGTTTGCCCACTGGACCATCCTGGGGAGTGCTAAGCCACAGTCTCTCAAGTCTCTACAGTGGGTGGGTTGCCCACTGTACCATCCTGGGGAGTGCAAAGCCACAGTTTCGCAAGTAGATAACAGCCTCCACTGGTTCTGGAGGGGGACTGGTGCCCAGACTGGATTGGTCTCCCCGTGGAAGTTCCTGTCCCGTCACTGTCCCACCTGCACATGGGATAACGATGCTTGAAGTGGCAGCCTTTTCATTCTTCCCCGGTGCATGCCCTGTTCAGCGGTGCTTTGCCATGGCGGTGTCTGGACTGTTCAGCTGTGCTTTGCCATGGCGGTTCTGGACTGTTCAGCGGTGCTTTGCCATGGCGGTGTCTGGACTGTTCAGCGGTGCTTTGCCATGGTGGTTCTGGACTGTTCAGCGGTGCTTTGCCATGGCGGTATCTGGACTGTTCAGCGGTGCTTTGCCATGGCGGTGTCTGGACTGTTCAGTGGTGCTTTGCCATGGCGGTTCTGGACTGTTCAGCGGTGCTTTACCATGGCGGTGTCTGGACTGTTCAGCGGTGCTTTGCCATGGCAGTGTCTGGACTGTTCAGCGGTGCTTTGCCATGACAGTGTCTGGACTGTTCAGCTGTGTTTTGCCATGGCGGTGTCTGGACTGTTCAGCGGTGCTTTACCATGGCGGTGTCTGGACTGGGCATTGGTGTGTGGCATGACGTTCTCTGGACTGGGCATTTGTGTGTGGCATGACGTTCTCTGGACTGGGCATTGGTGTGTGGCATGACGTTCTCTGGACTGGGCATTGGTGTGTGGCATGACGTTCCCTCATTGCTCAGCGGGGCTGTGGCAGCCGGG
Organism: Pleurodeles waltl; assembly: GCF_031143425.1. Taxonomy (NCBI): domain Eukaryota; kingdom Metazoa; phylum Chordata; class Amphibia; order Caudata; family Salamandridae; genus Pleurodeles; species Pleurodeles waltl. Next base: position 890,729,372 of record NC_090436.1, on the reverse strand, counting down.
GCCCTCCTGGACACTGACTCCGGTGGTGGTCTCCTGACCAGTGACGATACTTGGGCCCTCATGGGCACTGACTCTGGCGGTGGCGCTGGTCTCCTGACCAGTGACGATACTTGGGCCCTCCTGGGCACTGACTCTGGCGGTGGTCTCCTGACCAGTGACGATACTTGGGCCCTCCTGGGCACTGACTCCGGCAGTGGTCTCCTGACCAGTGACGATACTTGGGCCCTCCTGGGCACTGACTCCGGCGGTGGCGGTGGTCTCCTGACCAGTGACGATACTTGGGCCCTCCTGGGCACTGACTCTGGCGGTGGCGCTGGTCTCCTGACCAGTGACGATACTTGGGCCCTCCTGGGCACTGACTCTGGCGGTGGTCTCCTGACCAGTGACGATACTTGGGCCCTCCTGGGCACTGACTCCGGCGGTGGTCTCCTGACCAGTGACGATACTTGGGGCCTCCTGGGCACTGACTCCGGCGGTGGCGGTGGTCTCCTGACCAGTGACGATACTTGGGCCCTCCTGGGCACTGACTCCGGCGGTGGTCTCCTGACCATTGACGATACTTGGGCCCTCCTGGGCACTGACTCCGGCGGTGGCGGTGGTCTCCTGACCAGTGACGATACTTGGGCCCTCCTGGGCACTGACTCCGGCGGTGGTCTCCTGACCAGTGAGGACGGTGCTGGCGGTGGCGTCCCGACCGCCGGGAAGGATGCTGCCCTTCTCCGCCGTGCTTCTCACACTAGGCTGTGCAGACTTCCTCTGGCCCTTCCCCACCTTTGGAGGAGTCACAGCTGACTCTGTAATCCCCCTGGAACCCCTGTGAGTTGTTTTGCCTCCAGGAGTCTTCACAGGGTCCCGTCGCCCACTTTCCAATTTCAGAGCCTTTACAGGGGGTGGGCTGCCAGTGCCTTGGCTCCGGGTCACACTGCCTGCCCTGGTGGCCGGTGCACTCCATACACCTTGAACAGGCACCACTGGTTTTGGAGGCTTTTTGGCTGAGGCGCTACGACGCAACTGATGAATTGGAGGGGGGGGGCAAAAAGGTAAACTTTACACAGGGACAGTTTCTGACGAACACTGGGGTGGGTAGTTGGAGGGGGTCTGGGAGTGGAGGAAGAGGAGGTGTCACTTTAGGTGTTTTGGGTGCAGGTACTGGAGGCTGTCATGAGGTGGATGGATGTTGGGTGTGTGGTTGGCCGCGTTTGTGTACTTTGGGAGGGGGCGTCACAGACACACTGGGAGAGGACACAGGGGACGTGTAAATGGGAGTGGAGGTGGTGAGTGCAGGTGAGTGGGGTGTGGTGCTGGGTGTACTGCTGCGAGTCCTAGTGCCTGTAGATGTAGTGCATGCAGGTGAGAGTGTAGACGACACTGGGAGGGAGGAGGGAGATGACGAGGAGGGGGACACAGTGGAGGCAGTGGATGTTGCTGTGTCTGCACGTAGGTGATGCTTGTGTGTGTGCCTGTGGGTTGTGTGGTGCCTATGTTTGCCTGAGCTACTTTTGTGTGTTGAGGTGTTTGCATGCTGGTCTGATGGTGTGCTTGGGATAGGCTGGGGTACAGGGGACTGGGTCTGGGTGGAGGAGGTTGAAGGGGGAGGCTAGACACAGGTACAATGGCTGCCATCAATGCTGAGGCCAGAGATTGCAGGGTTCGCTGAAGGACAGCCTGACCAGAATGAATGCCCTCCAGGAATGCATTACCATGTTGCAACTCCCTTTCTACACCCTGGATGGCATTCACAATGGTAGACTGCCCAACAGTGAGTGACCTGAGGAGGTCAATGGCCTCCTCACTGAGGGCAGCAGGGGTGACTGGGGCAGGGCCTGAGGTGCCTGGGGCAAAGGTGATGCCCACCCTCCTGGGTGGGCGGGCACGGGGCGAACGCTGAGGGGCTGCTGGGAGGGCAGTGCTGGTAGGGGAGGTGGCGGCTGTACCTGTAGAAGTGGGGCGCACAGATGGTGCTGCCACCACAAGGGAGCTCCCATCGGCGGACGAGTCCGTGTCGCTGCTTGGTGATCCGGTGGCCGACATGAAGCTCCCCTCGCCCTCCGTCCCACTGGTGCATTCTGAGTCCGTGGTGTGGCCCTCCATGGCCATGTGGGATGCATCTCCCTCGTGCCCCAGTACCACCGTACCTCCGCCTGATGATGCTGATGCACAAAAGAACAGGGAGAGCACAAAAAGGGGGGGGAAGACAGAATAAAGACAGGTTGAGTGCATGGCATACCGCGACCGTTGGCGGACAATACAGACACAGCAGCCCCCTGAACTACGCCTTCCTGGCCTCTACAGATGCAATTCCTGGGATCTGGCCTACATGGCTATGGTGGACATCTGCACACATGGATGCCACAGGGGCATCTATACCTGTACATGGCACTCTACTGCGGTGGGATAGGGTTCCACATGGCCTGCATTACGGAGGGGCCTAGTCTACCTATTTCTGCCTGGCCTAGGTACACACACAGGCCTCCTCCCCCCCCCAGACCCCTCCACTGCGCGCAAAGTCCGCAGAATGATGTTGTACTCACCCCCTTGTGTCTGCTGTGATGCCCTCAAGCGCCCATCCAACTCAGGGTAGGCCACTGCCAGTATTCTGAACATCAGGGGGGTCATGGGGCGACGGGCACCCCTCCCACGTTGGGAGGCCATCCCCAGCTGAGCCTCCGCCATCTTCTTGCTCCAGCGGCGAATGTCCTCCCATCTTTTACGGCAGTGGGTGCCCCGTCTCTGGTGGACCCCCAGGGTCCGGACGTCCTTGGCGATGGCATGCCAAATGTCCTTCTTCTGGTGGGCGCTGACCTACATGACATGCACAAGGGAAGAAGAGAAGTCATTAATAACCGCACCGTCAATGTGCGTGGCCCCCCTCCCTACCCAAGCCATGTGGCACATTCATTCACATGCATTAATGTTCCCTAAACTCTGCCCCCTTCTCTCTTACAACCAGCCCTCTCCACCCAGGCCTAGCCCATACAACGTGCTACCTGTGTACTAACCTGTTGGTCTGGAGGACCGTAGAGTAGCGTGTACTGGGGGAGGACCCCGTCTACCAGTCTCTCCAACTCCTGGGTAGTGAAGGCAGGGGCCCCTTCCCCAGACGCAGCAGCCATTGTCTCTTCCAGACCGAGGTCACAGCAGCACTTGCAGTGTAGGTCCTCTCCTGTCGAAGATCAGGTGTCTAGTGATTCAACAGATAGAAAATGGCGGTGACGTCCGCGGCGGTGGGTATCATCACCGCCGGCGCACCTCCTCATTGGCTCGTGGGACCCATAGGGTCCAATGTTAACCAATGCAGCATTGCGCCGCGGTCTACGACCGCCTACCACGACGGTGTGCAACGGCAACGCAGTTACCCCACAATCCAATTGTCCCAGTTTAGAGGTCAGGCAGCCGCCATTTCAGGGGCCCACATGGCTTCATTTACTTCTGCGTCACACATAGCTAGGCCTACACTCAACACACATACAGGAAGGGTTTTGTGTTTGGTGTTGTGTTCTGTGTAACAGTGGGTACATACCTGGAAAAAAGTTGACCCGGTCCTCGCTGTTGTCCTTCCTAGGCGCCGTCAGCTTGGACATGTGAGGAGATGGCGGAATCCTCCGGTGTACCGACCGCTGGTGGACCTGTTGACAATGGAGAAGCGACATTTAATCGTGACCTACAGGTTTGACCGTGCCACAATCCATGAACTATGTACCCAGTTGGAGCCAGACCTGATGTCACCAATCCGCCATCCCTCTGGAATCCCCCCGACGTGCAGGTGCTGTCAGTGCTCCATTTCCTAGCAAGTGGGTCTTTTCAGACAACAGTGGCCATGGCATCAGGGATGTCCCAGCCTATGTTTTCCAACGTGCTGTCCAGAGTGTTGGCTGCCCTGCTGAAACACGTAAGGAGATACATCATTTTCCCTGAGGTGGAAGATTTGGCTACAGTGAAAGGTGACTTCTATGCCCTTGGACATATCCCCAACGTCATAGGTGCTATTGATGGAACCCATGTAGCTCTGGTCCCCCCCCACAGGAGTGAACAGGTGTACAGGAACCGTAAGAGTTATCATTCCATGAATGTACAGATGGTATGTTTGGCAGACCAGTACATCTCCCAGGTAAATGCTATGTTCCCTGGCTCAGTGCATGACGCCTACATCCTGCGGAATAGCAGCATCCCTGATATGATGGGTCAACTCCAGAGGCACCGTGTGTGGCTATTAGGGGACTCTGGTTACCCCAACCTTTCCTGGCTATTGACCCCAGTGAGGAATCCCAGGACCAGGGCAGAGGAACGCTACAATGAGGCCCATGGGCGGACTAGGAGGGTGATCGAGCGGACCTTCGGCCTCCTGAAGGCCAGGTTTAGGTGCCTCCATATGACAGGTGGTTCCCTATTCTACTCACCGAAGAAGGTGTTCCAGATCATCATCGCCTGCTCGATGCTTCACAATCTTGCTTTGCGACGCCAGGTGCCTTTTCTGCAGGAGGATGGTCCAGATGATGGTGTTGTGGCAGCTGTGGAGCCTGTGGACAGTGATGAGGAGGAAGCTGAGGAAGAAGACAACGACAACAGGGAGTCAGTCATACAGCAATATTTCCAGTGACACACAGGTGAGAACATTTTCATTTTTTACATTACATTCACTGTCACAAGTCTTACTCTATCCTGTGTGTAATTTACTGGGATTATTTGGTAACTGAGTTGTTCCTTTCCATTACGGTTTCACAGGTGTGGTTACCAACGTGTGTCATCTGCATGCATCCTTCAAGGACTTGTGATGTGTGACATTGGTATGTTGCCTTAACAACTATAAAAGCATTTTGACAATGTCATTGATAATACATTTTACAATATCATAGACTGACTCCAGAATGTTTTGTGGTTCAAGGGTGTTTATTTATGTGCTCAAAAATGGAGGGGGGTTGTAAAATGGTGATGGGTGATGGTGGAGGAATGTCCATGGCAGAGTCCAGTCTATTAGTCTCACAGGTGCACTGCCCATCTGGGCATAGGAAGTGGAGCTGGGGCAGTTTAAGTATGGACAGGGTAACAAAGTGAGACAGTGGGGGGACAATCAGGGTGGTCTCATTTCCTGGCGGGGGTCTTGCCATCTTGCTCAGTCCTGTTCCTGGATCTCAGGGACCGCTTGCGTGGTGGTTGTCCGTCTGCAGGGGGTGGGGTGCTGGTGTGGTGGTCCTGTGGCGGGGCGTCCTGTCCACTAGCGCCGGCAGAGGTGGTGGGCAGTTCATTGTCCTTGCTAGTGTCAGGGGCCCCTTGGAGTGCCACGGTGTCCTTCAAGGTCTACTGTATGTCCTTCAGCACCCCTATGATGGTGCCCAAGGCCGAGCTGATGGTCCTGAGCTCCTCCCTGAACCCCAAATACAGTTCGTCCTGCATGCGCTGGGTCTCCTGAAACTTGTACAGGACCGTCACCATCGTCTCCTGGGAGTGGTGGTATGCTCCCATGATGGAGGAGAAGGCCTTGTGGAGAGTGGGTTCCCTTGGCCTGTCCGCCCCCTGTCGCACAGCAGCCCTCCCAGTTCCTCTGTGTTCCTGTGCCTCCATCCCCTGGACCGTGTGCCCACTACCACTGTCCCCAGGTCCCTGTTGTTGTTGGGGTGGTGGGTTATCCTGGGTTCCCTGTAGTGGTGGACACACAGCTGATTGACCTGTCCTGGGTACGGAGGTTTGGACCCGCTGTGTGGGTGCTGTGCTGGTGTTACTAGAGGGTGGAAGGTCAGTGTTGGGCTGTGCCTGTGCGAGGGGAACCGACTGTCCCGAAGCCCACGATGGTCCGGGCTGGTCATCAGGCTCCAGTAGGGCAGACCTGCTATTGTCACTGTGGGCCTCTTCTGTGGGTGGAGTGGAGATGTCTGAACCCTCCGGTGTGGTGAAGGTCCTTCGTGATCCAGCAGGGGCATAAGAGCATGATTATTGCATGTGTGTGTGTGATTGTGTGCAATAGGTGGGTGTTTGTGTACCCCAGTGCTAGCATTCCTGTGTGGGGGCTTGTGTGATGATGGTTAGGGGGTTGTTCTGGGTATGTGCAGTGAGCATGCTTTGGTGAGGGGTGACCATGCTTAGTTGTGTCATGCAGGGCTTGGTGTTGGGATGAGTGGTTTGTGTTCTTAGTACATTATTGAGGATTTGGGGTGATAGGGGAGGGTGTGAGGGTGGGGGTGTGTGATAGCATGCAGGTAGGGTGGGGGATATGATAGTTAAGATTTGTCCTACCAGTGTCCATTACTCCACCGACTCCTCCGAGGCCCTCTGGATGCATGATGGTCAAGACTTGCTCCTCCCATGTTGTTAGTTGTGGGGGAGGAGGTGGGGGTCCGCCGCCAGTCCGCTGTACCGCGATGTTGTGCCTGGAGACCGCTGAACGCACCTTCCCCCGTAGGCCGTTCCACCTCTTCCTGATGTCCTCCCGATTTCTTGGGTGCTGTCCCACTGCGTTGACCCTGTCGACTATTCTGCGCCATAGCTCCATCTTCCTGGCTATGGATGTGTGCTGCACCTCTGAGCCAAATAGCTGTGGCTCTACCCGGACAATTTCCTCCACCATGACCCTGAGCTCCTCCTCGGAAAAGCAGGGGTGTCTTTGGCGTGCCATGGGGTGGTGTGTGTGATGTGTGAGGTGGTGTATGTGGTGATGAGTGTAGTGATGTGTAGTGGTGTGTGGTGTTTTGTGCGTGGATGGTGTGTGGGTGATGGTGTTGTGTGCCTCTGTGTGGTGGGATTGTCTAATCAGTGCTGCCTCTCTGGCCTTCGTCTCTAATTTTTGGTCGTAGGGGTTTGTGGGTGATGTGGGTGTGTGTTTTATATTGAATTGGGTGTGTGGGGGTTGTGTGTGTATGTGTATCAGGTGTGTATATTTGTAATTGTCCAATGTGGCGGTGTTTTGGAGATGTGTGTGTATTTTGAGCGCGGCGGTGTGTACCGCCAATGGAATACCGCGGTTGAAAGACCGCTGCGTGGATTAGTGGGTCGTAATAGCATGGGCGTGTTTCTGTTGGCGTTATGGTGGAGGTTTTGTTTTCGCCAGTTTAACACTGACCTTTGGTGTGAAGGAGTTGTGTGGGTGACTGAATTTCGGCGTATTCCGAGATGTGTGTCATAATAGCTGTGGCGGAATTCCGCAGCCGTGGCGGTGTATTGGCGGTCTTCTGCACGGCGGTAAGCGCCTTTTACTGCCAATGTTGTAATGACCCCCTAAGACTGGTCGGAGGAAGAACAAGGCAGTTGACATGGAAGACTGTGTTTGTCCTGTGTTTTGGAAGGTGACACATAAACCCAAGGGCTGTGTTACACAGCTTATTTTTCTAGCAATGCATAACAGTGTAATCGACAAAATGGCAGCTTCTATGCTGTTCCAAGCATCTGCAAGGGCGGTCTGCATGGAGGTGCTCACAGGTGTGTGCTGCATCAGTTTCTCACAAGTCCTGTAGTTGAGATTTGAGTTCAAATGATCAACAGTACCTTTCACATGGGAAACAATCTACAGGTGATAACAGGGCTTAGAAACTACAAGCCAGTGCATTATTTGACCTGACGTCCATGCAGTCAGATGTACAATGACTATGGCATACCATAAGAAAGGCTGAAGCACACTGGATTACTATTGTTAGTCTGTGTGTGTGTAGAGGGGGAATATCTGGATACACATATTACCATTCCAGGGACCTTTTAAGACAGGTGGGGTGAGACCAGGAGTATGGGTGTGTCAGGAGTTAGGACATGGGCTGACATGTACATGGAATGTCATGTGGGCAATTCTTGTCTTAGGTGTGGCACTTGTGCTGTCTATGTTCTGCTTATATGGAACTCTAGTCACAGATAGTCCTTGCAAAGATAGGTGCTGTACGACTTACTTATGTCACGGGTCTGGTCATATATTCCTGTTACCAATGCAATAGCACATTCACTGCCTCATGTATGAGGCATTTTTTTCCCTTATTGACTTATGGTGTCTTAGTTGTGTGCCATATGCTGCGATGAACCCTGTTGCCAACATGTATGTGTGAAATAGGTGTGGTCCTCTGCTATTGCCCTTCAAAGGTGAAACGTACAGGATATATGTCATTTACAGTGTCTGTGTATGTGAATGGTGTATAATACGCATCAGAATTGCTTTGGAAATTTCTGTGTCCTGATCGGTATGCCAGCAATGCTCCATGAGGCTACACTCTTATTCTGATAGTTAGAGATAAAGGTGAGCAAAAATGATTACCCAGACCATTATATGGTGATTATTATCGGTGTTTATTTACATATGTTGCTACAGTGGTGATGGTGAGTTGTTTAAAAAGAAATTGTTCACAATATGTTTGCGTCTACGCAATCCAGCAGCTGTGTTTTGTTGTTCCCCCTCATGTTGCAGGCCAGCATCCTCCTCTTCCTCCTCTTCAGGCGTTTGTGGCTCTGGTTCTAATAGGGAAATGTTCCTTCATATACAAATGTTGTGCAGGATGGCACATGTTAAAATGATCTTACAGACCATTTCTGGTGAATATAGGAGGCTGCCACCAGTGATGTCAAGGTACCTGAATCTCGACTTGAGGATGCCAAAGGTCCCCTCGACTATGGTGCGTATCCTCCTATGTGCCTCATTGTAGGCACGCTCTGCTGCAGTGCTTGGATTGCCAAATGGTGTCATGACCCATGGCTGGATCCCATACCCCTGATCAGCTGAAAGAGAAAATGATTGGGATCATGTTGACGTAGCTTGTCCCATTCATATCACCTTGCATGGCAGTAGTTGTCTTCTGTTGTCTGTGGCTCTTTTGTTTTATTGTATTGATTCCTAGGCTGCTAGGATTCACCATCTGCATTGGGTTGTTTCCTTGGCTGAACAAGTGTTTGCCTGATGACCGGTTGTCAGCAGTATGTTTTGGGTTTTGCAGTACAGTGTGCACTCCTTAGCATTGTGACTTGTGATACAGGTGTCCCTGTGTCTTCACTGGGGGTGAGATGATAGTTCCATACACAGGTTCAATTTAACAGTGGTGGTAACACGTTAGCATCTATGTACCCTGGACATCCCATACCTTTAGTCATATGCAATGGATTAATTTTAACATCAGTGAGATGCTTACATTTTGAAAGGTGACAATTGGCCAAACCTCTCCATACCTTGTGATAATTTACGTCTTGACATTAGACTGTACACTAATTTCAGATGTGTGACACGTTTACTGCAGACCTATCAAACATGTCTAGTGGTGTCACAACCTCAGTGAGTTCCTGTCCACATGTTGCTGTCGTGGTGTATGTGTTGTGTGTCCTAGAGGGTTTCTGTGCAGTGTGTATATAAGTAAGTTTCTGTACTTACCAACAAATAGTCCATTGCCATATCGTCTATCCTGGAAGTGTTGATCGATGGTAAAGTGACGGAAGATGAATGAGTCATGTACACTACCAGGATACTTTGCCACGATATTGGTGAACAATCCTTGGTGATCCACAATGGCCTGCACATTGATGGAGTGTGTGTGCTTCCTGTTGCGGTATAGGTGTTCAGTTGCAGCAGGTGGCACAAGCCGTACATGTGTGCAGTCAAGGGCACCAAGGATGTGTGGGTATCCATTAATGAGGTAAAACCCCTGTTTGGTCTCCTGCTGCTTCTGCTGTGTGTTTGGGAAGCAGATGTGGCGGGGTGTGAGTCCGATAATGGCATCCAGTACTTTGGGCAAGAAGGCGGAGAATGATGGCTGTGATATCCCGGCAACCAGGGCGCCAGTGGTTTGAAAGGAGCCACTTGCCAACATGGGTAGTACAGCTAGCAGCTTGGTTTCTGTTGGGATGGTGCGGGGTGTCAGCAAGCTGGGTGCCAACTGTGGCTCAATGTTGCGCAGCAGCTGCTGAATGGCTTGCCAGTTCAACCCGTACCTCTGGATGATGTCATGTTCCCTGAGGCCATGAAGGGTTGTCCTGGTGCGGAATATCCTCTCCTGCCTTCTGCGTTGCCTTTGGGGTCCTTGCTGGTGTTGTGGTAGCTGCTGTTGTTGTTGCTGTGCTCTGCGTCTGCATGCACGCTGGATGAGAAGCACCTACATGTCTCCCTTTTGCTGCTCTGCTGTTGCTTCTGATTAAATACAGGTGTGTTTGCCCCATTTTAATGCCTGCCCTGACCCAGGTGTTAATTTTTGACGCAAATCTAGCTGTGCGTCATTTTCCGCCTCCGCCTCCTGGGCGTGCGGGATTTCTGACAAGAAGCATAAATACGACGCAGGGGCGTTTAAGTAATTTTTGGATGGGAAAGCCTACATTGCATATGATTAACGCAAGGCGGTTTCCCGCATCCAGAAAACGACGCACATGGTGGGATTTTGACGTCCGCGGGCTCGGACGTCAAAGTTTAAATATGTGGCAAGGTTTGCGCTAAATGTGCGTCAAAATGTTTGACGCACATTCGGTGCAGACGGAGTATAAATATGCCCCTTGATTTGAAGTCAGCTCTCCATGCTACTCTTCAAGCTTACAGGTTGACCCCTCATTCAATGACTGGTGAAAGTCCTGCCACCCTGATATTCAGAAGCGCCATGATGACCAAGTTACCCCACTGGGCCAACAAGAAATCTACAGCAGATGGGGAACTTTGTTAAACAGATTCATGAAAAAGCAAAAGATGAAAGGATATGACAAAAAGCGTTGACATGCCAAGAACATTATTTTCAATATAGGACAACAAGTATTGGTTCGACAACAGAGAAATTGCAAATCTAATGCTCCCTTTGATGCTCAACCCTTTAAAGGTGTGACTAGCAAAGGAAACATGGTGACTGCTCATCATCCTGAAAAGTTCATTATGTGAGATTCCTAACACTTCAGACATCTGCCTCATCATTCACTAGTTCCTGATGTCAGAGATGAGACCCCCCTGACTGCACCTTTTCCTACATCACCAGTGCCAGTCATGGACACTTCCCTTCTCTATTCACACTCTCAGAAGACAGGATCTGGACATTTTCTGATTTTTGCCCTCGGGCCCCCATTCCCCAGGGCCTGGCCCTAATATATATACATTTTATTTGGGGGGCCACACGGTCCCCTTCCCTGGACCAATCTTGGTCTCGGGCACCCCATCCCCCAGGGCCCAGCCTTATAATTATTATTTTTTCGGGGAGAGGGGAGCGCATGACTTCCCTCCCCCGGCTGATTTCGGCGCCTGGAGCCCAGCCATTTGTCCTGAGTACCCAGCAGGGCACCCAGTGTGCAATGAGACTGTGGGTGGAGCCTCAATGCCCCCGCGGTTCCAGATGGCTAGCAGGAGCCAGCACTGCTGTCACAGACAGTGAGCTGCTAAAGATGCAGCTCCCGGTCTGTGAGAGCAATTGTTTCCTCTGTGATCCCGCCTGCATCTCTGTCGCACTGAATACGGCTGAGGGAGGGGGCAGTGCAACTTCCCTTCCCCAAAAAAATTATAATTATGAGGCGGGGCTAAGGGGATAGGGTCCCCACAGTAGAGATGGTCTCAGGGAGGGTGCCTCAGGGGTGGGGTCCTCAGAGCTGAAATTGGCCCGGGAGGTGCGGCCCACCTTGCCAATCAAAATGTGTTCCCCCAGGGTGAAATTGGCTGGGGGAGGGAGGCCACATAGCCTCCCTCTCCCACACTGCACATTTACTTACTTACTAAACTAACTAGTGGTAAGTGCTCCAGTTGGGTAGACATTTTGTGAAAACTGTGGACTCTTATTGGATAAAGTAGCAGGTGAGCTTCCGTTTTGGCCATGATGCTCATTTCACAGAAATTAAACCTCAACAGGAAGCACTTAGAAATATAAACATAGCAGGTGCCCCAGATGAAGCTCCACTTCTGGAAAAGACAAATGATCATACTACTGGGATTGGCGAACGCAAAGCACGTGTGCTTACTTCAAAATTTGGTGAATTAATCTTTCATCTATTGGAGCACAATCAGATACTCTTGCACCCACACTCACACTCACATAGACCCTCTTACTCCCACTCCCATACCCAGAGACACCACCTCACACCTATTCTCACATCCAGAGAGACAGGGCCTGTGGCCAACTCCAGCTGAGCATGGCCAAAGGATGTGCACAGCGTGGGGTTGGATGGTTAGCGGGTTGGCCGCAGGTGCTGGCTGCAGGTCAAGTAACTATAAGTTGTGGCCTAAGGTAATTACAACTTGTGCCCTCGCCAGGCACTGTCTAATTACCATAGAATTTATGGCTTCATGTCAACCTTTAGAACATCAATAAAAATATCAATGAAACATTAGAATTTAAATTATTGAAGAAAAAACTGTGCATGGCGGAGGCGCAAATTATAGTTATTTTAGTCTGTGAATTTTAGATACTTGAAATAACTCTACCTGTTGAATTTAAATGGTTTTGTGCGAGTAAACTCGGAACCTAACGTTCCTGTAACCTTTGGGGCCAGATGTAGATAGATATGGTTTTGCGACTCGCAAATTTGCGAGTCGCAAAACCATATGCAGAATGGTGTCCATGACCCCATCTGCGAATCGCAAGGGGGTCGCAAAGACCCACCTCATTAACATTAATGAGGTGGGTCGCAATTTGAGACCCCCTTGCGATTCCCTACACTCATCGGGATGGTGGCCTGCTGGGGACAGCAGACCACCATGTCTGTGACTGCTTTTTTAATAAAGTAGTTTTTTTTTGTTGTATTGCAGCCCGTTTTCCTTCAAGGAAAACGAGTTGCAATACAAACGAGAAAATGAAACTATTTGCTTTCATTTTTTCAGAGTAGGCAGTGGTCCATTGGACCACTGCCTGCTCTGAAAAAATGTTTTTGGCGACATTCACAAAGGGGAAGGGGTCCTTACTCTAACGTCCCTGTAACTTTTGCTTTATATATATGTGTGTGTGTGTGTGTGTGTGTGTGTGTTTATAGGCAGACGTTCTGGGGAAGGTCCTATATTGCCTTTTTGAGTCTTTGCTCCTAATCAAGTATCACCTGAACAAAGCAGCTGAATACCTCCTTGATTGCTAAACTTGGTAGACTTTGAGGGAAATTATAACCAAATGATAAATTACTTGTTGCAAATGGTTGGAGCTCTATACCTTTTTTACTTTTCAGTTAGAGTTTCATTCTAAAGATGAATGTTGTACTTTCTTAATTAACTCTTGGCAACCTTTGAGGAATATGTGCTGATGCTATTCAGTTTCTATAGCAAGTGCGCTGATGCTGCTTATTGTCTATAGCAAGTGTGATAGGAAAACTAACTTTAATTGTCTTTCTATGTTTTTTCATTTCACTGGTCCAGATTTGGTGCATGCACTCTGAAGAGTTGTTGAATAGCTGGAGGGTGAGGATTTCAAGCGGTTACAGGGTCCCTGTCACCGGATTCAAGACTCAGTTAAGCCCAAGGAGCTGCTTCTTTTAAGAGTGAAGAAAGCCAACCAGCTGTTGGATCACATGGCTAAGCCAAATACTACCCAATTTTTGCGACGTTTCACCTGGCCCCATGTTAGAAGGCAGGTGGAAAGGCCAAGGGCCAGGCAGCAAGGTGGACTTAACAAAAGACACCTAGGGTGCAAGCAGCATGCTGGGGTGTTTGGACAACATATCAAATAAAAAATATTGCAATACAAAAATATTTTGTCCAGACTATCGGGATTACAAAAATATCGTCAACGGGAATGTTGAAGGTAAGAATTTAGTTTTGAGAGTCGTTTTTAAAATTGTTGTAAAAATATCGATCTAGAACAACTCATTGTAGATAATATTTTTTGTATTTGTTATTTTGTATGTATGTTACTGTAGTGTGTTTGATTTTATCTGTTTAATAAATGTTTGTATTTAGCAAGGTATTTTATTAAGTATGACATTTTTAAAATGTGTGTTTGTAATTGTATTATGTGCAAAAATAATGTACATATGCATTTTTTTAGTAGCATGATGTTGGGTTTTCAGGGGATAAGAGTGGGTATACAAATTAATATTGTGAAATTTATAAATGTATTTTGTTACATTAATAATTTTCTAATTAATAGTCTATAATTATTTGGACTGTTTATATAAATCAAATTAAACTTAATATTATACATTTTATTGTAAATATCAAAGTAATCATTTGATCTATAGAACATTTGGTAAAAGTTATAATATATCAAATATAAAGTTAATAATGTAAACTATTTGTACATGTATTTTTAGAAATTCTGTTTTTAAATTCAATTTTTTCTAAAATGTGTAAAATATTTTAACCCCTTCCCTGCTAGGCCTTTTCACCCCCTAGGCTGTCTTTCTTTTGCTACTTGGGGTACTTCGTGCTTAGGCCTCCATACGTTTTTGTCCACATAAGGTAGCCAAATTTGTGACCTTTATTTCCAACATCCTGGGGATTCTAAAGATAGGCAGGGTTTTGGCTTCCCCTCGTGGGACTGAGAAATTGGCAAAATACAGCTAGATTTGTTTTTTTGGGGGAAAAATTGGAAAAAAGTGCTGAAGAAGAAAGCGTCAGTTTTTCTCGCTACAAATGGCATCAACAAAGGGTGTGTGATGTTAAAATTACCATCTTCCCAGCGTTCAGGAACAGACAGACTTGAGCCAGAAAACCAAATTTTTCAACACAGTTTTTGGGATTTTACTGGGACATAGCCCATTTAGCCTTTTTTGTGTTTTCAACTTCCTTCCAGTTAGTGGCAGAAATGCGTATAAAACCAACAGTGGATCCTGGAAAGCTATACGTCTCTGGAAAGTAGACAACATTTTGCATTCAGCGAGGGGTCATTTGTGTAGATCCTTCAAGGTTTTCCTATAGAAAGTAACAAGCTGAAATGAACAAAAAACAATATACCATTATGTCCGCTGGACCCTCCTGGTTGTGCAGATATAGAGAGCTTGCAGGTTCACCTAGAACCAGAGGCACCCAGAGCCAATAACTGAGATGTACCTTGCAATGGTTTTTCATTGTGTGACGGGTATACAGCAATTCATTTGGTAAAATATAAAGAGTGAACAATAGGTATCAAGAAAGCCTGTGTATTTCCGAAATGGGCACGAGATATGGAGTCTAGAAGCAGTGGTTATGTGCACATCTCTGAATTTGTGGGGACTCATACTAGCATGTGAATTAGAGGGCATTTCTTAAAATTTTGTTTTTTTACACACTGTCTTACATTTGGAAGGCGCAAATGCAGAGAAAGACAATTGGCAATAACACTTGTTTTACTATTCTGTGTTTCTCCTAGTCTCCTGATAAAAATGTAACATCACTTGTGCGGGTAATCCTAGTGCCCAAAACCCAGCGTGGACACATCAAATTTTTTCACTTAAAACGGACCCTTTTTTGCAAAGTGCCTAGCTGTGGATTTTGGAATCTAGCTCAGCCAGCACCTAGGGAACCTAGCAAACCTGTGCATTTTTTAAAATAAACACCCAGGGGAATCCAGGATGGGGTGACTTGAGTGGCTCTCACCAGGTTCTGCTACCCAGAATCCCCTGAAAACGGGCGTTTTTGTACTGGGTGGGGATCCCACAGAGAAATGAGATTTTTTTCAGCTAAATGTGAGGTTTGCAGGAGGTTTTGAGTAAGGAAATGTTGGGGGAGCCACATAAACTACACCGCCCTGGACTCCCCCAGGTGCCTAGTTTTCAAAAATGTATGGGTTTGGTAGGTTTGCCTGGATGGCCGCCAAGCCCAGAACCAAAAAACTTTAGTGCCCAACACCTTAGCCACATTGGTTTACATTGGAATGGGAATAGTAAATTTCACCTCTTTAGTGTCCAACTCAGTCCCAAAATTGGTTAAAATTGGAATAGGAATTGTACATGCCAATCGTTTAGTATCCAGCACTTTTCCAAATTGGTTTCGAATGTAGTGGGATAGAAAATGTTACGTCTTTAGTGTCCATCACCTTCCCCAAATTGGTATGGACTGGAAATAGGAACAATAAATGGCATCCCCTTAGAGTCCAACACCTTCCCCAAATTGGTTTATATTGGAGTGGAAATAGTAAATTTCACCCCTTTGGTGTTTAGCACTTTCCCTAAATTGCTTTAGATGGCAGTGGGAATAGTAAATGTCACCGTTTCCCCTAAATTGGTTTAGATTGGAGTGGAAATAGTAAATGTCAGCCTGTTAGTGTCCAAAACAACCCTTTCCTTAAATTGTTTTAGATTGGAGCTGGTATGGTAAATGCCTCCTTATAGTGTCCAAAACCTTCTTCAAATTGGTATAGAATGTGGGAATAGTAAAAGTCACCCATTTAGTGTCCAGTACCTTCCCCCAGATTGGTTTAGATTTGCGTGGAATAGTAAATATCATCCCTTTAGTGTTCAACACTTTCTTCAAAATGATTTACATTGGAGTGTGGCTATTTAATTTAACCATTTTAGTGTGTTTTTTAAATTATATTTTTAGTAGGAGTAGTTTATCTGGTTAAATTAGTATTGTTGATGTTTAGAAAGATAATCAAAGGGGAAGGGCCACACCAGCAACCATGATGGCCATCTCACTGTGGAACTCCTGCGGTGTTGGTCTACAAAATGCCTAGATCACACCCTTCACTCCATTCAACCCCATCCTAAGTATAGATGAAGGCAGCAGGCACCAAGAAGAAGCAGATGATGGCCCTGCTTGGCACTGTGCTGGTTCACAACCTGGTGCAGCCTTGGAGGCCCTGTTGTGAAAGGGGATGTGGGCAACCCTGAGGCCAAGACTACAGAGTCTCGTCATAGCTGCGGCCCTCCCTATAACTGCATACCATCGTGGATGGCCCTTCCACAACATCGTCCCTGTGCCTAAAGGATGCTAGCCCCATCACCTCAATGGCTCCACCCACGGCCTCGTTCAACCTGCTGGACACCAATTTGGGACTCCTAAACCACTGAAGGCCATGGTGAAGAACATGGTGAGTGCACCCTTCTCCAAGTGCACAGTGCGCTGTCCTCGCCGATCAGAGCACCAAGAACTCTTCTGCACATCCCCTCCTGTTTGCCGGTCACGGCACCCTGGGGCTGACTGTGGACGAACACTGTGCAGCTCACACCTGCCTGCTAAGCAACAGCCTGCCTTGCATCGGGTCTCAGCGTGAAAGCAGAAACTCTGCGCAGCATCACACTTGAAGCCATTGTCAATGCTGCATAACAAGAGACTCTCTCATCTGCGCGGCACAACTCTGCCTGTGAAGTAGTGGGCTCACCTGAACAGATGTTGCAGATCACTGATGTAGAGACATCTGCAAGGATCCCACCCCCCTGGGCCTTAGAACTGCTGGCCTCATTGTTGAGATGACTGCTCCTGGGAGTTTTAACCCTCTGCGTTACATGGGGCCTGCTTCCCATCCCTGGAGTCCTGACCAGAAGGCGCTGCAATAGAAACTTGGTGCGTGAGCCCACCTTCCAATGAAGAGTGCACTCATTACTAACCCCTCAGTTGACCATATTACCTCAAGCCCTGCTCACTACCTCCTGATTGCCAGGCTGCCGCCCCTCCTCCTTTGGGGGCTAGATGATGAACAGTACTATATGGCCCACGCTCACTGCTTTAGCATTGGCCCATCTTCCACTGTCGTCCTGCTGTAGAAATAACTCTGTGCTGCAACTTCACTGGCTCCTTTCCTAGGATCCTGGATTTGTGGGGACAGTCCTGGTTTTTTACCAGGTGTCCTGTGAAATTTAGCTAATATCCAAGTTTTTAGAGAGGGTCTACTGAGAACAGTGTGCGGTGTCTTTTTATATTTTCTAAATCAGTGATAGTTAGAAGCTAATATAAGAAAGCACTTTAATTAACAGGCATGATACTGGCTTTAAACATTGGATTTATTTATGTTTAATTTTATGCTGATGAGTGCTGTCATTTTGCCAGCTCGGTTGAAGTAACATTCTAGTCCTTTTTCTATTTTTATGAAGCTTCTTGGAATCAATGGGCCTCCTTGCATTTTGCTCTACTAGTGTCAACATTTTTTACACTAGTGGAGCAAAGGACCAAATAGCATTAAAAATGTTGACGCTATTGACCTAACATGTGCCATTGTGTGCCGTATTGTAAAAATGGCGCAGCCATGGTGTCGTTAGGTGGCGGTGGGGGGGCAAGAAATCTGGCGCATCAGTACTGATGTGCCAGATTCTTGTAAATCTGGGCTTATGTTTTAATAATGACTTTAATTGTATGCCTCTGCATTTTCTCTTAAAGGCATTTGTAATAGATTGAATTACAAGGTAGGTAATATCTACAATAATGCTAATCTTAGTGTGATTATTATTGTTATTTTTTTTTTCTTACATAGTCATTCTGTTATTCAGTCTTCCGGTAGCTTCATCTCACTGATCATGCTTCTGTACTCTGACTTGGTTACTCGGATGCGAGTGAAAGGCTCACTTATAGCCACATTTCTTGTAGCTACAGGAACCAGCTAGGGTTTCCCGCTCTCTCCCCTCCTCTTCATCATTGTGACAGACCCTTGAGGCCCTTACCTTCAGGAAAAGCACATGCATTGTGGTCTTCAACTTACCCTCTGTGTATGCTGACAGTATATTACTCTTCGTCTCCCACACTTAAACTGCAAACTCCTGCATTATGGGAGCCTTTCTGGCTTACACATAGACTGGGCTAAGTCTGAGCTCTTCCATCTCAGTATGCACTCAGCCAGTCCACATAGAATACCCTGTGACATGGTGCATGGGCTCCACCAAAAATCTAGGCATACACCTACACAGGGAAAATAACCAAGACCTTCGCCTCATGGCCGTGGTATTCAGTGCATGTGAAATGGTGGATTAAACTCCCTTTCTCAGTGGCTGGATGCATAGCCATAATAAAACTGGCTGTACTCCCCTGCTTTCTCTATCTTTTCCTTTATATTTCTATGCCATTGGCTCAATGCTTCTTTCTCACCTTCCGCAATCTCTTACTGAGAATAATTTGGGCTGGCCGCACCCCCCATATTCGATGGCACATTGACCCTCCCACATGAGAGTAGAGGCTTTGGAGTCCCAGATTAACTTGCTTATTCCCTTGCTGTCACTATGCTCACTGGTGCCCGGATCCCCTACCTCAAACCTGAAAAGGATCTGATTGGAGACCTACTGTTGTCTTCTATTCTACCCAAGGGAACCCCTGTAGACCCTACCGCTATACAAACCCTATCCTCCACCTGCTGGGCATGGTCGAAACTCAGGTGCATACTAGGAGGTGGCCTACTCTACTCACCTGCCATGCCACTGCCCGGCAATCTCTGGCTCCCTCTCACTCATGATATGTTAGTACAACACACCCTGCAACGCCATATCCTACATATCATGGGGACAATTTCTGACATGGCCATGTTCTTGTAAATGCTGATAATACTTGCTTCCACAATGCCTTGTATATGGATCATTTTGTCTTACAGAAACTTCTCACACTCTGCCTGCCCATATAGCGCCCTACTCTTTGGCCCCGATCACTTCCCACCACTGACACTAATCATGTCTGACACCGATGGAGGACACCTGGTCTCTCGCCTATATCAAGCTAGTCTGGCCATGAAACCCCACTCTTCCAGGCATGTCAGAGAGGCTTTGGGAACTGACCTTGGATCTCCCCTCTTAGGCAAGATCTGAGCATATTGCTGCTCTCAAACAAAACATGTATCTCTTAATCATAAACATAAGCAGGTACATTTCAAATTTCTACACCAGCCTTACACCACTCCCAAGCTTCTGCCTCTTCTAGACCCCACTAGCCTCAGTGTCTGAAATGTCATGGCCTGGAGGCTGACTTTGCACACCTGACCTGGACATGACCACATAAAGGACAGTACTGGACCACCATTTTCTCTCAACAATGACTGTGGTCATGATCACACACACCCCTCTTTTTGCACTACTGGGATATACATGTAACATCCCCCATTCTCTCCGCAGGTTTACTATCATCGCACTGCTACTTGTGAAACAAGAATTAGCACTTTGCTGGGACAGTAGCCACAGCACCATAGAACAGGATTGGTTGAAAAGCATGATCCATTGCAATAAAATCTGAGCAGAATATAAACAATTACAACTCCTCACATCCAAACCCAGGGACATATGGCTAGCTTTACGAGATTACTTACTCACCTTAGAACTCCATACACTTTTACATTCTACTCCTCCTTCTGCTCCCACCTGGACTTCCGATTAGTGGGCATACTGCATGATAATAGTACTGCTATATCTGGACTTACCCACTAACCTCATTTTATGTCACTACTTGAACGTCCCTTTTGTCAAACATTTTCATTCTATGGGCACAAAAGCTCCCATATATTCTCATGAGTACTATGTCCTTTGTGATGTTGGATCTTTTAACCCTACTAGGCAAAGTGTGTATTGTTTGTTGATACTTATTGAAACTCAATAAATAAAGTTTCAAAAAAAGAAAGATAATTAATTAAGTTGCATATTCTAGAGGCATGAGGAGTATTGATAGTGTCTTTTTTGTTTGTGCAATTAAGTGCATTAAAGTGTGTATAAGTGCTAGTTTGCCTGGTTTGGGGACTTAAGGGAGTATATTTTTTTAAATTTTGATTGTGTGCTCCTGGGAGGCAGTGTCTGCCTCTCTTCTATCCTGCAATAATCCCCTTCTTCTATTTCTGTCACATATGGGGAGTAGTTGTGTCCCTACATCAATTACAACATTGTCTTTTGTACTGGCCCTCACATAGTCTTTATTAGAATAATATTTGGTACATTTACAATTCACATTTTCCATTGATATACTTTCTTAGTTATAGGTGTAGCCTACGTGACTTAGTAATTGCTTTCCTTTTTGGAATGCTATGTATCTTGCTCTTTCTGTCATTGTCTGAAAGTAGTGTAATAATATAAATACTTACAATTTTAATTTTCAATAAGTTTGTTATTAACCTACATAATTGTGCAATAACTTGTATTATTTATACATATATGTATGTTATTTGTTAAAGTTTTACACTTTTTTGCAGCTTTTCTGTTGGGAGTGTTATAATGTGAAGAAGGTGCTTTATTTTCTGTTGTAAGAAAAAATGAGTGTAAGTTTCATTTGAAATGCTTATTTGTTCAGCCGTTTTCAGAGGTTGAGATCATTAGGTTTTATTGTAATTGATTTTGGGAAGATTTTCTATTTTATAATAATTTACAGATCCTTACTTTTTAATGTCTTTTTTTCTGGTTTGTAATTTATGTTGTTTTTCAGCAGGTTAGAACTTTTCGAAGTTGTAGTATTTTGAAGTTTTTTTTTTAATAAGCACATGTAAAGAGATAGAAGTTGGAGAGTGTTTTGTTAATTATTAGCTATTTACAATTGTAACTTTAGTTACAGTTAAGTTTTAGCTGAAATATAAGATAATTGTTAAGATTTATAGGTTTCTTTTTTAAATTTCTGAGCAGGATTTGAGAATCTGGCTCAGTTTCCGTGTCCTGCAGCTTTTGTCTTGTCTGCAGTATTAAGATGATAAAATGTATGTGCCCTGTATTTAGTTGATTTAATTGTTTGTGTGATTTTACTGGTTATGTTTGTTTACAGTTTGATTTTATTGGTTAATTTAGTTTTGGTTTGAATTTTATTTATCAGTTATATATTAACATTTATATTTTTATATAAATGTTTGTAGTTGATTTAAATACTTGTTTTGTTTATATTGTTATGTATTTAGTTATATACTTTATTGGGTTGAGATAATTATTTTGGTGATGTATTATATATATTTTTTGTATAGGCATTGTTTAATGTTTATTGTAATTATTTGATTAACAAAAAAGCATTTTTTGATGTGTATTAATGATAATGAAATTATTTTGGTGATATTGTTGTAGTCAATATTGCATTAGGCAATATTATATGTTTACTTAGAAGTAACAATATTTTTGTTTCCGATATTTGTGTTTTGGATATAAGTAAAAATTCACATTTTTATCAAAAATATTTATGTTTTCAGTATTTTAAGTTTTATTAGTTAAGTATAGGAAAACAATATTTTTGTTCAAATATGTATTTTCTGATATTTTTGTGTTTTTATATAGTGTGCATCAATATTATGTCAGTGATCTCGAGCTGGATGTCAGGTCACTTGGCCATGGTTTACATGTTGGCTCTTGTATTTCCTCAGACACCTCACAGTGGGGGTCAACTCACCACTCAGGTTTATCTTGGGAAGGGACAGGAATAACGACTGGGGAAAGGGCAGGAACAATGAGCAGACCAATCCATATTAAATGAGTATATTGTCTTTGGCCTACCTGCTGGCTGGGATAGTAATTAATTTGGCCTTGCAGGGTAGTTCAAAGCTCGAATCCTGTTATGGCTGACTGAAGAAAATACTCTAACACCCAATGTAAACATAGAAGTGTAAATATGGCCAAATTAATATTATATTTGCACTGTGGACCTCTTTTTGAGCCTTTAGATAAAATGTAATCGTATCTCTAGGTTGAGCCAAAGGGAAATTAGAATGTTTGGCACAGCCTCTGCCTACAGTGTGAATACAGTACAGTACTACAGCCTCACAATGTAGTAAAAATGAAATGGGGATATTATATTTTAGAAGCTCAATTAAATTATAATGCTTTAGCCAATTTAATAATGGTCCCATCTGTGACAGGCGTCCTAGGCACAGATATCAGGCTTAGACATTAGTCAACTTCCTCAGCCTATGAATGCATATAGAAGCATATATGCAGATGCATTCATAAGTAACCAGTGCAGAGCCTCTTACCACATCTGCACAGCAACCATTCTTATTTTATAAAGTGGGCAATGGTGGTTAGCACTCAAATACATTTTAGCAGAGCTAACAGTGCGTGGGGCTGAGTGAAACTTGCTCACAGAAGAGGTTCAACGTTCTGTTAGTCAAAAAAACAAAAACGGTTGGGAGGAGGATTACAATTGGTCAGGCCAAACTCTTCACACTGACCACTGGCAATCGCTCCAGCCACATTCCTGTCCATCATTTTTCACCCACTATGCCACACTAGAAAGAGGCCAGCCACATGCAAATAAGTATTTTTCCTCCTCCAGTAGGAATAGTCCGGCACCAACTATTGATTACAAATGGCTGATCTGTATCTAAAGTGGGTGCACAGTGGGAACAAATTGACTAGAATGCAGACTAAACGATTGCCAGTGGCTGACAATGGGTTCACACAGACCACATTTTGGAGCTGTCTGTTTGCTGTACTACTGAAGATGCATTTAGCAAGCACAGAACTATTACTTGCCTTACATATAGGTATGGAATTGCCTTAAGTCCTGAAGAACTGCAACAATCATTCAATGCGCTTTCATACATAAATTTACTTCTCATTACCTGGGAGGTAAGAGCCATAAGGTCCGGTGAGGGCAAGTGCCCTCTGTGTCTGTTTGTGATAAGTTGATACATGTGAACCTTCTTTTCCTTAAGATCTGCCCCTTCCGATGATCCTAGTGTCATTGGGCTCTTAATATGTTTCCAGTCCCACCCAATACTCATACAGTTATGCCCAAATAATGAAAAGGAATGTAGAGCCCATAAGTTTCACAACTTTTTTACTGAGCTATAAATTAGCCTTACACAGCATGTTGCTTTCAGCTACATTTGCGCTATACAGATAAAACATTAATGCATGGGTATATACATACAATTCAAATGACCCAGTTACAAGTAGCAGCTATGTTATTTATGTATTGCACACCAGATCCTAACCACATATTAGAGTTCTTATCAACTGGTGCCTAATACCAATATCAGGATCAGGCTGTCTTAGGGTCTTTAACGATTGATACCCATGGTTGGATGTCTGAACTCAATAAGCAACATTTATTGAATGCAGGACAGAACTCTAACAAATCAACAAAATCACTAATATGTTGGAATAAGGCATTTAGGGCCAGATGTATCGTGCATTTTTGCAATCACAAAGGACCCCTTCCCCTTTGTGAATGCATGCAAATACATTTTTGAAGAGCAGGCGGTGGTCCCAGGGACCACTGCCTACTCTTAAAAAATGAAAAGATAACTCTTAATTTTTCTTTGTTAAATGAATCCCGTTTTCCTTTAAGGAAAACGGGCTGCATTAAAAAAAAACAATTGCTTTATTAAAATCAATCGCAAACATGGTGGTCTGCTGAGCCCAGTGGGCCACCATCCCTGTGATTATAGCCATTCACAATGGGTCTCAAATCACGGCCTACCTCATGAATATTAAACTCCTGGAGTTTCATACATTCAAATAGCGATTACGTAATTGCAATTTGCAGATAATCGCAATTAGGTAATCGCTATTTGGATTAATGATACATCTGGCTCATAATTTAATGTAACCTTAAAATGCAATCAGCCAAATATTGATCAGTCGATGGTTTTTGTCCATGTGATTTGAAACTTCGTAGCAGCTAGAAAAAACAAAAGGTACATATAAAATCCCTGGAGTAATCCCATTCATAGTAGTCTCATTTCTTATGGACAAACATACAAATTACTGAGCTATGGATTCCTCAAAATCAAAAATTAAATGTGCAAACTTTGCATTGGGTGTTCAAAGTTTACAAAAGGTTTACACATTTTAAGAAATTGAGCCACATGCAAAGCAATGATGCTGTATAGCCAAATAGGTGAAAGCCAAAGTATGATCGTGTGTCCATGAAGAAAATGTTCCTGGCACATGAAAGTGTTTCCACTTCTTGTTTAAAGCAGTAATAGTTTTTGAAAATGAAGAGCTAATTTACCCAAGATGAAGAAGTATAGCACCTTAACAAAAAAAAAAGGTCTAACAATGTATGAAGGTTGGTAAATGTATCATATTTTTTTTATTAGAAGCAAGTTATCATCAAAGTGGTGTACTCAAGCCATATGGGTGTACAGTCAGTTTCTATATCTATATTATTCACACAGCCAATGATGTTAAACAATTTAGGATGTGAATCTACATATGAATTTTTCTGACTTAGTTCAAGAGCTATAAAGAGTAACGCTCAAAACAGAGAAAGACAAACATTGCTCACTGTTTTTGAGAGGTTCTGTCTGCAGCTCATGCACTAACTCAGAGAAGTCTCAAGTTACATGTGTGCACTTTAGCCAGTGCAGTCACATAAAATAGGCACACAGCTGTGCCTGTTGCAAACTGACTCTTTGATAACATGACTTATCAGTAACAACTAACTCACAAAATAAATTATTTTTTTAAATATAGACATGTACATACAGGCTAATAACAATGGAAATTTCTATAAGTGAAGAGGGTTTTCGTTCATTTCAGCTCACTATTCAGAAATGTAATTACTGATACCTACTCATACGAAGATTCCTGGGATACGCTTTAAATGCTGTTGAAAGTCACAAAAAAGCACAAACCAGCTGTTTACTCACACTAATGGCTGGAACAATAAAATAACAACAGCAATAACTGAGGCGAAGCAGCAGTGATGTGATCCAGCCAAGTTAGTAATTTCCAGTATTATGTTGTATGGTGGTAAATGATGCAAATGATGACACTCTTGGAATCCGTATCCAGGAGTACCAGTAGGAGTAACCTGTGGGAGTTTGCGAAGTACTTCTTCCTTTATTTTTGTACATCATTCTACATAGATCTCTAAATCATTTAAGATTATATTTTGAGTGGAGTTCTTTGAATATTTAGATCACATTTTGATCAAAGAATGTAAATTAATTTGATGCTCTTTAAACTATGATGCATGCCAAGTGATGTGGATGCCAATTGATTTCGTTAGTTGTTCATGGATAGGTTTACTTTCATCCAATATGGCGGTCGTGAATATTACTGCATCTATTGAATTACAACTTCCGGTAGACGCGATCAAGGGATTTGACGATGGCCTCTCTCTATTCTGGTTTGCTACACCGGTGCACAAGAAGTTGGGGTATTTAAACTGGGTGTTCCGCTCGCTGCTTGTTTTGCTGTATTTCACGTATGCCGATATTGTTGTATTGCCCAACTTGTGGATGAATATGAGGTATCAGAATGACAACTTTGCTATACACTACAAGGGTGTTTGGTTGTGGTATTTTTTTAGTCATACACATTGGTAAACTATGAGAAGTTTTTGTATGTGAACTGGGCACCTTGGGTGTCGTTTGCTCTGTTGGATTTTATGCAGGATGATATCTATGTATTGCCTGACTTATGGAGGAACAAAAGGTATTAGATTGCCTTTACTTAGGAGAGGTGCATGACTGGAAATACATTCTTCTTTTTAAATATTGTTGATAAAATGATGTTAATGAGTAGTTAATGGTTATAGTGAAGATAGTATACCTTTCTAATTACATAAGATTGAATGGGAACTAACGATAATATCTTTATATATAAAAAATGATTTGGATCAAATAATATAAGATTTGTACTTCTTACTTGTAATGGTAACTTTTGGATATTATTTGGAAATGAGGATTATTTTAGCTTAAACAGGTGATATAAGATTCTTTCTCCCTCAGATTAGATGCTTATTTTGGAGGTACCAATGGCTTAAGAGCAACGATTAAATTAATCAACTTTGGCCAATTGTTTAGGTAGGTGCAATTAAATTGGTTCTAATTATGAATTATAAATTGGTAGGTGTACACATAGGGGGTGGGTTTTTTATAATTACATAATTGTAGGGTTTGGATATCTGGTTTTAAACTATCACTGGCAAATTAATTGTGCCACATTAAGGTTTGGTGTAACTGATAATACTATAATGATAATTGTGGGGGGGTGTCATACATAATTTTTAAATATTTTATAGATGTACACTTTTTTGTATTGATTTTTTGGGATACTTTTTGATGATGTTATGGTAATGTGTATATTTGTCCATTTATGTGGGTGTTTTTATATACATATTGTATACATATTACTTGTATGTTTTTTTATATGTAGTTTTAATATTTGGATATCAGTGTCTTTTTTACAATTACAACAGTCCCTTGCCGGTTTCTTCCCTTTCAAAGTACTGTGCAAATTAATGTATTTGTTATGACATTGTGGTCCATTGTCTGTTTATATAATAGTGTATTTGTGTGTATTTTGTATTGTTATGTGTTTTATTGAATGTGTGTCATATATGTTGCATTACAGCCCTGAAGAAGTCCTATGTGAAAGGACCAAACGCGTTGGCTGTTGCTGTTGTGAATTCATGTATTATTGGATAAGAGAGAGGAAAGAAAAAAAGAATAAAAAGACGATTTGCATAATTTTAAATCAAAGAATTGGACATTCTATATTATTGGTGGTGGTGCACTACCATTGTTCTAAATAGCTGTTCATGGATGATGGGGGTCAGTGTGTATCTGGTAAGCCTTATCCTCCAAATGTGTCAATTGACATCTAGGGCCAGATGTATCAAACAATTTTGCATTCACAAACAGTGCAAATCGCAAAATTCGGCTGTTTGCGAATGCAAAAATGCCTTTCAAGATTTATGAAAGGCATTCGTAGTGCAATTTCAAGGAATCGCTGAAATAGCGATTCCCTGAAATTGTGACTCCATTTAGAGAATCACAAATTGTGATTCTCTAAATCGGGAAATCCCAAATAGGGAAGTCCTATTTGCGATTTATAAAGCACATGTATCATGCATTTCCTAAATGTGAATTGGGCATTTAGGAAATGCAATTACCACCAAATCCAATTTGGTAGTAAGCATGTGCAATTTAAAAAAATGCATTATGAATGCATTTTAAAAAATTACAAGTAGCGCACACATGACCCTAGGGCATGTATGCACTTCACATGTCCACAAATATTTTTTGGAGTGCATCAAAGGGGGCCTTAGGCCCCCAGCACCCTGGGGTTTGCATTACCTGATTTGTAAATACCTAACACGAATTCGCAAATTAGGTAATGCAAAGCCATTCGCACCTATGGTCCTACAGGCCCAGAGGGATGAATGGAGTCCCATTCCCTAATTGCGATTCGGTAATAGCGATTGTGATTTTTAAGAAATCGCTATTACCGAATCATAATTTTCATACATGCCATTCTGCATTTCTTAAATAGCGATTTCTTAAAAATCGCTATTTAGAAAATGCAAACCGGGACTTTGATACATCTAGCCCCTAGTGCATAATAGTGGGTTGCTTCTCTATTGCTCAGTGGTGAGCTCTACAGAGTAGCTACCATGACTGTTTGTCTATCCAGCACACGCTGCAGGTTGCTCCTGTATCGCTAATACTCTGGGCATACAAAAAGGCTCAACACAACCAGTGCATGCTCCTATTTCAGTCCTCATTTGTCCCTAGCACTCAAGGAGGACATTCAGAACTGCCATGAACTTGTGTGGACCCCACCCTGCTGAATCTCTCCATTTAGATGAGGGGAACTACTGGGTTTCTGACAGGAGAGTCTCAGCTTGTTCTGCTGCTAAAAAAACATCATTCAGCAGTCCATGAGGCTTAGTACTGTTAGGTTGCAGTGGGGATGGCCCAGCCCTGGGGCTTTCATTGCTGAGTTCCCCTATCATGCCTAACAAGATGAAAAACAATGGTTAAATGTTCAGGAAACATTCTTTTCAGCTGGGCCATTGTCATCCAGCTTTTCAGAAATAAACCTCCACATTTGGGTTTGTTTCTAAAAAGCAAACTAAAATGCTAAGCAGACAAAAAATACCTGATGATCCATTCAACAATGCACCATTACAAATGTGCATCCCACAAATTAGTAGACACACTTTCATCACAAAGACATCCACCAAGCAGGTGGGATATTCCAAAAGTGGTAGTCTGTCCTCCATCGACCTTATGTGCCAGTAGGCAGCAGCCAGCATCTAAATGCCCCCAAAATTCAGAAATCTAGTAACATTGCAAAATTTTCAAGTAGATGGTTTCCTGACCTATTGTGGGCATCCATGGTATGATGGTGCCCACCCTGGGTTTAATACTGGCTTGGGCATTATAGGGGTAATTCTGGGCCTACTTAAGGTATGCATAGAATGATGATACCCAAACCTGGTAAAAAGCAGGTCCTTACAAAATGGTTGAAATTCCTTACCTATTGTTGATATCCACATCATGGGGCATTCATGACATAACATTTCTTAAAATAGAAATACTTTGTCAAGCAATGCACATTCTATTCATTTGTAACACCAGTAGTGAAGAGTATTTGATGGCAATGATAAAGTGATGTTTGGCAAGCAAACATGCATTTACCAAAAATGAAAGGCTGGTATTTTGGGACAAAATGTTTACTCATGAAAATAATACAGGTTTGTTTGCCTCCTGTCAGCTTCCGTTGTCTGTTAGTCCTCAAGTAATTAATTCTTCAAAACAGGTACGAGAACTAAAACACAGAGAGAGAAGGATTTTGCCATTGGCTTTCATGTGTTCATGGTTAGGCCTTGCTGAGATAGGCTGCCCATTAAGGCGATGATATTTCATGTGAGCTTATATTGGCAAATGTGAGTTCCCCTTTACATTTAGGTGATGGGCCATCAAGTACTCCTTTTGTTAGACTGCAGATGAAATATGGCGTGTAGCTTGTAATTGCAAGCCAATGTGTATTTTTAAGGTGTTAACTTTGCTGACACAGAAACAATTTGAATGCTGATGTTTGGCTTTTCCAGTACTATGGGTTTGCTCTATGTCTTAGCTCATCATTACGAGACAATGTTTTTTACCTTTTCAACCTGATTTGTTTCTATTTGCTATTATGATATTATGCTTCTGGATTTCCAGTGTTTGTGTCACATAATGACACACAGGTTTTCTTAAAGATGCCTCAACAATACAGCTCCCTTGTCAAACGTTTTGACTATGCAAGTTACAATATTTTGCTGTATATGCCAATTAAGATTACTACTCGCTCCTTTTCATAATGTTCACTTTTGATGGTACAACTCAACTGTGCTTATGTAGTCTGTTCAGCACAGATGACAAATTCTTACTTTCGATATTGCTGGAGGCCAAAATGTTCCTTCAATGTGGGAGTTTCTCTAGGACCGCTGCACGCAACACGCATACCACATAACAACATGAAACCACATTTAGTTATACCTATCCTCATGGGACATCATACATGATGGTTAATCAAGCAGGACAGTCACCGTCTTCTGGTGTCAGTTGATAGTAGCATCAGCATGGTGCAAAACATGAGCTGCACATAGGACAAATCAGCAGTTCAGAATTACGTGGCCTTATTTGTACTGAACCACATAACAGAATAGGGCAGTTAAGACTATGATGAGGAAAATCATCAGGAAACTCTGAGAATAGGAGTGAGAGAACAGATTTAAAGAAGAACAGACAACTCCAATAGAGTTCTAAACAGTACCAAGCAGGGGAGAAGACTGACTAAGACTGACTTCAGTTCCAAAGTTTTTCACTAATTAAAATACACAAAATTCATTAATTAGTTCTTCAGGTAAGCACACTCTGAGTGTTGATTTCTCCATCCAATCACTGCACATGGCACCACCAGGTTCCGATGCTTTAAGGAATCTTCTCAGCAAAAGTGCATTGTCAACTGCATGACTTAATACACTTCTGTCAAAATATTACAGTTTCAAATGATTTGCTACATGCAGTTCTTTTCACATGATCCACAATAAACTTACCTAATATTCTTCCACATGAATGCTGTGATTTCCTGCTCCATTCAACAACTAGAACATATATTGTCACGTTATTGCATCTGAAACATGTCTTTTGCCTACAATAAAATAGGACATTCAACATTACATTAGCAGCTTAGGGAAAGATTTCAGGTCAGAGAGGACAGGATAAACGAGTGAATTTCATTATTGCTTTGAAAATGAGCCTTCAAGCCTAGTCAAGTTAAGAAACATAAATACCCAATAATATTAATACATTATTAAAACATATTGCGCCCCTTAACATTCAAATGAAATATGCAAAGCAAATTATTTGGCTAAAACATCATTCATGTTATGTCACAATTTCAAACATATGTTTATTTTTCTTCACCTGCTACAAACTCAATTTAATTCAATACAAGTGTGTTTACTTCATATTCATTTAATACTCAATGCATTTTATTTCTACTGTTTCGACCTAAAAATATTACTTTCAAGTTAATGTTATTAATAATGCGCTCATTTATGAATGTAAAATGTTTTCATGTTAAACGTGATGTAAAAAATACGAATGGTAGGTACAAATGTCCACCACAGTTCAAATGTGTACATTTTCATTTCTACGCTATTTTCTCTGTTAGCCTTTTAAAACTACAGATTTATTAGTTGCCACATGCTACTTCTATGCCACTAATTTGTTACTAAAACTTCATCTCTCTCAATTTTATGATACTATGGACAATGTGTGGCTTCAATTGAATTTAAAAAAGCTTCGACCTTCTTTTTAAAATTAAAATGTGTATTTTTTAGTTATATATGTTTGCAAATTAAATAAAATGTGTCATCATTTATGTATGTGTTTGATGAATACTTGTTTCTGTATTTTTAGTGTACTGTTTTGCCGTTCAAATCATCAACCATGTTTAGGCCTGTGTACCCTGTTTCCAGTAATGACTCAGTCGTGGGTCATCCCTGGGTTCCAATAATAAATCAGTGGGGATCCCCGGATACCAGTAAGGATAAAGTGAGGGTCCACAGAAGTCAAAAGGAGAGAACCACTGTCCTGGGGCATGGATTTTATCTGAGACATTTAGAAGGGCTACTATGCACCTGTTAATAAAAAAAAAAAAACGTATTTGATTGTGACTTAGCATCAGAAGGTTATGCCTATATCTTTACTTTCATATATCACCACACACATTGAAAAGACCATTACCATGCAGTTGAGAAATCTTATTGAAGAGAAAGGTGTGCTACATGACTTTCCAGCAGGTATTAGGATGGTCACAGCACCAAGCTTCTGTGACTGATAATCTAAGAACCATGGTGGATATTGGCAAATTCGGGGGGGGGGGGGCAGGGGTTGAGGATGGTAGTGCAGATTCTTTTGGATGTCTCTGCCACTTCCAACACCATTGATAATACTATTCTTCTTTAAAGTTTTAGAGGTCTGAGAATTGGAACCGGTGAGATTGTCCTACGATGGATTATTTCCTCACTATGCAACTGAACTCAATTGTTTTAGTTGGAAATTAGTATTTACCCCAAAGACCTTTGCTCTGAGGGTGGGGGTAACAAGTATCCACTATTTTCTCTCTACTTTTTAATCCAGATTTAAGTACACTTGAATATTTTCTAGACATTTATGGAATCAAGACCTATTGCTATGCAAACAACAGGAACTTTGCAGTTTGTCAGTCATTTTAGATGGAAATGTCTTTAGACTTAACCCAAAGAAATGCATGAAAGATATTTTTTTGCAACTTAATCCTAGCAAGACAGAGATATTATTCAATACTGAGAAAAATACATAGAACTAGCTTTTCAGTCACACATAATAGGCAAGTGTCCCACCCTTGTAAAAACTGCCTGTGATATTATCATCATCATTTATTACAATTGGTTGTGCCATCACTTCGGCTAGGCGGGTTGGGGGAGCTGGGGGCTCTGATGTCTCGGAGCCCTTTTTGTCATTTTCTGCTGATTGGCCGGTCCTGAAGTTCAATTCCTCCTTTGTGCTGAAGGTGGCTTCACAGTTTCATAAATCCCAGGAGGTTGTGTTGCATGCCGTGGGGGTTGGTTCGGGCTCTTCTGAGGAGGTTTCTTGGTCCTTGTTGGATGTGTAGTGGGCCTTGCAGATATTTCTGGAGTAGGCACAGTCTTTTTGAAAGTTTAACTCTGTTTTTGTCCCCTTTGGGGCTTTATTGCAGGGATGGAAGGCCTTCTCTATGTCTCTGGGAAGGTGGATTAAGCAGGTTATTGAGTTGTCTTACTCTTTGGCTGGGTATCCTCCTCCTACGGGGGTACAGGGGCACTCTACTTGGGCATGGCAGCTTCACGGGCTGAGTTGCAGGGGGGTCCATTGCTGAAATTTTTCACGCTGCTACTTGGGCATCCTCCAATACCTTTGTGAGGCATTATCATCTCCAGAATGCGCTGGGTGGTGAAGATAATTTTGGGTTAAGAGTCTTGCAGGCTGTGCACCCCTGAATGTGTCTTTTTCCTCTGTTTAATAAATCACTTTTGGGTTCAGCTACTGGTGTGGTGTCCTTTTGTGATATGTGCGGTGTGTGGAGGCCAGTTTCCTGGCTTTGGTATTCTCCACTTGTCATGAATGGGACAAGGATGGGAGGACCGGGGTTAATGTCCTATTACTTTCTGGTAATCTTCATTACTCCTGGTCCTGTGTCCTCCTCCTATTAATGACACACCTCTCTCCCTCCCGAACTACCGGCCTTCATGTGGGAGTGGCTTGGTATGTTCAGAACGAATGCTGGGTAGGTACTGGTTAAGTACTCCCACTTTGGAAGGGGTGAGCTGGGACTCTAGTATTTCTTATATTCTGTTTTTTCTGCCTGGGAGATATCTATCTCCACTTGTCATGAATTGAACGAAGACACAGGACCAGGAGTAATGAAGAGTACCAGTAAGTAATAGGACATTAGCAACAAAAGACTCTATAAATGAGTATACATGTGCTTTCTAAACAAACCTAAATAAGTGAAGAAATAAATATTTGTTTGACAAGATGTGCACAGGTATGAGGCCCAGACAAGGCTGGATAAAAAGCCTTTTTCGCACCCTGTGCACGGATGTGAACACTTCGGACGACTGAAAATGTAGTTGATCCCTTATTCGAATTTTTAAGCAAAGTATTGTAGCACCAAGATACAAATGTATTAAGAAATGTCAGATGGTTTTGTAAAGTTTTATGCATTTTGCCGTTTACGTGAAAAGAGAGAAGAGAAGACACCGTTATGCAATAAAAAGTGTATATTCAATAAACGTATGAATAATATTTATATACAATAAGTTAAAAGTTATTGTCAGGGTAATAGAAAGTAGAAACATCAGTGCAAAAACATTTTTCGTGTGAAATAGTATTGCGATTAATCTATTGTACCCATTATACATAGTGAAGCAGGGACTTTGTATAAATATTAGCAACATTTTATCGGACAATTATGTTGTCTATCATTTAAACATACATAACAGAATGTCACTTTTACGAAAGATGATAGTAAAGCATTTTCAAAGTACTGCCCCACTCTAGCTACCACAGCTAGGACAAAGTTCCTTAAAAGAGTGTTAACAGAAACTGGAAGCACCAGACATCAGTATGGAACATCACAGGGGTGATAACTCACCACAGCTTTTCTTCTACTTTTAAAAAGACCCGACGAAGATAAAATTGCTCTGTTTATTGAGAGATTGCGCCCATTATCATCATTATTTTGCCAATTTATGAAACTCAGGAAAGATCAAGGCGCCATTACTGACAGTTTTATTGTGAAAAATGTCTTTAGCTTGTCTGTTTTTTTTGCATCGTGTTAAATATTGCGTATTCCCTGATAATACATCGGCTGTCCCCTCTGGCTCCTGTATCTTGCTTACAGCATGAACAGACAGGTAATAACCATCCGGCAGCGCCATTACCTCTTCTAAAGACTGTTATCAAAATGGCCATTATACATAATGGAGATTATTACAGACAGCTCAAGAGACTTTTTAGATACATCTCTGCAGTAATGTGAGGCCCTTTTTAGCCCTCCATATTATTGGGATAATTCGAGGGCACGGGAAACAAGACAAATGTTGATTTTAGACAAAGTTTTTTTTAGCTTGTAAAGCTTTTACTGTTGTAGGGCAGAATGTTTAAATCAAGCAGCTCTGCGCTGAAACTATTGTTATGCACATACAGGGGCATATTTATACTCCGTTTGCGCCGAATTTGCGTCGTTTTTTTCGACGCAAATTCGGCGCAAAACTAACGCCATATTTATACTTTGGCGTTAGACGCGTCTAGCGCCAAAGTATGAGGAAAGAGCGTCATTTTTTTGCGTGAACGCCTTCCTTGCGTTAATGAGATGCAAGGTAGGCGTTCCCGTCTAAAAAAATGACTGCGACGCAAAAGCGTCGTATTTATACTCCCGGGCAAAAATCACGCACGGGAGTGGGCGGGGCAAAAAACCCCGCATTTGCGCCGGCTTTTAACGCCTGGGTCAGGGCAGGCGTTAAGGGACCTGTGGGCTCAAAATGAGCCCACAGCTGCCCTCCCATGCCCCCAGGGACCCCCCCTGCCACCCTTGCCCACCCCAGGAGGACACCCAAGGATGGAGGGACCCATCCCAGGGACATTCAGGTAAGTTCAGGTAAGTATAATTATTTATTTTTTAAATATTTATTTTTGGCATAGGGGGGCCTGATTTGTGCCCCCCTACATGCCTCAATGCCCAATGACCATTCCCAGGGGACATAAGTCCCCTGGGCATGGCCATTGGGCAAGGGGGCATGACTCCTGTCTTTACTAAGACAGGAGTCATGTAAATGGCGTCTGGGCGTCGTTAAAAATGGCGCAAATCGGGTGGAGCCGATTTTTTGGCGTCAACCTGACTTGCACCATTTTAAGACGCCCTAACGCCATTTTCACCAACGCCGGCGCTGCCTGGTGTACGTGTTTTTTTTCCACGCACACCAGGCAGCGCCGGTCTGCTAGCGCCGGCTAACGCCATTCAATAAATACGGCGCCCGCATGGCGCTTCAGAATGGCATTAGCCGGCGCTAAACTTTTTGACGCTAAACTACGTTAGCGCAGTTTAGCGTCAAAAAGTATAAATACGGGCCACAATGCCCATGAGAATTGCCCTCCCCAAAAATACATATTTATCACATACTGTATTCAGCACATTAAACTCTTTTTAATGCTTGGGTGGGTGCAACTATTGAGAGTGAAGCACTGTGGCACAATTATGCAAGAATCAGTAGCCTGTGGAGTGAGTACAAGGATTTTTGTTTCTTGTCCCTCGCCCAATGCAAAGCTATATTTGAAAAACATGCCCTGCCTAAAGAGTAGTGTCATAAAACCCCCCATTTGCTGGTTGATCCCTGACTGATCAATGGTTGCATGCTCTCCAAGGAGATAGGTATACAATGTTAGTAGACTGAAACGTTCTTTACACTGGGAAAACTAAAATTAGGTTTGCTACTTGACATTTTTCATGCTTCTAATTTCAAAATGAAAAGCAAAAGAGCATATGATGGACAGAATGCAGAGCAATGCAAACATTCACCCCCAGTCACAAGGATCTGGGTTTAATCCATCAATTATTTTGCTCACCACACCACCCCAGTTTAGGCCCAGCCATATGCCAATATGTCTTGGCCCTCCTACCAATGGGAACAGTCCAACCCAGACTGCCAGTCTAGGTCCTCCATGGACCAGAAAAAAACATCCTGGGACCGTTTTCAGGATATCACTCCTCATCAGCCAGGCTAGCTTGAATCCAGTGGTGCAGTGAGCATCGGACCCTCGTCTGGGCCTACCCTTCACACTTAGGGTGGCAAAAGCAAAAAGAACAGATGATGGAGGGAATGCTGGACAATGCAAACATTCATCCCCAGTCACAAGGATCTGGGTTAAGTCCGTGCCTGGCTTGGCAGTTCGGGCTGGACTGTTCCGATGGGGAACAGGGTCAAGACAGATTTGAATATGGCTCATTCCAAACTGGGGTGGCGTGGTGGGCAAAAAATGATGGATTAAATCTGGATATTGTAATCAATGTTCCAAACATGGAATGCCCGTCTCTGATCATGTTACAAATACTGTCTCAATTTCAATGCTCAAAAAACATTCAAGAAGCCCTTGAACTCTTATTATGCATACATATGGTGTACTAATTACTATACTATAAATATACTATAACTCGCTCCCTTGCCATGCACAGTTTTCTTATCAACAATTTTATTCCAAATGTTGCAGTGATGATTTCAAAGATGCCATAGGAGATGTCATCAATGATATAAAATATGGAGTAATTAGCTCTGCATTGTGAAGGCGCGAGTTATAGTTATCTTAGGGCGTGAGTTATAGTTACTTGAAAGAACTCTAACTATAACTGCTGCATTTCTGTGGTTTTGTACAAGTAAATTCAGAACCTGACTATAACGTCCCAGTAACCTTTGTTGTTTTTCAGTGAATTTCTATGTTTTTTTAAAACATAAAGGGGGTCATTCCGACCCCGGCGGGCGGCGGGCGCCGCCCGCCGGGCGGAGACCGCCAGAAGACCGCACCGCGGTCAAATGACCACGGCGGTCATTCTGACTTTCCCGCTGGGCCGGCGGGCAACCGCCAAAAGGCCGCCCGCCGGCCCAGCGGGAAAGACACAGCAACGATGAAGCTGGCTCCGAATGGAGCCGGCGGAGTTGCTGGGGTGTGACGGGTGCAGTGGCGACTGTCGCGATTTTCAGTGTCTGCCAAGCAGACACTGAAAATCTTGCTGGGGCTCTGTTAGGGGGCCCCTGCACTGCCCATGCCAGCGGCATGGGCAGTGCAAGGGCCCCCAGGGGCCCCACGACACCCGTTCCCGCCAGCCTCTTCCTGGCGGTGTAAACCTCCAGGAACAGGCTGGCGGGAAGGGGGTCGGAATCCCCATGGCGGCGCTGCTAGCAGCGCCGCCATGGAGGATTCCTTTGGCCAGGGGAAAACCGGTGGGAAACCGCTGGTTTCCCTTTTCTGACCGCGGCTTTACCACCGCGGTCAGAATTGGCCAGGAAGCACCGCCAGCCTGTTGGCGGTGCTTCCGTGGTCGTTGGCCTTGGCGGTCAGTGACCGCCAGGGTCAGAATGACCCCCAAAGTAATTTTAATTACTTTACATTATTTCAACCCCTGCCACGCACAACCTTGCAGCCAAGCCTTTATAACCACCCAGCCCTGCGCCACGCACGGCCTTTGGCTGTGCCTGGTTCAGGTTGGCCACAGGGTCTGTCTCTCTCATGCATCTTGCAGATGGAGGATTCCCCCAATAGGATTAGGGATGTGTCCCCCTCCCCACAGGGAGGAGGCACAAAGAGGGTGTAGCCACCCTCAGGGCTAGTAGCCATTGGCTACTAACCTCCCAGACCTAAACACACCCCTAAATTGAGTATTTAGGGGCCCCCAGAACCTAGGAAGATAGATTCCTGCAACCTGAAGACGAAGAAGGACTGCTGACCTGAAGCCCTGCAGAGAAGACGGAGACACCAACTGCTTTGGCCCCAGCCCTACCGGCCTGTCTCCCCAATTCGAGAAAAACTGCAACAGCGACGCATCCCACAGGGTCCAGCGACCTCTGAAGCCTCAGAGGACTACCCTGCATCTAAAAGGACCAAGAAGCTCCCGAGAACAGCAGCCCTGTTCAAGAAACCTGCAACTTTGCAACAAAGAAGCAACTTTTAAAGACCACACGTTTTCCGCCAGAAGCGTGAGACTTTCCACTCTGCACCCGGCGCCCCCGGCTCGACCTGCGGAAAAC
Source organism: Pleurodeles waltl (assembly GCF_031143425.1). Taxonomy (NCBI): domain Eukaryota; kingdom Metazoa; phylum Chordata; class Amphibia; order Caudata; family Salamandridae; genus Pleurodeles; species Pleurodeles waltl. The sequence continues at coordinate 890,691,142 of NC_090436.1, read as the reverse complement.
TAACTCTACAGGGAGGACTCCCCGGCGTCTGCGAGCCCGTGAGTAGCCAGAGTTGACCCCCCTGAGCCCCCACAGTGACGCCTGCAGAGGAAATCCAGAGGCTCCCCCTGACCGCAACTGCCTACTTCAAGGAACCCAACGCCTGGAAACCACACTGCACCCGCAGCCCCCAGCACCTAAAGGAACCGAACTCCAGTGCAGGAGCGACCCCCAGGCAACCCTCTGCCTAGCCCAGGTGGTGGCTACCCTGAGGAGCCCCCCTGTGCCTGCCTGCATCGTTGAAGAGACCCCCGGGTCTCCCCATTGAATCCTATTGAAAACCCGATGCCTGTTTGCACTCTGCACCCGGCTGCCCCAGTGCAGCTGAGGGTGTACTTCCTGTGCCTGCTTGTGTCCCCCCTGGTGCCCTACAAAACCCCTCTGGTCTGCCCTCCGAAGTCGCGGGTACTTACCTGCTGGCAGACTGGAACAGGGGCACCCCTATTTCCATTGAAGCCTATGTGTTTTGGGCACCACTTTGACCTCTGCACCTGACCGTCCCTGAGCTGCTGGTGTGGTAACTTGGGGTTGCCTTGAACCCCCAACAGTGGGCTACCACGGACCCAACTTTGAACACTGTAAGTGCTGTACTTACCTGTGAACTTAACATTTACTTACCTCCCCCTGGAACTGTTGATTTTTGCAGAGTCCTCTTTCAAAATAGCTTATTGCCATTTTTGCCAAAACTGTACATGCTATTGTGATAATTCAAAGTTCCTAAGATACCTGAGTGAACTACCTTTCATTTAAAGTATTGATTGTAAATCTTGAACCTGTGGTTCTTAAAATAAACTAAGAAAATATATTTTCTATATAAAAACCTATTGGCCTGGAATTGTCTTTGAGTGTGTGTTCCTCATTTATTGCCTGTGTGTGTACAACAAATGTTTAACACTACCCTCTGATAAGCCTACAGCTCGACCACACTACCACAAAATAGAGCATTAGATTTATCTCTTTTTGCCACTATCTTACCTCTAAGGGGAACCCTTGGACTCTGCACACTATTTCTTACTTTGAAATAGTATATACGGAGCCAACTTCCTACATATAGTTATACTTGTTTGATTAAACTATAACTGATGCTGTAAAGTACCTTTAGGCAACCAGTGACAGTTTCTTAACCCTCAACCTTCAGTGTGAGAGAATGAGATACTAACCACTAGGTGATAAATGACACCTTACACTACAGTGTCCAGACATAACTGTAACATTAAACTCAAAGATGTAAAAAACGTACATGTTACATGACCTGGAAAGTTTAACATTCAAAACACGAGTCAATAAACAGACACACTGCCATGAAATACCAGGATTTGAACCTTCAAACCTACAGAGTGACAGTTCTCGAGCTTTACCAGAAGTCCACAAGTGACTTCTGCTGTGCATCAAAATGTAACTAAAACATCTGACAGTTTTTCAAACTGGAAAAACAGTTATACAAAATTAGAAAAGGGGCCAGAGGGACCCCACAGAGCTTGAAAAGCATTTATTTTTATTTTTTATTTTAAGCTGAACATTTGTAAAAAAAAAAAAACAAGCGCGGGCTCCTGTACTTGTTTTGTAAACAGCCCCTGTGTGGGCCAGGTCACAGGGGCCATTACATTTTTGCATGGATTGGGGGTGCCACCCGCCACCCCATGGCCCTTCGGACCACCACCTCCCCGGGGATGTAGATTAATATGATGCGGGGGCTGCACGTCTCCCCCACAGACCTCCCCACGTCAGTGCTCATTGGAGGGGGTCACACAGCCCCCCTCGTGGAACCAGTAATAGCTCTGGGGACCACCACCATAGAGAGCTGGCTCCTGCTATGACCCAGTGTGCCCACCCCTGGAACATAGGTGTTTGCTTTTGCTTGGTGAGTGCTGTCAGCTCCCACCAAGCAAAAGCAAACAAATTCCGCTTTCTGACAGTAGGAACTGTCAAACATTTCTTGCTGGCAGAAAGCAGAGAAACAGATGAAAACATTGCTCCCACAAGCAGGGAGTTTTTTTTTAAAGCAGCTCCCTGGTTGTGGGAGTAATACCAGCTCCTTCAGTAGGTGGGGAGCCGGCTAGGACCTCTTCTGTCCTGTCACTCTCTCTTTTTCTCTCTTCTATCCCACAATGGGATGGAAGAGAGAGAGAGAGAGAGAGAGAGAGAGAGAGAGAGAGAAAGAGAGAGAGAGAGAGAGAGAGAGAGAGAGAGAAAGATGATCACAGTAAGGAGTCATCTGTGGCCTAAAGGTTAAAGTCACAGACCCTCAATCTGAAAGAGGAGGGTTATACTCCAGCTGTTTTTTTGGTCATTTTCCTTCTTTAATTTCTTTTAAACTTCTAAAGTTTAAGATTTATTCTGAAAGGTGATCTCACTCTTTTTAGTTGACAAATGAAATTTTCTTTTCAATTTGTCCACAAATATCTCATTCTAAGTATATCATTCATCAAAGCCTAAAAAACTTTCTATCTCTCCCTCTCTTTCTCTCTCTCACAATTTCTCTTTTTCAATCTATTTCTCCCACTCACACACCCACTCAGACCCTAACGCACCCACTCACAGCCCCACTCAGACACTCACGCACCCACTCATAGGCCCAATCTGACTCTCACCCTCCCACTCACAGACCCACTATGCACTGAAACACCCACTAAGACACTGATGCACCCACTCTCACATCCAGACAGACACCACCAGATACACCCTCTCACACCTATTCTCATACCCAGAAAGCCAGGCGGTGACATAACAACCCTGTAACCTTTGCATTTTTAAGTGAATATTCCCTTAAAAAAGCAAAGGTTACATATATATATATATATATATATATATATATATATATATATATATATATATATATATATATGCATATATATATATATATATAGTCTTTTTCAAGAGAATCGGAGTGCAGTGGTTTCTTTCCTTGGATATATATATATATATATATTTCAAAGGAAAGAAACCATTGCACTCCGTTTCTCTTGAAAAATCACATTATTTAATTCTAAACTTCGGAGTTGAAACACATTGGTGTTTTTTGGCATGGATTAAATACTGTGATTTTTCAGGAGAGGGCAGTGGTTTCTTTCCTTGGAATTTTAATTTGAGGAGGATTGGTCTACCTCCTACCACTAGCACTAGCAGTTTGTGTGCACCCTGTCTGATTTATGACCGGTTGTTTTGAAATATATATATATAACCTATAGTTTTAGGTTAGGGTTGGGTAGGGGTTTACAGGTGGGTAGGGGTATAAAGTGGTAAATTTGTATTTAGGCCCATATTTATACTTTTTGACGCTAAACTGCGCTAACGCAGTTTAGCGCCAAAAAATTTTGCGCCGTCTAACGCCATTCTGAAGCGCCATGCGGGCGCCGTATTTATGGAATGGCGTTAGACGGCGCAATCAGACCGGCGCTGCCTGGTGTGCGTGGAAAAAAACCACGTAGACCAGGCAGCGCCGGCGTTGGGCAAAAATGACGTTAGGGCGTCTTAAAATGGGGCAAGTCAGGTTGAGGCAAAAAAATCGCCTCAACCCGATTTGCGCCATTTTTTTACGACGCCCAGACGCCATTTCATGACTCCTGTCTTAGTAAAGACAGGAGTCATGCCCCCTTGCCCAATGGCCATGCCCAGGGGACTTGTGTCCCCTGGGCATGGTCATTGGGCATAGTGGCATGTAGGGGGGCACAAATAAGGCCCCCCTATGCCACAAAAAAAAAAAAAATGATACTTACCTGAACTTACCTGTACTTCACTGGGATGGGTCCCTCCATCCTTGGGTGTCCTCCTGGGGTGGGCAGGGGTGGCAGGGGATGTCCCTGGGGGCAGGGGAGGGCACCTGTGGGCTCATTCTGAGCCCACAGGTCCCTTAACGCCTACCCTGACCCAGGCGTTAAATTCAGGCGCAAATGCGGGTTTTTTTGACCCGCCACCTCCCGGGCGTGATTTTTGCCCGGGAGTATAAATACGACGCATTTGCGTCGCCGTCATTTTTTTAGACGGGAACGCCTTCCTTGCATCTCATTAACGCAAGGAAGGCGTTCACGGAAAAAAATGACGCTCTTTCTTCATACTTTGGCGCTAGACGCGTCTAACGCCAAAGTATAAATATGGCGTTAGTTTTGCGCCGATTTTGCGTCGAAAAAAACGACGCAAATTCGGCGCAAACGGAGTATAAATACGGGCCTTAGGCCCATATTTATACTTTTTGACACTAAACTGCGCTAACGCAGTTTAGCGTCAAAAAATTTTGCGCCGTCTAACGCCATTCTGAAGCGCCATGCGGGCGCCGTATTTATGGAATGGCGTTAGACGGCGCAATCAGACCGGCGCTGCCTGGTGTGCGTGGAAAAAAAACACGTAGACCAGGCAGCGCCGGCGTTGGGCAAAAATGACGTTAGGGCGTCTTAAAATGGGGCAAGTCAGGTTGAGGCAAAAAAATCGCCTCAACCCGATTTGCGCCATTTTTTTACGACGCCCAGACGCCATTTCATGACTCCTGTCTTAGTAAAGACAGGAGTCATGCCCCCTTGCCCAATGGCCATGCCCAGGGGACTTGTGTCCCCTGGGCATGGTCATTGGGCATAGTGGCATGTAGGGGGGAACAAATAAGGCCCCCCTATGCCACAAAAAAAAAAAAAAAAAAAGAAAATGATACTTACCTGAACTTACCTGTACTTCACTGGGATGGGTCCCTCCATCCTTGGGTGTCCTCCTGGGGTGGGCAGGGGTGGCAGGGGATGTCCCTGGGGGCAGGGGAGGGCACCTGTGGGCTCATTCTGAGCCCACAGGTCCCTTAACGCCTACCCTGACCCAGGCGTTAAATTCAGGCGCAAATGCGGGTTTTTTTGACCCGCCACCTCCCGGGCGTGATTTTTGCCCGGGAGTATAAATACGACGCATTTGCGTCGCCGTCATTTTTTTAGACGGGAACGCCTTCCTTGCATCTCATTAACGCAAGGAAGGCGTTCACACAAAAAAATGACGCTCTTTCTTCATACTTTGGCGCTAGACGCGTCTAACGCCAAAGTATAAATATGGCGTTAGTTTTGCGCCGAATTTGCGTCGAAAAAAACGACGCAAATTCGGCGCAAACGGAGTATAAATACGGGCCTTAGTGTTTTGGGGTGGGTAAGGGTATTGGGTGGTAAGGGTGTTTTAGGATTTAAGGTGGGAAGGAGTATGGGGTGGTCAGGGTACTTTTAGGGTTTAGGTTGGGTAAGGGTATTGGGCTGTAAGGGTGATTTTAGGGTTTAGGGGTGGGGAAGGTTATTAAGTGGTACAGGTAAATAAAAAAGGGTGTTTTAGGGTCTCTGCAAAAATATAAAATTCTCTCATATATCTATCTATTTGTATCTACAGTAGGCCCTAGCCAGGACAATGGAAACCAAAAGAACTGACTATAGCCAGTTTTGAAGGTAGGTCAGGGGATTCCCCCACACAAAGGCTGGCACTAGGTATAAAAGTGGGACCTTCAAAAGGGGTAACTCTAACCACTTGCTGCTTCTGGTCACCATGGATGGAGGGAATGGCATGGGAGGGGGAGTGGAGACTCAATGCCTGGGAACTCCCAGACATAGTTAAACAATTGCGACCAAATTCTGAGATGAGCTTTGAGGAAGATAAGGCCTCAGTGGACTCCCCCATCATTGTGTGGGAGGCCTACAAGGTGTCCTGAGACACAAAGCCCAAACGTTGGTGGCACAGCAGATAGACTGGTCACCCTTGAGCTCCATGTCCTAGAGCTGGAGAGGTGAGCTGCTACATTGACCTTGGCAAGTGCTGTCTGACAACTCCATGTCACCAGGGAGGAATATCACACCACAGGAAAGAACCTGGCCCATGGTTACTACCTAGCAACCCAGAAAAAATTATATGATGTGGGAGACAAGGCCGGGCACATGCAGTCCTGGCTCAGTCGAAGGGAGGGAGAGGCACTTTGGGTGAGACACTAACTGCCAGCAGAGATATCACCCTGGTGCTTACCAGATATTACAGTGCTCTTTACACTGAACAGCCACAAGGCAACAACCAAGAATAGGAACGATTTCTGGGAACACTATGACTCCTGACCCTGTCGCAAGAGGACATGGACCTGCTAGATGGTGACTTAACACTTGAAGGGCTTGCAGAAGAGCTCACTGCATTGCAGACATGAAAGGCACCAGGGCCCAAAGGGTGTTCAGTGGAGCTGTTTAAGAGAGTGGCTAGGCTACTGGGTCCACACCTGTTGCAAATGTTTGAAGAGGCATGTACGCAAGGAGGGCTACCATCCGACCTCCGGCATACACTAACTGCAGTAATACATAAGGAGGGTAAACCTAGGACAGAAAGTGGGTCATACAGCTCAAACGTGCTTGTTAACACTGGGACTAAACTTTTAACAGGGATATTGAACCATAGGAAAGTCATTACATCCACTCATTCACTATGACCAGAATGAGTTCATGTGCCATAGGTCTACCCAAATTAACCTTAAGTGGCTGTATAATTGGCTTGGTGCAGAGAAAGAGGTGGAGACTCTCGTGGCCAGTCTCTACAGATTCTGTAAAATACATTTAATTCTATTCACTGGCCATACCTGCCCCTGGTCCTAAAACGCTTTGGCTTTGGACCCCACTTCTGAAGTTGGGCTGCCCTGTTATAAATGGTATGAGGAAAGCACTCTTTTGTCATGATTAGACCCCACTTTTTGCCTGGTATTTGATGTAGTCCCAAAGTTGTTAGTGCCCAGGGTCCCTGCTAACCGGGTTCCCTGGGCCAGATCTCATTGCCTAAAACTGTTGTGATGCATTTGCACAACTGGCAACACCTTTAGCGTCCACTATAAGTCCCTAGTAAATGGTATTTAGGTGCCCACGGCATGGGGTACTAAGGGTAGGACCCTGAGGGCAGCAGCACAGATTGTGCCTCCCTCTAGGGCCATGCATCCAGAAGCACACAGCACTACCACTGCAGGATGAGTGTTCTGATGCAATCCTAAAAGAGAAACTCAACTTGGCAAACAGCCTGTGTGCCCTGTTTGCTATACACTGCATGCACTATAGGTAAGTCACCCCTCTGGCAGGCCTTCCAGCCCTAAGGCAGGGTGCACTATATGGTATGTGTGGTCATAGATGCATGAGCAATATGCCCCTACTGTGTCCTTGCCAAACCTGGGACATAGTAAGTGAACAGGGCAGCCATTTTAATGCATGTGCTGGACACTGGTCAGTATGAGTTTCACAGCTACATGATGGCTACTCTGAACCTTGGGTTGTTTGGTATCAAACAACCCAGAATGATCAATCCGAACTGGTGCCAGTATTGTATTTATTAAAACATTTACCCAGGGGTCAACTTAGAGGTGCCTCCTGCAAAAGCTAATTACCTTGGCATAGTTTCTGGCTGGTCACAACCAGCCAGCCACCACCAGACAGAAATATGAGCCCCTGGGGTGAGAGATCCTGCTCTCTGGGACTCAGAACAAAGCCCTTCCTGGGTGGAAACTCTATTCCCAGGCCTGCTGCTAGCAGCATATGGCTGCCCCAATTGCAAACCCCCATCTTTGGCAGGAGCAACAGCGAGAAACCAGACAAAGGACAGGAGGAGTGGCCAGTCATGGCTTGCACCACCCCTAAGGTGTTGCATGTGAGATGACCTTTCCCTTTATCTTGCATGGAAGGAAAAAAAGCCAATCAGGTGTAGGGAAGTGACCTCTGCCTCCAGGAAGTGGTTTCTTAGTGGGTATAGCCACCCTAAGGTAGATAACCCATTAGACACTAATAGCTACACCCTAAAACGCCCACTAAATACAGTATTTAGCAGACATCCCTAGACCAAGAAACCAAATTCAAAGACCAGCAACAAAGAAGTCCCAAAGCTCGAGAACTGAAGTCCTGCTGCACCAAGAAAAGGTGCCAAACCCTCCCTGCTGCACCCAGGAATCAACAATCGCAACTGAGGGGTTGCTTGGACATTGACCAGACTCTACAAACCTCCAGAGGACCTCCACTCTTCAAAAATCACCTAAGATATCCTTTCAGAGTGAAGGAATCACTTGGCAACAGCAAGGAACCAAAGACTAAGTGAAGCCACTTCAATGACCGGCTACTGACCAAGGACCCTGGACACCACAGCTGGACCAAACTTTACCTGTTGGACTGTGAGGACAAATCCTGCCAGTATGCTAGATTTGGTGGCACTGCGTCCTCCAGTGGCCAGACCGTGCAATAGCCTTCGGTAATGGATACCTCACATCTAACACCCAGAAGGATAGTCCAGTCCGGACTGAAAAAGGACCAGGAGGAAGCCCCATTCGTGTGACTTTGGGAACCCCCTGGACCTCCTACCAGAGTGCCTCTGCTGACCTACAAGCGACCATCAAAATAGCCTACCTACTGCTTCCAAGGGCACCTTTGCAGCTCCTGGCTCACCGATTCGCTCTGCACCTGGCCACCCTGTGCCTTGCACCAAAGACCCAGCTGTGGCCTAATGGTCCCCCACCCCTTGCGACCTCGACACACCAAGTGGACCCACCGGACTTACCTTGAAGTCCACCTGTGCAGCGCGTTTCCCAGTGGTCCCCCACAATGGTCTGGACCAGCTGCAACAATTTTCGGCAGCTGCTCCTTGATGAAACGGGGAGCTGCCTGAACTTTTCTAGCTGCTACATAGTTCCCACCAAGACCTCAACATACTGGTGGAAGGAGACATTGGTAAATGCACTGCCTGATTTTTTATGCATTTTTTAAGTATTTTCTTCATTGATTCCTAAGGTGCGCAATTAAGTACAAAAGGATTATTTTTAAGAAAACTTCAAAAATTCATACCTTAAAACGTACTTTCTCAATTTTGATGATCTTGGTCTTAAATGTTTTATGAAAATCTGAAGTCATTTTGTAAATTGGTCTCAAATTATTCTTTTGAGGTGAGGTCTCAATTATTGATACTGTGAATACAACAAATGCTTTGCACTTCTCCCAAAATAACCTAACTGCTCGACCAAGCTACCATAACAATTAGAGCATTAGGTGGCCTAGTATTTAGCTCTGTAAACCAATGTGTGGTTGCCTGAACCCCCTGCACAGTGTGTCTAGCTTTGCACACTACATAGAGGGCCAGCCTCCTACATATGCTCCAGTAAACTGGAAATTATCGGAGACCTTCCCACTGGTGCTAGGGACCTGGCAGGCATGCCCTTTCTTCCCTCTCCTCTTTCACCTGTGCATTGAGCCCCTGGCAGCCTGTTCCAGATCTGAAGATGATGCTGTAGTGGTGGCAACACGGCAGAAAATTAGAAGGGCAGCACGATCTCCCTTTACACTGGTAATGGCCTCCTACACAGAACTGACCCCATAATTAGGGCAGTGGAATGCACGACAGGGCTGTGCATGGGGGCCCCCGACTCCCCCATTCCGTCAGCCTTTGGATGGAACCGCTATGAAAAGGCTGGCCTCATGAGGACTCGTAATCCAGAGGGCAGCACTGCTTGCAGCACTGCCCTGGTAGATTACAAATGCCAGGACCGCCGGGCTGCTGGCTGGCGGCAACCTGGTGGTGTCAGAGGTCCGACCGTGGCAGCTCTACCACCGTCGTAATGTGGTCGTGGTACTGCCACAACCACAGCAGTCTGACCGGCACTGAGACCGCCTGTCTCATAATGAAGCAATAGTGTTGAACTTTAAAATTCTTAAGACATCCTCATATTTCCTGATTCCTAAGTTATTGCAAATCGGAGGAATTCATTTTATTTGAAGCTTTTCCTAATACCCTGTTACCCATATTGCATAAACTACAAATCAAATCATCTCTATTATTATTCTGCTGGTCCCATTTAGTAGTGAATACCCTAACATGAAAGGCATCATATCAAAACTTCATATAGACTGTTTTTGCACGACTTTGTTGGATTATATATAACCACTCTTCAAAGCTGGGGTTTGGTTTAATATTTAAAAATTGGGAACCTTCCCAATCCAGAATTTTGATAAAGATTACTAAGGAGCTGATCCCAGTACATTTGCTTCAAATAGCCCTTTGAATGCACTGTGAGAGTATGAGGTTCGTCCCAAAAAGAGTTACGCCCAAGTTTAGAAAACTATGCCCTAACATGGCGATGCCAGGGAAAAGTTTAATTTTTATCAATATCCAACAACTCAATTAATGCTTCCCTATAGTGGGTCAGATCTTGTGTTGTCCACAATCTACACCAATAAAGCATTGGCCTCAGAGCTGGTACATAGTCAATGTGTTTTGGATTCAAATAAAAAAACATTGGAATCAAAGATGTTGAAGCAGGTTATCCTGATATAGTTCTCATAGATATAGTTCTCATAAACCTTTTTTCTTGCAGCACTAGTATTTTCATATTAGTTATTCCCCACAACTCAGCCCTATATAAGGCAGCAGACTCAGCCTTATGTTTGTAGACCTCAAGCACAGGCAATACTACTTTTACTCTCATTTTTCAATGTTTATTACTAACAGATAAAGAGTTATGAAGGAGTAATATTTTTGCTTTATCCACTTGAGGGGCGCAGGATAATTTGGAATCCAACATCACACCTAGATAGTTAACATTTTTCACACATCCAAGTTTTTGCCCTTGGATCATGAGATTTCTCTTGAACGATCTATGGAGTCTGACAAACAGATATTTAGGCAGTCATTTTGAACATGGCCGGAAAGCCCGCTGCTCCAGCAGTGGTGCTAATCACCACCAATGGCATAGCGGTGCACGACCGACATATAAAGAGAACAGTAGTGAACTGGCTGCAAAGCAGCCAGTTCACTACTACCCACCGCCAGGCCTGAATCGACCGCCGGGCCGAAGGTAGCCACCTTCGACCCCGCAGTCAAGCACAGACTGCCTGTGGAATAATGATCCCATTTCCACCAGGGATTTCCTGGCGGGATACCCTACCAGGTAATCCCTGGCGGAATGCATACTGGTGACACAAATACTTATTCCTGTCGCCAGTATGTGACACACTAGTTCCCCCCTCACTGCCACAACCCCCAAATACCCCCCAAGCCCCTGGACATCCCCCCACCGCCAAACCCTGAAATCCTAAACCCTACCCTTCCTCCCCCGATCTCCCTGTAGGCCCTTGCCAACCCCCCCTCGCCATCCCCCACCTCCGTTTATGCCACCGCAACCCCAAATCTCCCAATCCCCCAAATACACATGCACGCATATATAGACATACACACACGCATTCATACCTGTAGACACGCATCCCCCCTTTCACAAGCACACACGCACACCACCATGCATGCACTCACTCACTCAACACACACCCTCCTCCCTCTCTTCCCTCTTGGGCAGCACTAACCTGTTCCGTGGTGCTGCTCCTGGAGGGAACGGGCGCGTAGGCATCTCCGTATCTCCATACACTGCATCATAGGCATGGCGGTGTCTGACTGACGTGGTGGTGAGGGTGGAGCAGCATCCACTCCCGCCAATGACGGCCCTCACCGCAATCATTGTGGGTGAGGCTCCAGGCGTCATTATATGATGGGGTGCCTACCACCTCAACTGGCGGTGTTCCGTCGACCGTCAGCACAGTTGTTGGTCGTGCATCCCTCCATGTTCAAAATGACCGCCTTAGACTTTTTTATATTAATTTCTAAACCTTCTAGAATGCAATATTTATTGAAATTTCCTAATAAGGTTTGCAGGCCCTTAGGGGTCTGGAACATCAAAATAGTATCATCTGCAAAGAGAAGTTCAGGGACAAAGTCCCTGCATACTTTTGGGGAGTCATGGGTGCACTGCTTAAGTTGGTCAGCTAAATCATTGATGTAAAGTGAGAATAGGGTTGGTACAAGCACGCATCCCTGACTCACTCCCCTATTGATAGGGATAGCATCTGTTAATTCACCATTCGGGCCCCACCAAACCTTTGCATAATTGCCCTCATGCAACCTAATTACCTGAAATAAGATATCTTCCGGGATACCATGTTCATTTAATGAGGCCAGTAAAGAACACCTGGGGACCAAATCAAAGGCAGGAAGTAGATCTATAAATGTAATGTAGAGATGACTTCCCTTCAGTTTAGTATATTTCCACATGGTACATAGGAGCCTGAAAACCTGGTCGATTGTGCTGGTTCAAGGCCTAAAGCCTGCTTGGTAGGGTGTTAAGATGTTATCTTCCTCCATCCAGTCAGCTATTCTATTTAATAGCTGCCTGTCACAGATTTTCTATAGCACATCTATCAAGCTAATCGGCCGATAATTTCCAGGCTCCTGCCTGGAACCTTTTTTATAAATCTGAATAATTTCTGCCTCTTTTCATGTTTCGAGGACAGGGGCACCTAATGCTACTGCGTTGCTAATTAGATTTATATACGGAGCCCAAACGTCAGTGCTATGTCTGAAAATGTCCCCTGGGATCTTATCCAGACCCGGAGCTTTGCCCGGTTTTATACGCTCAGTGGCCCGCCGTCTCTTCCAGGACTAAGCAGGTTTTCATTGCTATAGCCTTGGTTGGCTGTCCCCTGGGGCAACAGGAGTGCTGAAAATGCCCCAGTGGTTCTGAATAGATATCAGTAAAATGGCAAATCCATGTAATGGGATCTAAATAGTGCTCAGGGTTAGATACCCCCTCTCATACCCCCTCTTTGCTTCCATGGGTAACTATCCTCCTGAAAGTTACTGTGTCTTTATGCCTGGCCGCACAGAGAAGATCAGCCCATTTCTGTTCTTCCCAATTTTCCTCTGCATTTAACGATTTTTTTTTTGTATCTAGCCCTTGCCTCCCGTACTACAATTGAATTTTTTGAATTTAAGGCTTCGAGTAATATTTTTGTGCCCTCTCTGCATTTTCTCGTATGTCAGGGATTAAGCCCTCTGAGGCTATTATTGCCCTGGCTTGGCCCTTGTCATACTGGTTTAGTTAAGTAAGGTCTTAATACTAAACGTAAGGATTGATGGATATCTAAGATTGGTTCATCAATAGATCTTCTATCGACATATGGGTTCAATAGGTCAACACATTATGGTGGTCATTCTGACCCTGGCGGTCTTTGACCGCCAGGGCGGAGGACCGCGGGAGCACCGCCGACAGGCCGGAGGTGCTCCAATGGGGATTCCGACCGCGGCGGTAAAGCCGCGGTCGGACCGGCACCACTGGCGGGGTCCCGCCAGTGTACCGCGGCCCCATTGAATCCTCCGCGGCGGCGCAGCTTGCTGCACCGCCGCGGGGATTCCGACCCCCCCTACCGCCATCCAGATCCCGGCGGTCGGACCGCCGAGATCCGGATGGCGGTAGGGGGGTTCGCGGGGCCCCTGGGGGCCCCTACAGTGCCCATGCCACTGGCATGGGCATTGCAGGGGCCCCCGTAAGAGGGCCCCTACATGTATTTCACTGTCTGCTGCGCAGACAGTGAAATACGCGACGGGTGCAACTGCACCCGTCGCACAGCTTTCACTCCGCCGGCTCGATTCCGAGCCGGCTTCATCGTGGAAGCCTCTTTCCCGCTGGGCTGGCTGGCGGTCTGAAGGCGACCGCCCGCCAGCCCAGCGGGAAAGTCAGAATTACCGCCGCGGTCTTTCGACCGCGGAACGGTAACCTGACGGCGGGACTTTGGCGGGCGGCCTCCGCCGCCCGCCAAGGTCAGAATGAGGGCCTATATATGTTTGCCATGACCCCCAAATTGCTCAGTACTGCAGGCCATTTTACTGACCTACGACTTATTACTAACAGTAGGAAAAAATCCTGCCCAGCCCTTGCCAAAGCAACTTAATTTTAGAAAACACCCCCTCACCTCTAAGCATAACGGGAAGTGATCACTTTCACTTCTAAAATGTATTCTAAACCTTACTATGCTATTCCATGTTATTGGGCTATGCATGATATAGTCATGCCTTGAACGGACTCTACCTCTTTGGAATCTATCCAAAAAGGTTCAACCCTGACCAATTCTACAATTGCAGGCCCTTATTTCTGTATTTCAAGGTAAAATGCACAAGTTGCAAAGCTGCAACCGTGCAAGGGACTGTCGATTCAATAGACAAATGGGGAATACCTCTTGCCGTGTCTTCACCCTCCACCAATTGCTCTAGGCCATTTATGGGTTTGTATTTACAATTAAAATCTCCCCTTATTGATATTGTTTCATTGGAGGGGATATTTTTTAATATGACATCCACGATTTCTACTACACATGACTCCAAGTTTCTATTATATAGATGTTTAAAAGATTTTTAACACTCAAAGATACCCCCAGGATATGGGGAGTGACTATATCATACATATTTATCTCAACATTTAAAAAGATTTTCACGCATAACACCAGTCCCTTCAAAGGTCTTCCACTTGGTACCGGGGTGGCATTCATAAATTAGGCTTTATAACCCAACTTGTGTGGTAGATCCATTAGCCAAGTTTCCTGTAAATGGCAGAGATGGAATTGGTCAACATACTATGCCAATCAGGGCCAATTATTTTAATCATTAGACCTGCCACATTCCATGAATTCAAAGAAACAGTGTCCCCAACTATTGTTATTGTAGGACTCATATCAGTTACTTATATCAGTTACTTGTGTTGTTACAGGACCAGCACTTCTAATTATAGGACCATCAATTCTTCATGCCCATAGGTACTGCTGCATATTGTCACCAGGGATTCTATCCAGAACTGCCCCAGTGTTTTTATCCTGGACTGCTGGGCCTATTTGGGTCAATCAATCTACTGCCTCAAGATCAATATCTTTTCTAGTTGTTGTTAAGTGGCCCACCCCTCTTTGGATATTCCTTGATGCTAGAGACTCAACAGGAAAGGGTCTAGGAAATCTGAATCTCATGATGAATTTAAGAGATGAACTAGATCTCAACGCCCCAGCAATGAGACCATCTACTAGCCTCTTATCCTTTAATGTTAATGCAATAGCATCATAACCCCACTTCCCTCCGGATAATCTTTCTGCTCTCACAATATTCGAATGGATAAGTGACAAGCATTGACGTTTATGTCTAATCAAGTGGATGATTTTATTTTTAAGAAAATACCCCTCTTCCCTGCATGACTGATGTAATTTTGGCACATTTGCTAAGTAAACAGTCTGTTCCTTATAATGCCTTGTGCTTCCTGCAAGCTATAGTGAGCTTTCAAAATTAGTAGTCTTCCTTTTGTAGGGCATAGTACATGATTTAATTGCACACTCTACTTCTGTTGGTGATGGCTGATATTTCTGATGGCCCTCTTGGGGGGGTAGAAATTGTTTTACAAACTTCCTATTGAAATTCTCTTATCTGGGGCTTGTAATAACCACATGGCTTACTGCTACAATCATTATCCCGCTCCCGACACCACAATGAGATATAGGTGGAGTTATGTTGCTCATAATTTTGGTTGAGCAGTGCTGTTGATCATGAGGGACTTGGGCATCTGCCTGGAGAGTGCAAACATCGAGGGGAAGCATCTCTCATGTGTACCTGTTGGTTTATTTCTGTCCCTTCTCTATCAATAACATGTACCATCAGTACTTCAACCAAGGTCCTTAGCTCCCCAATCTCTTTCATTAGGGTATTGATTATCTTGTTTGGATCCACATTGTCCAAAGCTTTACATCTCAGGCTAATATTGTGCTCTAATTGCATTGATGCCCTTCCCTTCTGGGTCACTTGAAACACTGGGTCACCTTGGGAGGAGACATCTATGCAATTTTTGTCCAGCTTATTAATTGTCTCATTCTCTGCCAGGACATATATATGGTTAAACAGACTATATCACACTCCTGCCCCGCTTGGAGCAGACATGAAGCCTGCACAGTTTTTGTAGGAAGTTGGCTCTGTATGCACTATTTCAAAGTAAGGAATAGTATGCACAGAGTCCAAGGGTTCCCCTTAGAGGTAAGATAGTGGCAAAAAGAGATAATACTAATGCTCTATTTTGTGGTAGTGTGGTCGAGCAGTAGGCTTATCAAAGGAGTAGTGTTAAGCATTTGTTGTACATACACACAGGCAATAAATGAGGAACACACACTCAGAAACAATTCCAGGCCAATAGGTTTTTGTTATAGAAAAATATATTTTCTTAGTTTATTTTAAGAACCACAGGTTCAAATTCTACATGTAATATCTCATTTGAAAGGTATTGCAGGTAAGTACTCTAGGAACTTTGAATAATCACAATAGCATATATACTTTTTACATAAAACACATTTAGCTGTTTTAAAAGTGGACACAGTGCAATTTTCACAGTTCCTGGGGGAGGTAAAGTAATGTTAGTTCTTGCAGGTAAGTAAACCACCTACGGGGTTCAAATTGGGGTCCAAGGTAGCCCACCGTTGGGGGTTCAGAGCAACCCCAAAGTCACCACACCAGCAGCTCAGGGCCAGTCAGGTGCAGAGTTCAAAGTGGTGCCCAAAACACATAGGCTTCAATGGAGAAGGGGGTGCCCTGGTTCCGGTCTGCCAGCAGGTAAGTACCCGAGTCTTCGGAAGGCAGACCTGGGGGGTTTTGTAGGGCACCGGGGGGGACAGAAGTCAGCACAAAAAGTACACCCTCAGCGGCACTGGGGCGGCCGGGTGCAGTGTGCCAACACGCGTCGGGTTTTCAATAGGTTTCAATGAGAGACCAAGGGGTCTCTTCAGCGGTGCAGGCAGGCAACGGGGGGGCTCCTCGGGGTAGCCACCACCTGGGCAAGAGAGAGGGCCTCCTGGGGGTCACTCCTGCACTGGAGTTCCGATCCTTCAGGTCCTGGGGGCTGCGGGTGCAGGGTCTTTTCCAGGCGTCGGGATTTCAGAGTCAGGCAGACGCGGTCAGGGGGAGCCTCGGGATTGCCTCTGCAGGCGTCGCTGTGGGGGCTCAGGGGGGACAACTTTGGTTACTCACAGTCTCGGAGTCGCCGGAGGGTCCTCCCTGAGGTGTGGTTTCTCCACCAGTCGAGTCGGGGTGGCCGGGTGCAGTGTTGCAAGTCTCACGCTTCTTGCGGGGATTGCAGGGGTCTTTAAATCTGCTCCTCTGGAAACAAAGTTGCAGTCTTTGTTGAACAGGGCCGCTGTTCTCTGGAGTTTATTGGTCTTTTGGAAGCAGGGCAGTCCTCTGAGGATTCGGAGGTCGCTGGTCCTGGGGAAAGCGTCGCTGGAGCAGTTTTCTTCTGAAGGAGGGAGACAGGCCGGTAGGGCTGGGGCCAAAGCAGTTGGTGTCTTCTTCTTCTCTGCAGGGTTTTTCAGCTCAGCAGTCCTCCTCTTCTTTAAATTGCAGGAATCTAAATTCTTAGGTTCTGGGGAGCCCTTAAATACTAAATTTAGGGGCGTGTTTAGATCTGGGGGGTTAGTAGCCAATGGCTACTAGCCCTGAGGGTGGGTACACCCTCTTTGTGCCTCCTCCCAAGGGGAGGGGGGCACATTCCTATCCTTATTGGGGGAATCCTCCATCTTCTAAAAGTCAGAGTCACCTCAGCCCAGGACACCTTAGGGGCTGTCCTGACTGGCCATTGATTCCTCCTTGTTTTTCTCATTATCTCCTCCTGGACTTGCCGCCAAAAGTGGGGGCTGTGTCCAGGGGGCGGGCATCTCCACTAGCTGGAGTGCCCTGGGGCATTGTAACACGAAGCTTGAGCCTTTGAAGCTTACTGCTAGGTGTTACAGTTCCTGCAGGGGGGAGGTGTGAAGCACCTCCACCCAGAACAGGCTTTGTTTCTGTCCTCAGAGAGCACAAAGGCTCTCACCGCATGGGGTCAGAAACCCGTCTCTCAGCAGCAGGCTGGCACAGACCAGCCAGTCCTACACTGAACAATTGGGTAAAATACAGGGGGCAGCTCTAAGATGCCCTCTGTGTGCATTTTTTAATAAATCCAACACTGGCATCAGTGTGGGTTTATTATTCTGAGAAGTTTGGTATCAAACTTCCCAGTATTCAGTGTAGGCATTATGTAGCTGTGGAGTTCGTTTTTGACAGACTCCCAGACCATATATTCTTATGGATACTCTGCACTTACAATGTCTAAGGTTTTGCTTAGACACTGTAGGGGCATAGTGCTCATGCACCTATGCCCTCACCTGTGGTATAGTGCACCCTGCCTTAGGGCTGTAAGGCCTGCTAGAGGGGTGACTTACCTATGCCACAGGCAGTGTGAGGTTGGCATGGCACCCTGAGGGGAGTGCCATGTCGACTTAGTCATTTTCTCCCCACCAGCACACACAAGCTAGCAAGCAGTGTGTCTGTGCTGAGTGAGGGGTCCCTAGGGTGGCATAAGACATGCTGCAGCCCTTAGAGACCTTCCCTGGCATCAGTGCCCTTGGTACCAGGGGTACCAGTTACAAGGGACTTACCTGGGTGCCAGGGTTGTGCCAATTGTGGAAACAACGGTACATTTTAGGTGAAAGAACACTGGTGCTGGGGCCTGGTTAGCAGGGTCCCAGCAAACTTCTCAGTCAAGTCAGCATCAGTATCAGGCAAAAGTGGGGGGTAACTGCAACAGGGAGCCATTTCTTTACACAAGCCCCCCCCCCAGCCCACAGGCCAGGAGACTCAGCCAAAGCTGGGAGAGTCTTCCTAGTCTGTCAGGCGAGGAAGAGTAGAGGAAATAGGCTGGTTTGTTGCAGGGCCTACTCTGCCTTACATCCTCCTGTTCAGGTCATAACCTCTGGGGAACTGACCCACTTCCACAGTGATAGGACCTAGTCTGAATTGCCTCTTGTCTGTGTCTTTAATGTCTCCACCCATTCTCTCTATTTTGGGGTTAGAGGTATCCACCTCTGCTAATCTTATATTAGCCAGGGTCACCCCGAGCTTACCCAAAGAGGTTACCCAGAGCTGGAGTAACCCCACCATGACCAACAGGGTCAGGGGGCCTAACTTGCTATTTGGCATGGGGTCAGACCACCATGCCAAGGATAGTGCAGCCATAAAGGCTAACACCCAGCAGAGGCCACTGACAGCTGTCAGTGCCCAGAACCACACCTTTAGCTCTTCACCTACAAGGGAAGGGGCTAAGTTACAGGCTTCTTTGGGTTCAGGGTGCCTGTCTGCTGTATTAGAGTGGGGGGTTACTACATCTTGTAGGAAACACCCATCTTCCACTCTTTCTTCTGTTAGCTGAGGAGCCACCCACTCAGACTTAACAGTTGCCTGACTAGCCAGGACTTCTTGTGGGTCAGGTTGGACTTTACCAGTGCCATTTGTGGAGTGTTCCCCTACTGGAGCAGAATCTCCTTGGCTTGCTGGAACCTTGGCTAAAGGTTGTCCACCTTTCCTACTCTGTTTTCCTTCCTTTTTCTTCTGGGGCCTACTTGCAGTTACTGCAGGTGTAGCACCTCCAGAATCCTTGGGAGAGGACTGGCACTGGACCAGTTCCTCTCTTGGGCTCTGACTAACCTCTGGGTAGTAATTTCCAAGGAGACAATCAAGGGGGAGGTCTGTACTGACTACCACCCTTCTCCAGCTAAAAGTCCCACCCACTTCTATGGGCACAAAAGCCACAGGCCTATCAGTGACCCTGTCTGGGCTAACTCTTACTCTGGCAGTCTCACCTGGGATGTACTGTGTAGGAGGCTGGACTGGCTTGTAGTGAGTACCAAGGGGTACTTGCACCTTGCAACAGGCCCAGTTATCCCTTATTAGTGTATAGGGTGTCTAGCAGCTTAGGCTGATAGATAATGGTAGCTTAGCAGAGCAGCTTAGGCTGAACTAGGAGACGTGTGAAGCTACTACAGTACCACTTAGTGTCATATGCACAATATCATAAGAAAACACAATACACAGTTATAGTAAAAATAAAGGTACTTTATTTTTATGACAATATGCCAAAGTATCTTAGAGTGTACCCTCA
This sequence comes from Pleurodeles waltl, assembly GCF_031143425.1. Taxonomy (NCBI): domain Eukaryota; kingdom Metazoa; phylum Chordata; class Amphibia; order Caudata; family Salamandridae; genus Pleurodeles; species Pleurodeles waltl. The sequence goes on along the minus strand of NC_090436.1, from coordinate 890,671,353 downwards.
GTGAGAGGATAGGAAATATACCCAAGATATATATACACAATAGTAAAAATATGCAGTATAGTCTTAGAAAACAGTGCAAACAATGTATAGTTACAATAGGATGCAATGGGGAAACATAGGGATAGGGGCAACACAAACCATATACTCCAGAAGTGGAATGCGAACCACGAATGGACCCCAAACCTATGTGACCTTGTAGAGGGTCGCTGGGACTATTAGAAAACAGTGAGAGTTAGAAAAATAACCCTCCCCAAGACCCTGAAAAGTGAGTGCAAAGTGCACCAAAGTTCCCCTAAGGACAAAATAGTCGTGTTAGAGGGAGAATGCAAGGAAAACACAAATCAGCAATGCAACAACGATGGATTCCTGTCTGAGGGTACCTGTGGAACAAGGGGACCAAGTCCAAAAGTCACAAGCAGCTCGGAGATGGGCAGATGCCCAAGAAATGCCAGCGGTTGGTGCAAAGAAGCTCTTACTAGGCTGAAGAACTGTGAATACTGCAGGAACGACAAGGGCTAGAGACTTCCCCTTTGGAGGATGGATCCCCCACGCCTTGGAGAGTCGTGCAGAAGTGTTTTCCCGCCGGATGGACGCCAACAAGCCTTGCTACACGCAAATCGTGCGTTTGGCGTTTTTGGACGCTGCTGGGGCCCAGGAGGGACCAGGAGGTCGCAAATTGGACCTGCAGAGAGAGGGGACGTCGAGCAAGACAAATAGCCCTCACTGAAGCAGGTAGCACCCGGAGAAGTGCCAGAAACAGGCACTACGAGGATGCGTGAAACGGTGCTCGCCGAAGTTGCACAAAGGAGTCCCACGTCGCCGGAGACCAACTTAGAAAGTCGTGCAATGCAGGTTAGAGTGCCGTGGACCCAGGCTTGGCTGTGCACACAGGATTTCCGCCGGAAGTGCACAGGGGCCGGAGAAGCTTGCAAAGTCGCGGTTCCCAGCAATGCAGCCCAGCGAGGTGAGGCAAGGACTTACCTCCACCAAACTTGGGCTGAAGAGTCACTGGACCGTGGGGGTCACTTGGACGGTGTCGCTGGATTCGAGGGACCTCGCTCGTCGTGCTGAGAGGAGACCCAAGGGACCGGAGATGCAGCTTTTTGGTGCCTGCGGTTGCAGGGGGAAGATTCCGTCGACCCACGGGAGATTTCTTCGGAGCTTCTGGTGCAGAGAGGAGGCAGACTACCCCCACAGCATGCACAAGCAGGAAAACAGTCGAGAAGGCGGCAGGATCAGCGTTACAGAGTTGCAGTAGTCGTCTTTGCTACTATGTTGCAGGTTTGCAGGCTTCCAGCGCGGTCAGCGGTCGATTCCTTATCAGAAGGTGAAGAGGGAGATGCAGAGGAACTCGGCTGAGCTCATGCATTCGTTATCTAAAGTTTCCCCAGAGACAGAGACCCTAAATAGCCAGAAAAGAGGGTTTGGCTACCTAGGAGAGAGGAAAGGCTACTAACACCTGAAGGAGCCTATCAACAGGAGTCTCTGACGTCACCTGGTGGCACTGGCCACTCAGAGCAGTCCAGTGTGCCAGCAGCACCTCTGTTTCCAAGATGGCAGAGGTCTGGAGCACACTGGAGGAGCTCTGGACACCTCCCAGGGGAGGTGCAGGTCAGGGGAGTGGTCACTCCCCTTTCCTTTGTCCAGTTTCGCGCCAGAGCAGGGGCTAAGGGGTCCCTGAACCGGTGTAGACTGGCTTATGCAGAATTGGGCACATCTGTGCCCAACAAAGCATTTCCAGAGGCTGGGGGAGGCTACTCCTCCCCTGCCTTCACACCATTTTCCAAAGGGAGAGGGTGTCACACCCTCTCTCAGAGGAAGTTCTTTGTTCTGCCATCCTGGGCCAGGCCTGGCTGGACCCCAGGAGGGCAGCTGCCTGTCTGAGGGGTTGGCAGCAGCAGCAGCTGCAGTGAAACCCCAGGAAGGGCAGTCTGGCAGTACCAGGGTCTGTGCTACAGACCACTGGGATCATGGAATTGTACCAACAATGCCAGGATGGCATAGAGGGGGCAATTCCATGATCATAGACATGTTACATGGCCATATTCGGAGTTACCATGGTGAAGCTACATATAGGTAGTGACCTATATGTAGTGCACGCGTGTAATGGTGTCCCCGCACTCACAAAGTTCAGTGAATTGGCTCTGAACAATGTGGGGGCACCTTGGCTAGTGCCAGGGTGCCCTCACACTAAGTAACTTTGCACCTAACCTTTACCAGGTAAAGGTTAGACATATAGGTGACTTATAATTTACTTAAGTGCAGTGTAAAATGGCTGTGAAATAACGTGGACGTTATTTCACTCAGGCTGCAGTGGCAGGCCTGTGTAAGAATTGTCAGAGCTCCCTATGGGTGGCAAAAGAAATGCTGCAGCCCATAGGGATCTCCTGGAACCCCAATACCCTGGGTACCTCAGTACCATATACTAGGGAATTATAAGGGTGTTCCAGTAAGCCAATGTAAATTGGTAAAATTGGTCACTAGCCTGTTAGTGACAATTTGAAAGTAACGAGAGAGCATAACCACTGAGGTTCTGGTTAGCAGAGCCTCAGTGAGACAGTTAGGCACCACACAGGGAACATATACATGCACACCTATGAGCACTGGGGCCCTGTGTGACAGGGTCCCAGTGACACATACATATAGGCCACAAACCTATGAGCACTGGGGTCCTGACCAGCAGGATCCCAGTGACACATAACAAACATACTGAAAACATTGTGTTTTCACTATGAGCACTGAGGCCTGGCTATCAGGATCCCAGTGAGACAGTGAAAACAGTGACAAACACCCTGACATACACTCACAAACAGGCCAAAAGTGGGGGTAACAAGGCTAGAAAGAGGCTACCTTCTCACACAACCCCCCCCCAAACGAAGGACAATAAGGCTAACCTTGGCCAGTTGAGACTTTATTGTCTAAGTGGTGATAAGTAGAGAGTAGCTCTGCAATAGACTGGTTACTCCCTTTATCATCCACTATATGGTTACTTCCCTGTGGGGATGTAAACCACCCTGTTTGAAGTTTTTTAGCTAAGCAACAATGTGAAGATGTATTTTCAGAGTTTCTATCAGTAAGTTTTAGGTTAGAGCAGTGGGAATTGTCCACTGAACCTATTTGTAGTGATGGAAATGCCAGACAGGGATGCTGTCTCAGAAAAGCCATAGCTGGGCAAAAATTTTGTCCATCTGGCTGGAAGAGAGAACAGGGATGCTGTTTCTCTTGAGTTGGAGCAGGGCAGGGATGCTGTCCTATGAGCTCCACACTAGGGCAGGGATGCTGTCCTAAGTGTTGTGAGGTAGTGCAGGGTTTCTGCACTAAAGTTTCTCTGGGAGGGTTGGAGGGATGCTCCATGTTAACTAAAATGGTGCTGTTTTTCTCACCAATGTTAGTTATCCCACAGAGAGGTACTTCCACCTCAGGGAGTCCAGCTTTGCCAGCTGATGATTCCCTTGGAACAGGTGCCACCACAGGAGAGGTTTCTCCCACCACAGGAATAGTATCCTGAATGGTAGGGTGGTTAGGGGATACTGTGATACCCTTTTTACCTGTTGATGGAGAGGGATCCTGAGTTTTCAGGCCTTCTCTCCTTTGCTTTTTCATTTCACTTGAAATGAGAGGGAACAATTCCTCAGGGATGCCCAGCATGGCTGCATGGGCATAAAACTCTACATCAGCCCAACCTGAGGCCTCTAGGTCATTACCTAAGAGACAGTCTACAGGTAAGCTAGGTGATACCACCACCTGCTTAGGGCCAGTAACTCCACCCCAACTAAACTGAATTATAGCTAAGGGAAGAAACTTAGTGGAGTTATGGACATCAATAATCTTATACTGTTGTCCAATGATGTGTTGTTCAGGAGGCACTAGGTTTTCAGTCACCAAAGTGAAACTGGCACCTGTGTCCCTGTAGGCCAAGGCCTCAACACCATTTATTGAAACTGTCTGCCTGTACTTATCCATTGTAAGGGGACAAGCAGCCAGTGTGGCAAGGCCAATGCCACTAGGTGTGACAGAAACTGTCTTGGGACTGATTACATCAGTTTCCACTATGGACCCATAAGTGAACCCAACTACACCCTTTGCTTGACTGTTGCCAGCAGTCCCACCACTAGTACCACTACTGCTAGGGGCACTAGAGCTTGATGTATTAGTGGTGGTAGGCTCAGGGGGTTTACCTGGACAGGACTTATCCCCTGGCCTATGGCCTCTGTTTTTACACACAAAGCACCAAGGCTTTTTAATGTGTGCAGGTTGGGAAGAAGAGGAAGAATTTGTTTTATCCCCACCCTCTGAAGAGTGTTTAAGATTTGAAGTGGGATCTTTGGTTTTACCCTTATCCCCATGCTTATCTTGAGATTTTTCACCATCTTTCTTCTTATTGCCATCTTTGTCACCCCCTGTATGAACTTTTCTGTTCACCCTTGTTCTGACCCATTTGTCTGCCTTCTTTCCCAATTCTTGGGGAGAGGTCAGATCAGAGTCTACCAGGTACTGGTGCAACAAATCAGACACACAATTATTAAGTATATGCTCTCTCAGGATTGTGTTATACAGGCTTTCATAATCAGTAACTTTACTGCCATGTAACCACCCCTCCAAGGCCTTCACTGAATGGTCAATGAAATCAACCCAGTCTTGTGAAGACTCCTTTTTGGTATCTCTGAACTTTATCCTGTACTGTTCAGTGGTTAAGCCATAACCATCCAGGAGTGCATTCTTAAGAACTTGGAAATTGTTAGCTTCATTTTCTTTTACAGTAAGGAGCCTATCCCTACCTTTTCCAGTAAATGATAGCCATAGGATAGCAGCCCACTGCTTTTGAGGGACATCCTGTACAGCACAGGCCCTCTCAAGTGCAGCAAACCACTTGTTAATGTCATCCCCCTCCTTGTAAGGGGGAACTATCTTATGCAGATTCCTGGAATCATGCTCTTTTGCAGGATGACTATGGGGAATACTGCTGCTGCCACCATGGGTTTCTAAACCCAACTTCTGTCTTTCCCTCTCTACTTCTAAAGACTGTCTATCCAAATCCAGCTGTTGCTTCTTGAGCTTCAGTCTGGTTTGCTCCACTCTCAATCTATTGAGCTCCCTTTCTAACAATCTGTCATCCGGGTGGGTGGGAGGGACATTTCTAGATACAGAGGTATGATGGGAATGAACAGAAGGAGACCTGTCCCTTACCAAGGGCACCCTAACAGCTTGGCTACCAGCATAATGTGAGAGCACATCATCAGTATGATGTGATTCAACCTCTGTACCAACTATGCTAGACTGTCTAGTAATGGGCAGGCTGAGAAGTTTCTTTCCTGAACTTTTTCCTGGGGGAGTCCCTGGATCAGATTGAGAACCATTAGCTACTTTTTCTACAGATTGGGCACTTATGGCCTTATCCTGTACTCTGAGCATATTAATTAACAGTTCTAAGGAAGGATTCTTCCCTACACTCAAACCTCTCTCTATGCAGAGACTCCTTGCTCCTTTCCAGCTAAGGTGATCATATGCAAGTTTGGACAGTTCAACTTTTTGGCCTGTGCCAGACATTTTTTAGAGAGAGTTAAAGTGATAGCAAAAGAGAAAAAAGTTTTCAGAACTTTTTGGAAAGACAGAAAAAACTTTTTAAACTTTTAAGAACTTTTTGAAAGTTTAGAAGTACTTTTCAGCACTTAGAAAAGAGTGAAAAGAGGAAATGCAAAACTTTTTGGCTATGTGTATATACACTGACCTTGTTTTGTATATTTTTCTCTTATGAAAAGTACAATGACAAGAGTGGTAAGTAGTCTCAAAGCACTTATCCCACCGCTGCACAACCAATGTAGGAGGCTGGACTGGCTTGTAGTGAGTACCAAGGGGTACTTGCACCTTGCAACAGGCCCAGTTATCCCTTATTAGTGTATAGGGTGTCTAGCAGCTTAGGCTGATAGATAATGGTAGCTTAGCAGAGCAGCTTAGGCTGAACTAGGAGACGTGTGAAGCTACTACAGTACCACTTAGTGTCATATGCACAATATCATAAGAAAACACAATACACAGTTATAGTAAAAATAAAGGTACTTTATTTTTATGACAATATGCCAAAGTATCTTAGAGTGTACCCTCAGTGAGAGGATAGGAAATATACCCAAGATATATATACACAATAGTAAAAATATGCAGTATAGTCTTAGAAAACAGTGCAAACAATGTATAGTTACAATAGGATGCAATGGGGAAACATAGGGATAGGGGCAACACAAACCATATACTCCAGAAGTGGAATGCGAACCACGAATGGACCCCAAACCTATGTGACCTTGTAGAGGGTCGCTGGGACTATTAGAAAACAGTGAGAGTTAGAAAAATAACCCTCCCCAAGACCCTGAAAAGTGAGTGCAAAGTGCACCAAAGTTCCCCTAAGGACAAAATAGTCGTGTTAGAGGGAGAATGCAAGGAAAACACAAATCAGCAATGCAACAACGATGGATTCCTGTCTGAGGGTACCTGTGGAACAAGGGGACCAAGTCCAAAAGTCACAAGCAGCTCGGAGATGGGCAGATGCCCAAGAAATGCCAGCGGTTGGTGCAAAGAAGCTCTTACTAGGCTGAAGAACTGTGAATACTGCAGGAACGACAAGGGCTAGAGACTTCCCCTTTGGAGGATGGATCCCCCACGCCTTGGAGAGTCGTGCAGAAGTGTTTTCCCGCCGGATGGACGCCAACAAGCCTTGCTACACGCAAATCGTGCGTTTGGCGTTTTTGGACGCTGCTGGGGCCCAGGAGGGACCAGGAGGTCGCAAATTGGACCTGCAGAGAGAGGGGACGTCGAGCAAGACAAATAGCCCTCACTGAAGCAGGTAGCACCCGGAGAAGTGCCAGAAACAGGCACTACGAGGATGCGTGAAACGGTGCTCGCCGAAGTTGCACAAAGGAGTCCCACGTCGCCGGAGACCAACTTAGAAAGTCGTGCAATGCAGGTTAGAGTGCCGTGGACCCAGGCTTGGCTGTGCACACAGGATTTCCGCCGGAAGTGCACAGGGGCCGGAGAAGCTTGCAAAGTCGCGGTTCCCAGCAATGCAGCCCAGCGAGGTGAGGCAAGGACTTACCTCCACCAAACTTGGGCTGAAGAGTCACTGGACCGTGGGGGTCACTTGGACGGTGTCGCTGGATTCGAGGGACCTCGCTCGTCGTGCTGAGAGGAGACCCAAGGGACCGGAGATGCAGCTTTTTGGTGCCTGCGGTTGCAGGGGGAAGATTCCGTCGACCCACGGGAGATTTCTTCGGAGCTTCTGGTGCAGAGAGGAGGCAGACTACCCCCACAGCATGCACAAGCAGGAAAACAGTCGAGAAGGCGGCAGGATCAGCGTTACAGAGTTGCAGTAGTCGTCTTTGCTACTATGTTGCAGGTTTGCAGGCTTCCAGCGCGGTCAGCGGTCGATTCCTTATCAGAAGGTGAAGAGGGAGATGCAGAGGAACTCGGCTGAGCTCATGCATTCGTTATCTAAAGTTTCCCCAGAGACAGAGACCCTAAATAGCCAGAAAAGAGGGTTTGGCTACCTAGGAGAGAGGAAAGGCTACTAACACCTGAAGGAGCCTATCAACAGGAGTCTCTGACGTCACCTGGTGGCACTGGCCACTCAGAGCAGTCCAGTGTGCCAGCAGCACCTCTGTTTCCAAGATGGCAGAGGTCTGGAGCACACTGGAGGAGCTCTGGACACCTCCCAGGGGAGGTGCAGGTCAGGGGAGTGGTCACTCCCCTTTCCTTTGTCCAGTTTCGCGCCAGAGCAGGGGCTAAGGGGTCCCTGAACCGGTGTAGACTGGCTTATGCAGAATTGGGCACATCTGTGCCCAACAAAGCATTTCCAGAGGCTGGGGGAGGCTACTCCTCCCCTGCCTTCACACCATTTTCCAAAGGGAGAGGGTGTCACACCCTCTCTCAGAGGAAGTTCTTTGTTCTGCCATCCTGGGCCAGGCCTGGCTGGACCCCAGGAGGGCAGCTGCCTGTCTGAGGGGTTGGCAGCAGCAGCAGCTGCAGTGAAACCCCAGGAAGGGCAGTCTGGCAGTACCAGGGTCTGTGCTACAGACCACTGGGATCATGGAATTGTACCAACAATGCCAGGATGGCATAGAGGGGGCAATTCCATGATCATAGACATGTTACATGGCCATATTCGGAGTTACCATGGTGAAGCTACATATAGGTAGTGACCTATATGTAGTGCACGCGTGTAATGGTGTCCCCGCACTCACAAAGTTCAGTGAATTGGCTCTGAACAATGTGGGGGCACCTTGGCTAGTGCCAGGGTGCCCTCACACTAAGTAACTTTGCACCTAACCTTTACCAGGTAAAGGTTAGACATATAGGTGACTTATAATTTACTTAAGTGCAGTGTAAAATGGCTGTGAAATAACGTGGACGTTATTTCACTCAGGCTGCAGTGGCAGGCCTGTGTAAGAATTGTCAGAGCTCCCTATGGGTGGCAAAAGAAATGCTGCAGCCCATAGGGATCTCCTGGAACCCCAATACCCTGGGTACCTCAGTACCATATACTAGGGAATTATAAGGGTGTTCCAGTAAGCCAATGTAAATTGGTAAAATTGGTCACTAGCCTGTTAGTGACAATTTGAAAGTAACGAGAGAGCATAACCACTGAGGTTCTGGTTAGCAGAGCCTCAGTGAGACAGTTAGGCACCACACAGGGAACATATACATGCACACCTATGAGCACTGGGGCCCTGTGTGACAGGGTCCCAGTGACACATACATATAGGCCACAAACCTATGAGCACTGGGGTCCTGACCAGCAGGATCCCAGTGACACATAACAAACATACTGAAAACATTGTGTTTTCACTATGAGCACTGAGGCCTGGCTATCAGGATCCCAGTGAGACAGTGAAAACAGTGACAAACACCCTGACATACACTCACAAACAGGCCAAAAGTGGGGGTAACAAGGCTAGAAAGAGGCTACCTTCTCACATACTGGTTTGAGAACACCAGCCTGTCATGCACAATAGTGTGACTGGCACAAGTGTCTCTCAGGGCAGTGGCTGGGATTCCATTCACCAGTAGGTGGTGGAAGTGTCTACTTCCCTCTGGAATCTCCAACTCACCTGTTGGGCCCTTCTTCCAGTTGAAGGCTATGAAGACCTCCTCATCTGAGGAGTCATCTCCAATGGCTACACTGGTCACCCCTGGGATTTTGCTAGGGGGTTTGTTTTTGGGACAAGAAGTGTCCTTGGTGTGGTGCCCTGTCTGTCTACAGTTATGGCACCATGCCTTAGTGGCATTCCAGTTCTTACCCTGGTACCCACCTTTGTTTTGGGTTGTGTCTTGGGGCACACCCACCTGGTCTGGTTTTTGGGGGCCTACAGAGGACTCTTTTTCTTTGCTTCTAGTGTCACCCACTTTCTCCTGGGGAGGCTTTGTAACCCCTTTCTTTTGGTCACCCCCAGTGGAAGTTTTGGTTACCCTAGTCTTGACCCAGTGGTCTGCCTTCTTTCACAATTCTTGGGGAGAAATTGGACCTAGGTCTACCAGATACTGATGCAACTTTTCATTGAAGCAGTTACTTAAAATGTGTTCTTTCATAAACAAATTATAAAGCCCAACATAGTCATGCACTTCATTTCCAGTTACCCAACCATCCAGTGTTTTCACTGAGTAGTCAATAAAATCAACCCAGGTCTGGCTCGAGGATTTTTGAGCCCCCCTGAACCTAATCCTGTACTCCTCAGTGGAGAATCCAAAGCCCTCAATCAGGGTACCCTTCATGAGGTCATAGGATTCTGCATCTTTTCCAGAGAGTGTGAGGAGTCTATCCCTACACTTTCCAGTGAACATTTCCCAAAGGAGAGCACCCCAGTGAGATCTGTTTACTTTTCTGGTTGCACAAGCCCTTTCAAAAGCTGTGAACCATTTGGTGATGTCATCACCGTCTTCATATTTAGTTACAATCCCTTTAGGGATTTTCAACATGTCAGGAGAATCTCTGACCCTATTTATGTTGCTGCCACCATTGATGGGACCTAGGCCCATCTCTTGTCTTTCCCTTTCTATGGCTAGGATCTGTCTTTCCAAAGCCAATCTTTTGGCCATCCTGGCTAACAGGAGGTCCTCTTCACTGAGGCTATCCTCAGTGATTTCAGAGGTGCTGGCCCCTCCTGTGGGGGAAGCAGCATCTCTGACTATCACAGTTGGAATCCGGGATTGAGGGTCCCTGGGTTCCCTAGTTAGGACTGGAAGGGGGGAATTCTCCTCCATGTCACTAACATCATCCTCTGGGGTGTCATCCTCAGAGGGGTTGGCTTTTTCAAACTCTGCCAAAAGCTCCTGGAGCTGTTGTTTGGAGGGTCTTGAGCCAATTGTGATTTTCTTTATTTTGCAGAGAGACCTTAGCTCCCTCATCTTAAGATGGAGGTAAGGGGTGATGTCGAGTTCCAACACATTCACGTCAGCACTAGACATTATGGGCCTCATTCTCGACAAAGTACTGCTGTCAGATTACCGCTGCGCGGTCAAAAGACCGCCGCGGTAATTCTGAGTTTCCCGCTGGGCTGGCGAGCGACCGCCAGAAGGCCGCCCGCCAGCCCAGCGGGAAACCCCCTTCCACGAGGATGCCGGCTCCGAATGGAGCCGGCGGAGTGGAAAGGGTGCGACGGGTGCAGTTGCACCCGTCGCGATTTTCAGTGTCTGCTATGCAGACACTGAAAATCTTGGTGGGGCCCTGTTAGGGGGCCCCTGCAGTGCCCATGCCATTGGCATGGGCACTGCAGGGGCCCCCAGGGGCCCCACGACACCCGTTACCGCCAACCAGGTTCTGGCGGTCAAAACCGCCAGAACCAGGCTGACGGTAAGGGGGTCGGAATCCCCATGGCAGCGCTGCCTGCAGCGCCGCCATGGAGGATTCCTCAGGCCAGGGGAAAACCGGCGGGAAACCGCCGGTTTCCCTTTTCTGACCGCGGCAGTAAAGCCGCGGTCAGAATAGGCCTGGATGCTCCGCCAGCCTGTTGGCGGTGCATCCGCGGTCCCCGGCCCTGACGGTCCATGACCGCCAGGGTCGTAATGACCCCCAATGTTTCTAAAAGTTGGAATACTTTTTAAGAATCTAAAACTAGTTCTAGAATCTAATTCAAACTTTCACAAAACTTTTAAACTCTAAAAGAAATGCTAACAGGGACTAACACAAGGCCCTAGCAGGACTTTTAAGAATTTAGAAAAATAGTTCAAATTGCTAAAATCTATTTCTAATGACAATTTTTGGAATTTGTCGTGTGATCAGGTATTGGCTGAGTAGTCCAGCAAATGCAAAGTCTTGTACCCCACCGCTGATCCACCAATGTAGGAAGTTGGCTCTGTATGCACTATTTCAAAGTAAGGAATAGTATGCACAGAGTCCAAGGGTTCCCCTTAGAGGTAAGATAGTGGCAAAAAGAGATAATACTAATGCTCTATTTTGTGGTAGTGTGGTCGAGCAGTAGGCTTATCAAAGGAGTAGTGTTAAGCATTTGTTGTACATACACACAGGCAATAAATGAGGAACACACACTCAGAAACAATTCCAGGCCAATAGGTTTTTGTTATAGAAAAATATATTTTCTTAGTTTATTTTAAGAACCACAGGTTCAAATTCTACATGTAATATCTCATTTGAAAGGTATTGCAGGTAAGTACTCTAGGAACTTTGAATAATCACAATAGCATATATACTTTTTACATAAAACACATTTAGCTGTTTTAAAAGTGGACACTGCAATTTTCACAGTTCCTGGGGGAGGTAAAGTAATGTTAGTTCTTGCAGGTAAGTAAACCACCTACGGGGTTCAAATTGGGGTCCAAGGTAGCCCACCGTTGGGGGTTCAGAGCAACCCCAAAGTCACCACACCAGCAGCTCAGGGCCGGTCAGGTGCAGAGTTCAAAGTGGTGCCCAAAACACATAGGCTTCAATGGAGAAGGGGGTGCCCCGGTTCCGGTCTGCCAGCAGGTATGTACCCGCGTCTTCGGAGGGCAGACCAGGGGGGTTTTGTAGGGCACTGGGGGGGACACAAGTCAGCACAAAAAGTACACCCACAGCGGCACTGGGGCGGCCGGGTGCAGTGTGCCAACACGCATCGGGTTTTCAATAGGTTTCAATGAGAGACCAAGGGGTCTCTTCAGCGGTGTAGGCAGGCAAGGGGGGGCTCCTCGGGGTAGCCACCACCTGGGCAAGGGAGAGGGCCTCCTGGGGGTCACTCCTGCACTGGAGTTTCAATCCTTCAGGTCCTGGGGGCTGCGGGTGCAGGGTCTTTTCCAGGCGTCGGGATTTCAGAGTCAGGCAGTCGCGGTCAGGGGGAGCCTCGGGATTTCCTCTGCAGGCGTCGCTGTGGGGGCTCAGGGGGGACAACTTTGGTTACTCACAGTCTCGGAGTCACTGGAGGGTCCTCCCTGAGGTGTGATTTCTCCACCAGTCGAGTCGGGGTCGCCGGGTGCAGTGTTGCAAGTCTCACGCTTCTTGCAGGGATTGCAGGGGTCTTTAAATCTGCTCCTCTGGAAACAAAGTTGCAGTCTTTGTTGAACTGGGCCGCTGTTCTCGGGAGTTTCTTGGTCTTTTGGAAGCAGGGCAGTCCTCTGAGGATTCGGAGGTCGCTGGTCCTGGGGAAAGCTTCGCTGGAGCAGTTTTCTTCTGAAGGAGGGAGACAGGCCGGTAGGGCTGGGGCCAAAGCAGTTGGTGTCTTCTTCTTCTCTGCAGGGTTTTTCAGCTCAGCAGTCCTCTTCTTCTTTAAATTGCAGGAATCTAAATTCTTAGGTTCTGGGGAGCCCTTAAAAACTAAATTTAAGGGCGTGTTTAGGTCTGGGGGGTTAGTAGCCAATGGCTACTAGCCCTGAGGGTGGGTACACCCTATTTGTGCCTCCTCCCAAGGGGAGGGGGGCACATTCCTATCCCTATTGGGGGAATCCTTCATCTGCAAGATGGAGGATTTCTAAAAGTCAGAGTCACCTCAGCCCAGGACACCTTAGGGGCTGTCCTGAGTGGCCACTGACTCCTCCTTGTTTTTCTCATTATCTCCTCCTGGACTTGCCGCCAAAAGTGGGGGCTGTGTCCAGGGGGCGGGCATCTCCACTAGCTGGAGTGCCCTGGGGCATTGTAACATGAAGCTTGAGCCTTTGAAGCTCACTGCTAGGTGTTACAGTTCCTGCAGGGGGGAGGTGTGAAGCACCTCCACCCAGAGCAGGCTTTGTTTCTGTCCTCAGAGAGCACAAAGGCTCTCACCGCATGGGGTCAGAAACTCGTCTCTCAGCAGCAGGCTGGCACAGACCAGTCAGTCCTACACTGAACAATTGGGTAAAATACAGGGGGCAGCTCTAAGATGCCCTCTGTGTGCATTTTTTAATAAATCCAACACTGGCATCAGTGTGGGTTTATTATTCTGAGAAGTTTGGTACCAAACTTCCCAGTATTCAGTGTAGCCATTATGGAGCTGTGGAGTTCGTTTTTGACAGACTCCCAGACCATATATTCTTATGGATACCCTGCACTTACAATGTCTAAGGTTTTGCTTAGACACTGTAGGGGCATAGTGCTCATGCACCTATGCCCTCACCTGTGGTATAGTGCACCCTGCCTTAGGACTGTAAGGCCTGCTAGAGGGGTGACTTACCTATGCCACAGGCAGTGTGAGGTTGGCATGGCACCCTGAGGGGAGTGCCATGTCGACTTAGTCATTTTCTCCCCACCAGCACACACAAGCTGTTAAGCAGTGTGTCTGTGCTGAGTGAGGGGTCCCTAGGGTGGCATAAGACATGCTGCAGCCCTTAGAGACCTTCCCTGGCATCAGGGCCCTTGGTACCAGGGGTACCAGTTACAAGGGACTTACCTGGGTGCCAGGGTTGTGCCAATTGTGGAAACAACGGTACATTTTAGGTGAAAGAACACTGGTGCTGGGGCCTGGTTAGCAGGGTCCCAGCACACTTCTCAGTCAAGTCAGCATCAGTATCAGGCAAAAAGTGGGGGGTAACTGCAACAGGGAGCCATTTCTTTACAGTTTTGCCTTTAACACTTTTTGTTGTAGTGTCAGAGCCTTGGTGGACAATTGGCTAGTGTCTTCCCCCATCCCATGGGCGATCTTATTTGCCCGTTGTAGTCCTACCTTTTTTTGTGTAAAAGGATGTGATCTTTACATCAGGTGCTTTCTGTAAGTAGTCTTATCACACAGCAAGGACTCAACCTCTTCTATTAGGTCATCTACCTTTGCTATGGTACATTTACCGCCTGTGCTTCTCATTTTCTTAAGGATTTTCTCTTTGCCTGTTGGAGCTCAATGGCTTTACGTTTACCCATAATCACCTAAATTGACTGATTTTATTCCAACTATCTTGACCTCTGTTGTTGATATCTTAGACAATACGGATCCTACCACAATACGCACTAAAATGGCCTTACTTATCTTCCTAGATGAGAGATATTCAACAACACCTGGCAAGACCTCCTTAATACTGCAATTATTGCACTGGGTGGCTAAGCAAGTACCACTTCATAACACGAGAGTCCCTTAGCACCTGACAAGTTTATAGACAATGGGCACTTCACTTAGGTAACAATGTCTGCAGCCAAAATGAATGGGGGGAGGCCCAGCCCAGCCTCCTCCGGGCTCTGGCCCGCACTTGATCCGGGCTTTGTCTAGGTGCAGCCTGCACGGGCCCATGCTGTGGGGGAAGAGGCAGTGCTGTAAGTGCAATGCAGATGCCTCCCCCCTTAACGCGGCTGGTCGTGATTAGGGCAATCAGAGTTCTAGCAAAGCAAAGCACCCTGGGACAGTAGTCCTACCAGGGCAACAAGCAACTACTGCAGCAGAAAAAGAGGGCACAGTCCAACTTGGGACAGACAGTCCCACCAGGATGGTAATGGTACCCCTCCACAAAATAGCCCACAATCAGAAAGTATGTCCTGCGCTGTGGGGGAAGAGGCAGCACTAAAAGTGTGATGTAGGCACCTTCTCCCTCAGGGCGGCTAGTGATGATTAGAGCAATTGGAGTTCCAGCAGAGCAAAGCACCCTGGGATAGATAGTCCCACCAGGGGCACACACGACAACTGCGGCAGAAAAAGAGGGGACAGTATACCCAGGGACAGACAGTCCTACCAGGATGGAAATGGCACCCTCCACAAAGTAGCCCACAAGCACAAAGTATGCCTCTACAATCATCCCATCCTGTAGGCATAACCAGCATTGGGCCATAGCTACTTATAGTACAGGTGCAATGACAGCTATAATAAACATTTAGAAATATACATGCAGGCTGATTTTGAAAAATATTGATTGCAGTGACGTAACACTAGCCCCTGCAGCCCCTGCAGTGTGCGAGAAGAGTGAGATCCAGAGGGTCCCTTAGCACATCCAGCACTGCTCATGGGCCCCTTGCCCGAGAGCTCCTGACTGGGTGGGGGGGACACCTCATGCACATTGCATGGGTGCCCCCTCAAATTTCTTTCATCCAGGGATTGATTGAGTTAATTTGGTTCACACATGGACTTGGTAGCATGTTTCTTCTGCAATAAAGATAGATTTCTTCTTAAAATTCAGCACACTACCTTTGTCTTATGAAAGTACTATGTGAAAGTCATATTTTATTTTCAAGAGTTCAGAGTAGTGTAAAGTACTTTTTCTAAGGCTATCAAAATCAGAAGTCTGATTTTGGACCTATTAAAGTAATGGATGTCATCTCTGTACATTAGGCACCTGGTGCAGCATCAGTGTATTTGGCAGCAGGCAGTGACAAGGCATGTCATTTAGTTTCTCAGTGGAAACTATAATCTGGAACCTCACCTACCACAGAGTTCGATCCACATGACAAATCCAAATAGCATATTCATTAGCTTTTTAATCCCTGTCATATTCAGTGAGGGACAGTATTTTAACTCTTTGTTTATTAGCAATGAACACATTGGGGGCCACATTTATCGAGGGCTTGCGTTGATCAAGGGCTTGAATCAAGGGCAATGCTATGCCATGCAGAACCAGCTTAAATGGCTCTGCGTGGCATAGTAAATCTCCAGTAACGCAAGGCAGCAATTTGTTCTGCCTTGCATTACTCTGCCTGGTAAGGCATTACATGAGTGGAGCCTGGGTGTTCCAATTGCATCCACCCATGGTTTTTAGAGCATTCCTAGATTTACTAACAATAGTACACCTGGGAGTGTGTCAAAATACTACACCTTCCCTGGGGAGGCATAACAAGAAAAAATATGTTTATTTTGCCTCGTTTTTCCTCTTTCTAAATGTTCTACATTCTGCAAGACACATAGAAAGAGGAAAAGCAGCAGAATAATTTTTTGTATTTGAATGTATTTCTTCCCGCACAAAAGCTATCCTGCCTGCAACGCAGGCACAGTGCATCAGCACTTGTTAGCCAATAGTGCGCCAGCACACAGAGAGAGCAGGAATGCACCACATCTTGGAACATATGGCGCATTTCTGCCCTCTCCATTTGACAGTGCAGCGCAGCAAGTTGCCTTGCTGCGTTGAGCTCCATCAAATGTTGGTAAATCTGCCCCTTGTTTTCAAAGGATGCATGTTCCCATCTGTGACTATTAGTGCCTGCAAAGTTCTGTTAAACTTTGCAACTTTGAAAAGATTTTTAGATTTTGGTTTTGCTTTCTAACTTTTTCTGTGAAGTTTGTGGCTCTTATGACAACTTATGTTAAACATTATCATACTTAACAAAAACATGACGGTGCTGCAAAAGATATACTTTGCAAACTACAGAGATCTTTCTTTTCTTGAGCAATGTCACTGTGCATCAAAAATCCAGGCAAAAGCGTAAACCTGCAGAAAATATTCTGCATGCATTTTCTAGCTTGGTTGAACTTGATTACTGTGAAAATTCTTCAGCAAGGCAAAGATAATTTGGGAAAATTTGCAACACTTACAAAGGGAGAAAACGTCTGCGGGGGGGAAATATTTTTCACACCCTTACTTGATTAGCACATCTTCTCTTTAAAATAGTAGTGGGTCAGTCACTTGCAATTAAAAACCACTTCAAAGACCTTCTGTATTTACAGAATTCTGAAACACCTTTGCTCCAAATGTTGTTTAGAAATGCCGACCTAATATGTTTGGATTTGTGGCAGAAACACGCAATTCCACCCACAGGGGTCGAGTTTCCTCTTAAAGCGTTTGAGTGTAATTTTGTGATGAGTAGTTCAAAGACTAGTTCGACAATGCCTCAATTTAAAGATGACATCAGTTGAATTCTAAGGATTAATTGACATGCTCAACCTTCAGACCAGGACCTCGCAGAGGATATGCAAAGAAAACAAACATTTGCAATGCAATGGGTCTCGCGTTTGCTCGAGTTAGAGCCATTAGCATTGTGGACTCCTAACTGGACTTTTCACATAACTAACCATACTTTTCTTGCCATATAAACTGAAAAGGAAAAGTTTCACATAAGCGAGCCGACGGCATCCATGAGCGCAAAGCAGACACACAAAGGGAAATAAAAGTTCACTTCAAGTGAAACCTATTGGCAAAAGTGCAATTATCCATGTAACCGGCAAAAGGGCAATTATCTATGTAACTGGAAAAAGTGCAATTACCTATGTAACAGGATCGATGTCATGCAAAGCGCTTGACTACTGCCCAGCGAGATCGTGCTGTGAAATAAAGCGGCAAAGTAATCCAGAAACCAGATGGAAACCTTGAGTCTCAGATGTTTTTAGTAGCTGGTCGGTGCGCTCGAGGAGGGCTAAACACCTGAAAAGACATGACGAATGCATGCCTTTCACTAATGATAGCAAGTAGATTTTATAAGGCAAGCCCACGAACCAATGAAAGTGACTGACGTGACATGGGCATGGTTAGAAGCCCAAAGAGAGATTACAACAGGGGATGGAGCGCTTTGTGCTTGCACCTAAAAAGCTAACGAAGTTATAAGTGATAGATGTACTTGCAGATATCTGCAGTTCACTGTTATTGACCTAATATCCTCATAGAGAATACTAAAAAAAAACATGCAATAGATAACCTTACGGTCATTAAATGCACTTATAAGATAACAGCCTTAATGTCACCATAAAACAAGACTATGGCCCTCATTATGAACATTGCGGTGTGGGCTGCCATGCCGGTTGTGGTGTGAAATCCCGCCAGCCGGCATGGCGGCCCACACCGCCAATTAATGGAGCCATGGCCGCCAGGCTGCCTCCGTCAGACAGCCTGGGGGTGGGCGGCATCATTATCCGACAGGGCAGCGCTGCTGCCCCTCGGATAATGATCCCTTTGCCTCCAGCCTTTCCCTGGCGGGTTTCCCTACCAGGGAAAGGCTGGCGGAAGGGGTGCACCGGAGCACCCCTGGGGGCCCCTGCACTGCCCATGCACTTGGCATGGGCAGTGCAGGGGCCTCTGTGCAGTGCCCCATCGTGCAGGTCACGATTTACGGGTCCCGGCCAGGCATTCCTCTGGGCCAGGGGGCGGAAACAATGTTTCCACCTGCCGGCTCAGAGGAATGTTCATTATGCGGCTGGAGGGGTTCAGGGAGAGCTTTCGGTCACTGGAAAGACCACCAGCATGAACACGGCGGTGTAAACCGCAGTGTTCATATTGAGGGCCTATATTTCCAAGTGAGGAAAAAGAAGTGAAAAAGTACAACTGTTTGTCCCATATTTGATTTCGTCAGTGATGGTATGTCACCAATGATGTCATCAGTGGGGTTCTTTTTAATGTCATCTTCAGTGTAATGTGTGAGAATATGATTAATGCATTTAACCATAATTAAGGATACATAACAAATAATATTGAGTTTCTCAGTGGTTTTAGCTCATATCCATAACTATGTTTCAACTAAACTTTCTCTCTGAATTTCAATTCCTTTTTTTCCTTTTTTGTCTAATGTTGATTAGTTATTGGTCATAGATTTATGTCACTATCCTTTAAAAGATGTCGCTATTTTGCCTGTATTCCTACCACTAGGACCAACCTGGCTTAAGTTGTACCAGGCAAAGTGCAACACAATCTTGTGCCTAGTACATCCTAGCATAAACTGGGATCGGCAATCTGTGATTCCTTAAAGGCATTTGTACATAACAAAAATCAGTTTTCCTTTTCTTAACATTCTGAAATACCGATTCAGACTGTTAAGAAATTTGCAAGGGCTTTGTTCATCTGGTGCTTAGTGACTACCGTAAATACAGGGAGTACAGAATCCCATGTGTTCTCTCTCTCGCTCTCTCTCTATAACCTTTGGGTTTTTTAAGTGAATAAATATATACAAATATATATATATATATATATATATATATATATATATATATATAAAAATCTCTCTCTCCCTCTATATATATATATATATATATATATATATATATATATATCAAGAGATTTAGATATAGATATATATATATATGTATATATATATATATATATATATACATATATATTTGTATATATTTATTCACTTAAAAAACCCAAAGGTTATAGGGAAGTTATAGCTAGGTTCTGAATTTACTCGTACAAAACTATAGAAATTCAGCAGTTATAGTTATTTAAAGTAACTATAACTTGCGCTCTAAGGTAACTATAACTCGTGCTCCCCGCCATGCACAGATTTTCCTTCAGTAATTTGACTGATAATGTTTCATTGATATTGTTAATTATGTTTTAAAAGTTGTCATGAGTGCTGTGATATCTGGGGTAATTAACAGTGCATAGTGAGTGCTCAAGTTATAGTTACCTTAGAGCGCATGTTATAGTTACTTAAAATACCTGTAACTACAACTACAACTGCTGAATTTCTGTAGTTTTGCACAACTAAATTCAGAGCCTAACTATAATGTCCCTGTAACCTTTGGTTTTTAAAGTGAATTTCTATGTTTTTTTCATTGTATTTCCTAACTGTAATGTCCTTGTAACCTTTGGTTTTATCAGTGAATTTCTATGTTTTTCAAACCTAAAGTATTTTTATTTACTATACATTAATCCAGTCACCTGGGGCCAACCTCCTATAACCACCCAACCCTGCACCACGCACGGCCATGTGTGTGACTGGTGTTAGCCGCAGGGCCTGGTCTGGAGCCAGGCCCTGGGGCCAACCCCCATAAGCACCCAACCCCACAGCAGGAGTTGGCTGCATGGTCTGTCTCTCTGGGTGTGAGAATAGGTGTGAGAAGGTGTCTCAGGGTGTGAGAGTGGGTCTGGGGGTCTCTCGGTGAATGCATGTGGGAGTGTCTGTGAGTGGGTGCATAAGTGTCTGGAGGGGTCTGTTAGTGTGTGTATGAGTGTCTGAGTGGGCCTGTGAGTGAGTGCATGAGTGTCTGAGTGGTCTGTAAGTGGGTGTGTCAATGTCTGAGTGGGTGCTTAAGTGCCTGAGTGGGCCTGTGAGTAAATGCATGAGGGTCTGAGTGGGTCTGTGAATGGATGAGTCAGTGTCTGCATGGGTGCGAGAATAGGTGTGAGAAGTCTCAGGGTGTGAGAGTCAGTGTGGGAGTGTCTCTGTGAGTAGATGTGGAAGTGTCTGTGTGAGTCTGTGAGTGGGTGCATGAGTGTCTGAGTGGGCCTGTGAGTGAGTGCATGAGTGTCTGAGTGGTCTGTAAGTGGGTGCGTCAGTGTCTGAGTGGGTGTGTGAGTGGGTGCTTAAGTGTCTGAGTGGGCCTGTCAGTGTCTCAGTGGGTATATCAGTGTCTCAGTGGGGATGTGAGTGGATGTGTCAGAGTCTGAGTGAATCTATGAGTGGGTGCATCAGTGTCTGTGAGTGGGTGCCTGAGAGTTCAAGTGGATCTGTGAGTGGATGTGTGACAGTCTGAGTAATTTTGTGGGGGGGTGCTTCAGTGTCTGAGTAGGTCTGTGAGTGGGTCGGTCAGTGTCTGAGTGGGTCTGTGAGTGAGTACGTGAGGGACTGAGTGGGTCTGTGAGTGGGGGAGTGACTCCCTGAGTGGTTCTGTGAGTGGGGACGTGAGTGTCTGAGTGAGTCTGAAAGTGGGTGTATGACTCTCTGAGTGGATCTGCGAGTGGATGCATTAGTGTCTTAGTGCTTCTATGGATGAATGATTCAGTGTATGAATGAGTCTGTCAATGTTTTTATTTTTTTAATTTTGCCTACAGTCACAAATTCGTCTCAACGTCACACAGGGGCTGTGTTGAGCGTTGTGATGTATCCGTGAATATCGCACATGATGTAAAAAACATTTTAAAGTCATAATTTGACCCTCAAAGACCTCTATATCATACCCCTAGGGTGAGGGTGTCTCCATCCTGAACCCCTTATAACTCATTTTATTTTATTTTTTAGCCCTGGGGACCGTGTCCATAACTTAAAATGGAGGCTGCACCTTTCTGCTCAGGCTGCGGCCAGCCTATCACAGCATTCCTAGTGGCACGTGCATTCAGATACTCTGTGATAATTGAAAATTCATTGTGACGAATCCACGGCCGTAGATATACAAATTTATTTTCTCTTTAATATCCTCAAAAACTACTGAATGGATTTACAGCAAATAACAAAAAGCACAATCTGCGCAACAAAATCTGTTTTGCACCAGCAAAAATCTATCAGACCACACTACCTTCAAAGCTGCCTCAACAAATACCATCACCACCTCAGAGAAGGAAGATGAACGCCTTGATCAACCACATAGAGAAGAGCACTAACCACTCCAGGGAGCTCTTCAGCATGTGAGAGAGTTCCCCTGCACTGCTGCCATGGAGAACAGAATCAGGCCCTCTGCAAATCACTGGCAAACTACTTCCATGACAAAATAACAACCATCAACAGCAACGCCTCCACCTGGACAACCACCACCCCTTACACCTGGGAGCATGCTGAAGTAAAACTACTTCTGAAGAAACCGTCCAGCGACCCCAGCGAATACAAGAACTACTGCCCAATATCGCTACTACTCTTCCCTGCCAAAGTTCTAGAAAGAGCTATCAACAGACAGCTCTTCCAACATCTAGAAGAACACAATCTTCTGGATGCCTTTTACATAGGTTTTTGCACCACCCACAGCACCGAGACTGCTTTGATTCCCGCAACCAACAACATCAGAACCCTCCTTGACTGCAGAGAGAAAGTAGCCCTAATCTTCCTCGACCTTTCAGTGGCTTTCGACACCATATCCCACCACACCCTCATAACAAGTCTCCACCAACTTGGAATTCAGAACACTCAAATGGATCCACACCTTCCTTACAGGACGCACCCAAAGAATTCTCTATCTCCTTTCACCTCAGAATACAAGAACATAACCTGCAGTATTCCCCAGGGATCCTCGCTTGGCCCCACCTCTTTCACATCTACATGACGCCTCTGGCAGACATCGACCACAGCCACGGACTCAAAAATCATCTCTTATGCCGATGACACAGAGGTCCTCCTATTACTGTCTGAAGACCAAGCCAACCAGAGAACCAATTTCTGCAATACCCTGAGCAATGCGGCCGAGTGAATGAGAACCAACTGCCTAAAACTAAACATGGATAAGCCAGAAGGGATCCTCTTCGGAAAGATTGCATTCCCCTGAGATGACATCTGGTGATTGCTTTGCATTGTATTTCCTCGTGGGGACATGGAACAGCGTGGCATCATTGACATGATGTCACAGTGTTCTATGTTCCTTGCTTGACGGTTAGTTTTCTCTGTGCCCCCGTTGTTGAGATGAATCTCCTCCTTCTCTCCTGTAACAATAAATGAAGAAAAGGAATCATTTTGTTGAGTTTCGTTGCCCCTCACTTCATGACACCTGGAGGCTCACTGCCTTAGGACAACCACCTACCCCGAAAGACCACACCTGTCACCTAGACATCATCATTGACAGTAAACTCTCCTTCAAGCTACAGATAAACACAGTTGCTGTCTCCGGTTTCCTCTTCCTCCACATGCTACGAAAGATTTTTAGATGGATCCCTGACGACACCCGAAGAACAGTCACCCAAGCCCTAATCACTAGCAGATTTGACTACAGGAACACACTATATATCGGAACAACCACCCAACTCCTCAACTGCCTACAAATTATACATATCTCTGCAGCAAGACTCATTCTTGATCTTCCTAAATGCACCAGCATCACCCTACACCTCAGAAGTTTACACTAGCTGCCAGTACACAAGAGATGTCCAAATTATGGTCCTGACCCTTGCCTTTAAAGCCCTCCAAGACATCAGACCCAAACACATTAACCACCGCCTGACTTTCCACCAACCCACCAGAAAGCTCTGATCGACCTCCCTCACTCTAACTCACGTTCCACGCATCAACTGGAATAGCTGCCGAGGCCACTGTTTCTCAATACCTTGCAACCAAAGCGTGGAAGGACTCCCAGCTCAGAATCACACACTTCCTCCCTGATTTCAGGAAGAAGCTCAACACGTGCCTCTTTGATGAGAGGCCATCAGTTACACAGCATCATACCCCAGCACCTGGATAGCTTTTGGTGTGATAAGATGCTCTCTACAAATACTGATTGACTGATTGAAATCTAGCTTTATGCCAAATTATGTATAATTCAGTCCAGCTGTTCGGGCTCTAGTCATGTTCAAAACTCCTATGAGAATTAACATGGGAACAAACTTTTTTGACCCACCCTTTTTCTCAGCCCCCATTTGATGAGTATTTTTAGTGTTTGTTCTGGGTAAGGGTATAGGGTGGTAAGTTTTTTTGTTAGTATTTAGGGTGGGCAAGAGTATAGGGTGGTAACAGTGTTTTTAGGCTTTAGAGGTGGGTAGGGGAATTGGGTGGTCAGGGTATTTTTCGGGTTTAGGTTGGGCAAGGGTTTTGGGTGGCAAGGGTATTTTTAGGGTTTAGAGTTGGATAAGGGTATTTGGTGGTATATATCAACTCAAAAAGACGAAGGTCACAGGATATTATAGTTAGACTCACATTTTAAATGTACAAAACCATAGAAATTCAGCAGTTATACTTAGAGTTAGTTCAAGTAACAATAACTTATGCCCTAAGGTAACTATAATTTGTGCCCTCCCCATGCACAGTTTTCTCCTCAATAGTTTTACTGCAAATATTACATTGATATTATCAATGATGTAATCAAAGATATCATGGGTGTTGCAATATGTGAGGTAATAAGCAGAATATCTAAATGAGTGCCAACACTTCCTTGTTGAAGTGATGGAAGCCGATCAGATCAGCAGTATTCACAAATTAGTTTCGACCCTAGATATACAAATTTGGATTTCCTCCTAAACTACTGAACTGATTTACACCAAATTAAAAAAGACTCACCGACGGAAGCTGACATGAAGGCATCGTCATCTCATTGACTGAACCCGCAACGTGTTACTTACTAAAATTGTATAAATGCATGAGAGAGAGAGGAAGACAGATGAGATGAGACTAGACTCTTTCACTGAGAGAGTCCCTAGCACAGACGTTCTTGAGAGCACTTTGAATACATTCCAACTTAGCCTCTTTGCTGATGCATCTCAGATTCACTCTGGGAGCTACTTTAAGTCTGTTTTGAACCTATGCTGTTTGAGACTTGAAACTCTGTTTATGAGAAGTTCTGTTCCAACTTTTATGCTTTCACTTCTCGAGGCCAGAGCTCTTTATGGTTTCTGTCTTTTTTTTTTCACTCTAAATTAGCTAAGAAGAGGGATTAGATTTTATAGAAAGCGCTTCATGCTTTGTTCTGTGGCTGTACTGAGAATTTGATGAATTTCTAATAAAAGAATAAAATAACTCAATTACTAAAAGATTTAATAAAGATTTTAAAACATAATCCAACTCTCATGATTGAATTTCATCCTAAGTAAATGATTCTAAATGTTGATTAATTGTGGATTTGCAGTTCCTGATAAATTTCTACCTACCTCAGAGGACCATCCTCTTAGGCCCAGTGAGGTCCTGGAGCTTCATGTTCCTGAATAAAGTTTAATCAGTGGCGATTGGAGTTCCCAATAGACCCCCTTCATCTGTAATTTGGGAGGATTTGGGATGGAGTTCCATTTAGAATGCGGGCAACAAACAAGAATAGAGGTTCTGGTTATCATGTCGATGAGTTTAACCATTAAAAAGATTTCCAGTTGGCATAGGAAACATGTGTATTTAAGGTGTTTAAATTACTAGATTCCTATTTCGGGTGCTGTAACTCCATGTAAAATGGCAGGCACAGAAAACTTGTTTGGTCGGGGGGATTGTGATTAGCGGGTGCAGGAAACATCTTTTATTATGCAGTTGAATCAAACCACCATATTATGTCAAACATCGCATGCAGTAAGAGTGCTTGTTTTAGGGAACAGATTGCAAAATAGCTATGTTGAATGAGGAAAGCGCTTTGGATTATCTGACAGCACCGCAATATTTGATTAAGCTAGTAGCAGTGGAACACGTGACTTTGTACATAAGTGGATGACTTGTGCTTGAAAAAGTATACGCCTCTAAGAGGCAAATCATTGACGTCAAGTATTGTGGATGTCACAACAAAATATGATTTTTTTAAGTGTGATTAGAGTTAATGGTAATACGCTTTGCAAAAGGGTGAGCCGACTAGGTTTTTGTAACCTAAAGGAGCTAAAAAGGACTATCATGAAGCCACAAGGTGTGGGTTGTAGTTCACTAACTAGAAATCGAGTTGTGTATGAAACCAGCAGTTCACATAGGTCCATGCATGAATAACTGAGGCATGTACTGACACTTTGGACATAAAGGAGGTCCTTACATCTTTTATTTTCAGTAAACGGACCTTGGATTTACATGAACAAGATGCTGTAATGCATAACTAAAGTTACCCTGCATTTTACCCTGCATGTTGCTATTTGGAGGTCTATTGGGCATTTACATTGTTTATAAAGGATTAATAGCAACATTCTTTGGAATGATTGAGTTTTCTAACTTATTTTTTACTGCTTTTTACTGCTCTATTTACCTTTAGCTTGAATAATAAACTTTGTATTCGAGTGTGACACATCCACTACATAACTCATTGTGGAAAAGGTTATGTATCAGATCTCTGTATTAATATTTTACATGTATATATCTTGGCAATGGGTTCTTCTTTGGGATTTACATACTGGGCGTCTGTCTCTCCTTTCTCAAACTTTTCTTTGAGCATTTTGTTTTGGTCTCTAGTTGTCTTTTTCACATGGGTGTCCTACTTCTCATTGGCTTAGAACACAATCAGAGGCACTAAGAGACACAAATGAGATCACGAAACTTGTTTCCTTAAGTTTCTTCCTCATTTTGTATTTTGTATTTTGAGGTGATTTATGAAATCTAAAAAGTTTGGGACATAGAGGTTGTTGATTTATTGTCTCCTTATTGAACTATTTGCCTTTGCAATTGAAGGTTTTGAAGAATGGCTTTAATATAGTTATTGTAAATTTACTTTATGATTTCGTATTCTATAATATTTTTTTTGTTTTTGTTGTGTTATTTCTTTGTTTTCTTCTTTACTGATTTTGGACATTTTCTGTTTGCTTGTATTGGCCTTACCAACCACTAGGCCTTTGTTTTGAATAATGTCATCTAATGACTCTCTAACTCTAATGAGACGACATTAACAGTTGCAAAACACGTTTTGGCCTATGCTTCTGTGTGGTAAAGGATTTAATTTTGGAGAGATAATTTTCAATAAAATAATCAAATTATTTGATAAGTGCAAAAGTCTAAAGCGTGATATTTACCAAAAAAAGAAGCTACCTCAAACTATGTCTGGTTTATAGGGGTTAATTTGCCACAATGCTAGGGTTATGGGTTTTAACTACCATGAAATACTATCTTTAAATAACTATCAGTTGTTCTGCAGTACACTTTCTAAATGAATGTCTTCTGCACAATATCAGTTTCATAGAAATTCTGTCATGGAAGATAAAAATAGATATTGCTCAAGGTTAAAGCCTGCAAAACATAACATTGCATTTTTTCCAGAGCAGCATGACAAGTTGTCTCAATTGGTTACAATTGTAGGATTATGCCAGCTAAAGACTCATGCAGATAATGGCACTTAATGATAATAAGCATATCTAAAAGGTGAAAATAGATAGGTTAATCCTTTCAAAAAGGCACTTTTAGAAGATACGAGGGCCTCATTGAGACTAATCAAAAAACAGTAATGAATGTTGTTTGATTAGGAGATTCATAATTTACAAACTCAAATGAAGATATCCTTTGTTACTACCAAAATATTTCTGATTTCTACATTATAAAACTGTTTTCAAGGAGAGAAAGTAGGCATAAAAGGGATACGTTTTGTGATGAATGTTTTTAGGTCAAAGCTTACCAGACAGCACAGCTGTATGGTTTGGTAGGTAACATAATCTTGGGAACATTCAGAAAGCTTCCTTGGGAATGCATTCCAGCCCTTGTTTACCACTGCTTGTGTGGTTTGCAACTCACATTTGCTTGATTTCTATTTGCTGGCTCTATATGTTTAACACTGTCCAGCTTGTGTTTTTCCCTTCTCTTGCCCAAACCTTACTTACTGTATTCCACCACTAATGGATTTCTGTAAACAGGAATTTAAATCTTGTTCTTCTCATGTTTGCTATGCCTTCAAAGACAGAGAGCAAATGTCAGGCTCTGTCTAGGGAACTTGGGGCTTCATTTACCAGAAATTAGGCATCACTGCCACAAAGAAGAGATGCGTCAACATTTTTAACGCTATGGTAAGACAGACCCAAACACCATGTTTGCACCATATTTACAATACGGCTCACCATGGAGTTAGGATCCTTGCTGTGTTAAAAAAGTGATGCTAGCCTGTGTGTCGCACCTGAAAGAAACTGATGCTTTTGCTGCAAAAGTGATGCTAGGCTGAATAGCGGGATGTAAATCAATGCAAGCTGTCCTAGCATCACTTTTGAGTGTCAAAAGCATCAAAAACAGTTTAAAAATACTGCATTGGCGCAAAACACACTCCAGGATCACCAGGGCAGCCCCAGCAACCCCAGTACCTGCCGGGATGGCTGAACTGAGTCCCAGGGGAAGGGGAAGGGAAAGATGAAGAGGAAGTGCAAGTTTAGTGAGGAGGAGAATAACATCCTGATCACTGAGGTGACGGAGCACCAACAACAGCTATTCGTCACCTCAAAATTGCCAATAGGAAGGAAAGAGGCCATATGGCAGTCCACTGTGGACAAGGTCAACAGTGTGGCAGAAGTTAGGAGGACAGTGATGAATTGTAAGAAGATTGCAAGCGCAGGACAAAGGAGAAACTGTCCACCAACTGTAAGGCAGCATTGCAGACCGGAGGTGGAAGTCTGGAGCCCCAGGAGCAGCTGGATGATTTGGAGGAGATGGTGGAAGCCATCATCCCTGAGGAGTTGGTGACAGGAGTCTCGGGACAGGACACCGCAGCCTATGATGAACATCAAGAATCATATAGTAAGTTGCAGGGAGGGGGCAATGTAGCAACTACGTAATTTTGTGAGGTGCAGGCAGCTATGTCCAAGCGCTCCAACTCACTTTCTGCAAACCAGAGGGTAGTTTGCTGGCTCATCAACAGTTTTACATCAAATAAATGTAATTTGCACTGATCAGTCACAATTTGCCCATCTCAGTCCAGCTCTGTCACCTTACTTCCTTCAATGTGTGAAGTGTACATCTGCATCAGTCAACATTTACCTTTCTTTGTATTCTGGCACTTGCAGTATAATATACAATATCACTCACCACAACTACAACCCCCAGAATACACAGCAAAACACATAGACTGGAGCAATATAAAAACAGCATGGTCACTGCTACCCTGCATATCCTGACTGTGACAATGCAGGCCACCTTGCACCATGTAGGTCCTCGGTCTCACTTGGGCCCATGCACACCAATCAAGATTGTAAATCCTCAGAATGTAATGGTCATGTCACAGGAGAAACAATTTATCTGAGAAAGGGGTAAGGTGTGGGCTATGGGACATATCTATACACAGAGACATAGCAAAATACATGTCTATAGTATGACACTACATTGCACCTAGCAGACCAGGCATGCAGGGTCAGAGCAAACAGGTGTCAGCTGCCAAGGAAGGGACCACAGCACATGAACTCCTCTCATCTAATAAATCGGACGGGGGTGGGGGAATGCAAGAGATGCACACCAGAGGGCCATGTGTGTATAAACTAATGATGATGTGTGGGCCTGGTGGGCCACTGCTACTACTGCGCATTGTAGGTGCTGACTGTGTATGTATAACTTCCTTTTGGTCCAAATGGGGAGACTGTGCATACTAGGGAATTGAGAATGGTCATGTGTACCCCAATGTAGCCACACAAATACAAATGCACTGCTGGGTCTGCCTGTGCCACACTTGTGTCATACCTGGGGAGGGATTGCAGAGAACAGCCCATTGGGGTGCTACAGTCTACATGTCATGTGGACCTGGGGGAAGATGTAGCATGGGCCAGGAGGGAGTCTGATGCAATATTGTCTCACAGTGTCATGTGTTTAAGTTGGAAGTGTCGAACAGGGACCTGACAAGGGATACTAAGAACTACTTAGCCACTGCAAACAACAGGAGTCACGGAAGCTCGCAGGCTGAAGTGGGTGGGCCTAGTGATGTGGGAATCATATGTAGGTACCTGGCACTAGTACCAGCACTACTACCATGTGGGTGAGGCGTTACCCATAGCTTTCAACAAAGCAACATGTAGGATCATTGGACATGGTCTCGCATAATCCATGTGTCGCAGGCATGTGAGAATTAATGTATGATCTGGGTAGCATCACTGTGTGGCACTGTGTGGCACTAACCCATGTCCCAGGACTCAAAAGTGGGTATTCAGAGGATGCATGTACGCATACAATGGTGTGAGCCTGAGTCAAATGACGTGTGACACTCTGCAGACAAACAGCTCTCATCATGAAATGCGGGATTGTCAGTGATCGTCATTTACCCAGTAGGACAAGGGCCATCCCCTCGGAGTAGGCACACTGTGAATGTGAGAACAATTCATAGATTCTGTCATCTGTAGCGGAAATACAGTGAAATTTTGCATCAATACCCATGCTAAACATGTGTACTACACATCAATGTTGAATTGAAAGTGCTACATCTGAAAGCTTGAATGTCAACCTGATTACTCATGTTAACATCAAACAGCGATCACCATCAACATTTCTGTATCTCATTGCTGAGCCTAATCCCATACCTCCTGGCCAGCAGACTGTCCTGGACTTTACTTAGGATGTGGATGATGAGCGTCAAACCATCAACCTGGATACCCTTCAGTAAATCCTGTACACCATCCAGCCACCATCTCCAGTCACGGGGAGGCATGACAGCATTGCAGGGTCTCCAGTTGATAGCCCAACATCCATTAGACACCACCAGCCAGCCCATCCAGAGCCCTCGACTCCCAGGACCCACAACTAAAATTTCAACAGGGTCCAGTGGAAGCTGGGTGGTCAGGTGCAAGTGGGGATGGAGACCATGGCGGGCACCCCAGAGGTGTCCATAGGTGCCTCAGTCCAAATAAGGATAATTCCTCTGCCACAGGAGGCACCTACTTTCCACTCTGTGACCTCCAGTAGTCTCTGACAGACACCACTGGTGTTATGAGGCAGAGGTACGAGCAAATGTCGTTACAAAGGGGCACCCGAGAGGTTGCCAACCAGCTTGGGCAATCAGAAACATCTTGGAGTTACAACTCTGCCTCCCATCTATAGGGGGCGCTGTAAACTGACTATCTGTAGCCTGACAACCATCATCAACACTCACCCAGAGACTTTTTCTGACTCCTGTCTGCTTCCCTTTTCTATATGGCATGCTCTGGAAGACCAACATTTGTTCCCATGGACTTTAAGTTCCATAATGCAGTGCGTGGTAGTCGGTAAAACCTGTAATCTTCTGTCCATTGCTTCCTATAGGAAAAGTCTGGTTGTTCCTTTAGACTGGATTCTCTCCTCTAGGACTTATGAGAAACTGCAACTGCACATGCCTGTGACCTCTCTTGTCCAGCCCAGCCATGTGACTCCACCCTGGGCTTGCTGCTGACTGGAACTGCTTAGAAGCTGCCATTTCCTGAAGCTCCTCGTCGTACACTGGAGTTCGATTCCTTTGTGTTCCAGATCCCTTGCTGGATTGTGTTCCAGTCCTGTTCCTGTTCTGCTTCAGTCTGAATCTTCTCTGTGTTTGCCAGTCCTGTTCCTGCTTGTTCCAGCTCCCGGTATTCCAGTCCTGTTCTTGCTTGTTCCAGCCAGAGCCTGCTCTCTGTTTCCCAGTCCTGTTCTTGCTTGATCCAGCCACTGTCTGCTCCCTGTTTTCCCAGTCCTGTTCCTGCCTTTGCTTTAGACTGAGCCTGTTCCCTGTTCCTGCCTTTGCCTCCTAGTTTGTTCCTTCTGTTTCTGTTTTCTCTTGGGTTATCGTGTCTGGTAAGTGTACTATTAGTCCTCACCTGTGTATAAGTGTTTTCCTTTGTACTGGGGTTGGCTCCTGGTTTCCAGGAGGCAATTCCAGCCCTCATCCTTTGTCTAGTGTTGTATGTAGTTTATAGTGCCTAACAGTGTGCTATTGCTGTTTTACAGGAATTGCCACTGTGTCTCCAGCTGGACCCACAAGGGCTAGTCTCATGTATGTAAGTACAATCCTTGTTTGTGCCCTAAGGGTCCAGAGACAGAATCACGTCTGCTGCCTCCTTTCTATGGGGCTTGTGGGGTGACTATCTGTAACAGTAATCTGCACAGAGGCATTGATGTTTCCTGTTGCTGTGGGAAGTTCTGAGCCTTATCCTGTGTACAACCTTAGTGATAACCCCAGTGTGTTTGTCCATTACTGATCCGTTCCTTCTCTGTTCACACTAAGGTTGCTCTGCCTTCACTTTCCTGTTTTCTGTGCCTTACCATAGCTGTCCTTTCCCTGTGTATACCTTTAGCTGCTCTTCTGCTTCGGTACACTACCTCCTTGGTAGATATTCTGTGACCTCAAGGGGTGCCCCAACCAGACTCCTGACAAAACCCGCCTGAAAAAGTGACACTTGGAGTCCATGGAGTGTAGGCAGGACTCCCTCATTGCCACCATGTGTGCCTACCACTGTGGTATTGCTGCTGTGTTGAAAAACTAGCAGATCTTCCTTGCTGATTTGTTGCCACAAATGAAAGCTGCCTTGGACACAGGATCCAAATCTTCAGACTCTGTCTGGATATCCACTGGCTCAAAACGTCTGTTGGGGTTGTTGTCCTATGATTTGTTACTCTGAACATCATATCATTTTGCATATGTAAATAAAAGCACTAAGTACAACCTGTGTGTTGTATGTGTGTCTGAAGCAGGACTAATTTGAAGATGTTGCATTGTGTTAAGCAAATACACTGACTACTTTCCAAAGGGACACGTGGATTGGATCCAGAGACTTGGTTAACATGTTCTGTATGTTGACTAGCAAGCAGTTATCGAAGCTTTCAAGTGCATCAGGTATCATGCGGTCATTGTTAAAGCTGATTTAAGTCACACCGCATGTGGCTGATC
This sequence comes from Pleurodeles waltl, assembly GCF_031143425.1. Lineage (NCBI taxonomy): Eukaryota > Metazoa > Chordata > Amphibia > Caudata > Salamandridae > Pleurodeles > Pleurodeles waltl. The sequence goes on along the minus strand of NC_090436.1, from coordinate 890,638,987 downwards.
TAAGCATGGATAGTAGCAAACTGAACAACATTGCTGTGACAAGCAAATGATGCAAGTGTGAGTGTGTAGGGGCAGGAATCAGTGTGTGAGTCAAAATCCCTTGGATTAGAGTGAGTGCAATACCTACAACATCCCACCAATGCATGTCCAATGACGTACATACACAGAGCAACTATATGTGAATAACATTGGTAGATTGTGTATTCATTGACATCCAGATTGTCATGTACACTGTTCGATGATGTTTGGAGAGAGCTCGTGTGATTCTATGGGCAGCCTGACAAGCACCTGTCTATAGGGGAATCACCTAGACACACATTGCCAATGTACCTAACATTACCTGAGCAGACATTGTAACTCCTGCAAAGTAAATAATGATGGAGACTTGTTTATAGCAAACAACAGAATGTAATAAAACCTTATATATCTGTAACTTACACTAACTAACCTACAAAAAACTATCCTAATTTAACCTACACTACCTTACAGTAAACACTAGCTACAGCTACCTTAACTTAACCTACCTAACTCTATCCATTTAACATTACATGATACACATCAACCCCAAGCCCCCCCCTTAAAACACATCTACAACCAACCAACTACACATTTAGGCCTAAACAAATATAGACTATATTATTGGAAAATGTTATTTATTTATTTTTTCATATTTTGTAGAGACACATAAATTATACATCAACCCCCCACCCACTATGAATCCTAAGAAAGCCAAATCCCTAAAAATGTACCCACCTCTACTAACATCTATCAGCTATAAAACCTATTCTATACTATAATAACTAACCTAAACTAAGCCATATAAAAACTCCTACACTAAAACAACTATGTACAAGGGGAAGCGAAGAAAGGGTCCATGTGGCTCATCTCACCTCCTAGGGTCTCTGTACTGCCTGCTTGATCTCATTTAGCAGAATGATCATATTGTCCATTCTGTGCTCCCGGCCCGGTATTTGAAATTTGAGGTCTGATATGCCCTTACACGTGTCCTGCTCAACGTTTGCAGTGAGTCCTGGTGGTGGAGCTTGGGAGACATGATCCTGTGTGGTTTCCTATAGAAGTGGATGCTGACCCTCCTGCAGACCCAACCTTGTCTGCTCCTCGAGCCTTGCTGATGGTAGGCCTGCCAAGAGTTGGTGCTCCCTGTGGGAATGCTCCCCATTTCCCCGATGGCTTCTCCTTTTAAAAAATTGTAGCCATTTTGCGATAGGCCTTGTACCTCTCCTCCCGAATCTGGTACTGCCTTTTCTGCTTCAGTGTCATGTTCTTTGTCTAATCATAAAGAAAACATGTCATGCAAAGGGTATCTTGTAAAATGTACATTAACCATGATACATTAATTCTTTCTTCAAATATCACATGTTTCCATATCCAAAACACATCTCAAAGTTCAAAGTGATCATATATCTTCCTAATATCTACTACCTGCATATTACTATGCTCAGAGTATCAACACTAAGCAAATGTTGCGTAATATAAATGCACCATCTTGGAACATCCATGCATGATCATGTCAGCATTGAGCATGCTCAGGGACAATGCTGTTTTGTGAACATGGTCTGGTACACACTTCATGTTGAAATTATCATCAGTGTCCCTTGTGTATCCTGCAATGCCCCTGAGTCCATTGGCATTAGTCAAGGTAAGATGAGCAAGATCTGCAACTTACATGTATTGTGTTACAACATTGAGTGCCTGATATTGCAAGGACACATATCTGGACGCATTGCCACGCAGAATTAGCATGTGCCCTGCATGTCATTAGCATATGGATCTTGTGATGTCAATGGCTATTTCTGTCCAAAGTATGCTCCTGTTTGAGGTACATTTTGGAGACTATCATAGCCAGCACTAGCTGAAGATGTATTGGCTATTGGCATGTCATATGACTATGCTGTGCAAGCACTCCTCCAGTCTAACACACATTGCTGTATCTGTGAAAATGACAGGAGATAGTAATTTTGATCTATCCAACATAGAGTATGAGGTATCACACATGAGTGGGTCCTTGAACAGCATTACCAAGTGTGGAATGCTGACATCTGTCCTGCTACACTTATTTACAAGCCCCTTGCGATGCTGGTGCATCACTTTTTAAATGGGAATAAGCCCCTTAGTTGCTAATTAACAAGTCCCTCAGTTGCAGAAGACCATCACTTTTTGTGAGTGTCATAAGGCACACATAACCGGGACATATTTAGCTAACTACATAATGCCACTCTGCATGACTTGTTGTCACACTGTAATTAAGGCACTTAGGCCCTCATTATGACATTTGTGGTAAATCCCCCTTACCGTCATGGTGACGGCCGCCAACATACCGCCGCAGTGGCGGATATCCGTTCGCCATATTATGACACACACACACCAAACCGACAGAATATAACCACATACACAAATCCGCCAGCCGAAAGGTCAGTCGTAAACTGTTGGTACCAACACCCATACCTTTACGCCAACAAAACACCCACCACATCATGACCCACGAATCACCACGGCAGACATTCAATGGCGGTAAACCACTGGTGGTACACACTGCCGCGCTCAGAATGGACACCCAAATACTAAATTGGCCAGTTCAAAAAACACACACCTGACCCCCATATACACACAACACCCACCGTCTCACACCACTATAAAACACACACCCCCATTACCCACAACCCCTTATGAATACAAATCATTGCCACCAGACAGACATCAAGACCACTGCGACAACTACACACACCCATACATCCCTCACGCACTCCACTACACACTTACACACACCACACAACACCCATGGCCCCACAAAGGCACCCCCGTTTCACAGATGAGGAGTTGCAGGTCACGGTAGAGGAAATAGTCAGGGTAGAGCTACAGCTCTTTGGAGCACAGGTCCAGCAGATATCCATTGCAAGGAAGATGGAGCTATTGCGGAGAATCGTGGACAGGGTGAACACCGTGGTACAACATCCAAGAACAAGGGACAACATCAGGAAGAGGTGGAATGACCTACGGGGGAAAGTATGTTCCGTGGCATCAAGGCACCAGCTCACCATACAGAGGACTGCGGTGGACCCTCACCTCCTCCCCCATAGCTCACAGCATGGGAGGAGCAAGTCTTGACATTACTGCATCCTGAGGGACTCACTGGAGTTGCCAAAGTACTGGGCACTGGTGAGTCAACATTTACTACTTATCACCCCCCATACTTGCATGCCATCCCACACCCTCACTCCCATCACTTCACTCCATCCCACACACTGCACCAATGCAGATGACTAACCCCAATGCCAAGCCCTGCATGCCATACCAATGCATGGACAGCCCTCCCAGCCCTGCATGGAGACCCATCACCAAAGCATGCACAGCATAGGGGTACTAACAATCCCACAATACATCACCATACACATTCAAAGGTGGCAGGGCAACAACAACGATAGAGGGGAAGATAGGGATGTACAATATGCCACAGGCATGAAGGAAGATACATCACTTACATCCCCACAGGTGCCCCAGCCAATCTCAGTGGAGAAGAGGTGCCCATGACTATACATTCCCCCAACTGAAGATGCCCCCAGAGATGACAGTAACACTGGATTTCTGGATCTGGATGAACTACCTGGCCCATCAGGGACCAAGTGTCAGTCAGTCACCCCAGCCCACTCTCAGTCCACCACAGAGCCTCCACCATCAGTATCCAACACCACAGCACCCACCCCACTCACACCTCTGTCCCCAGGACACGTCAATTAGCAGTGTGCCCACCTGTACAGGGAATCCCAGTCCACACCTCACTCCCAAGACAATCAGGGGCCTGGGTCAGTGGCAGTGGACACACCATTCAGGGGACAGTGGCATAGGGCAACAGGGACACTTGGAGGACCAATGTGCACCAGGGGCAGTACAGGCCCAGGGAACCAACTCTCCACGAGGCACTCACTAATGTCTTGGGTACTTACCAACAATCTCAGGACACAATGGGCCAGATCCTGAACAACATGCAGGAAAACAAGCGACTGCAGGAGGAACACCATCAGTAGATCAGGGAAGACTTGCAGGCTCTCAACACCACCATGATCTCCATAGCAGGGGTGCTGGCAGACATGGCCAACATCATGAGGGAATGGACAGCACAGCAGCAGGCCCCTACCACTAGCCAGTCTAACGACCAGCCCACCATATCCACTGCAGCTAGTAGACAGGAGGCCTGCCACAGGACCCACAGGCCACCAGCACCCCACCCCCTACAGAAGATGAACTACTCACAAACGTTCCCTGCGACCCAGACAGAAGCCAGAGACACTTGCCAAGACCAAGACCACCACCAGGAAATGAGACTCTCCTGATTGTCCCCCTTGTGTCCCACTCTGTCACCTTGTCCACGTTAAACTGCCTTTGCTCCCCTTCCTATGGCCCCTTGGACACTGGACCTGTGCTACAAACATACTGGAACAATACCCTGGATTTTCCTCCACCATCACCCCATTCCATTGCACTTTTCAGTCACTTATTTGCACTACGATAAACACCCTTGAACACAATTTGAGTGACACTGTTTTATGTGTTGAAAATTTGCATTTGTGGGAACAGTCACATCTAGTGCAAATGATCTGAACACTGTGATAGCATACAAGTAATGAACTGTAACTGTCAGTAGTGATCACATCAGGACATTGTTGTCATATCACCAACATCTGGAAAATGAGAAGCCATAGGTGACAGTAAGTTGAGATGCAAAGGAAGTGAATGTCATCATGTTACAGCCACAAAGAAAACATCAATAGTCAGAGTAATAATCAGTTCCACAGTCTCACCTGTGTGTCATTGGAAGTATTGTTGTATAACTGATGTTCTGTTGTCCCCATCCTCATCCTTTGCCTCCTCATCCTCACTGTCCTCGGGGTCCACTGCTGCCACAGGGGCATCTCCAGCCCCTTCCTCCTACAGAAAAGGCACATGTCGTCTGAGGGCCAGGTTGTTCAACATACGGCAAGCCACTACTATCTGGCAGACCTTTGCGAGTGAGTAGCACAGGGATCCACCTGTCAGATGGAAGCACCTGAACCTGGCCTTCAGGAGCCTGAAGGTCCTCTTGAATAGTCTTCTGGCTCACCCATGTGCCTCATTATAACGGTCACCAGCACCTGTCCTGACATTCCTCACAGGGGTCAGGAGCAACAACAGGTTTTGGTAGCCAGAGTCACCTGCAAGTATTGATGGACAGCATTTAGCCTTACACAGTGCTATGGGGATAACACCTGAAGGCATACACTGACATACAGTGGGTGGGGACATGGTGTGTGCGGGGCAATGTGTGTGCCAGTGGTGATGGAAACGGGATTGGTGGGCCATATGTGTAACAGGTTGGATTGTCTATGTAATGGTGTCCTCCCATCTGTATCTCCTCTGCAGGTCAGTGCCCAACAAAAGAAGGGATTGCGGCATGCCATTGCCAAGAACGTATGGACCCTGGGGGTTTATGGCAGGCAGAGCACCCACTATCAGAAACAGTGGGAGGACCTAAGACTCTGGGCACGGAAGACCACAGAGGCCCAGCTAGGTATGGCCTCCCAATGAGGAAGGGGTGCCTGTCGGAACCTGACCCCTCTGATGGCCCGCATACTGGTGGTGGCCTACCTAGAGCTGGATGGGCGCTAAAGGGCATCACAGCAGTCACAAGGGGGTGAGTACAGTGGCTGTTACAACAATAATTTGTAGGTGGCATGGGATCCGGGTGGTGGGTGTCAGTTAGTTGGTGCCCCTTAATGCCAGGCCAGACATTGCAGCGTGATCCAGCTCAAGGGCAATGGTTGAAAGGGAAAACAAGGTAACCTAGGTTGCATTTCATGTCAGACAGGGCTTAGTGGGTCCCAGGAGGGGTGCTGTTGGCAGTGGTTGGCACTTACCTTGCTGTTGTATATAGCCAATTGTTTAGAAGTGCAATGCATAGTGCTCAATCCTGATCTCTGTGTGTGACAATACTGTGTATGCCTTCTGCTGTGTAGGTGCAGTAATTGACCTAGTGCTCCCTTTGTCTCCCCCTTTTTTCTTCTGTCATCTTGTCCATGTGTGCCTTAGCATAATCTGTCGGAGAAGCAGGGGCACCAGTGACAGAGGGAGCTGCATCCCACAGGACCCAGTAGGCAGAGTCCAACGCCGAGGGAACCAGTGGGATGGAGGGCGAGGGGAGAACCACAGCGGAGACAGGAGGTGACAACACTGACTATGATACCTCCTCCCATGGAAGCTCCCTGGTGGTGGCAGATACCTCTGTGACCACCCCAGCTGCAGGTACAGCTGCTACCCCGTACGAGCACTGCCCTCCCAGTAGCCCCTCATCGAGTTGCTCATGCCCGCTCGCTCAGGAGGGTGAGCACCTCCTTCGCCCCAGGCACCTTAGGCTCTGCCCCAGTGAACCCTGCTGCCCTGAGTGAGGAGGCTATTGACCTCTTGAGATCCATCTCTGTAGGGCAGTCAACCATTGTAAATGCCATCCAGGGGCTGGCATCCCAGATGCAACAATGCAATGCATTCCTGGAGGGCATCCACAGTGGAGTGGCAGTCCAACAGAGAACGATTCAGGCTCTGACCTCCTCTCTGATGGCAGCCATTGTCCCTGTATCTATCCTCCCCCCTCCAACTACCACTTCCCAGTCCCAGTCTCCTGCACCCCAACCCATCCCATGAACACATACAGATGAGCATGCACACAAGGCATCACACAAGAGTGGCACAGTCAAACACAGCCACCACACTTCAGCCCACAAGCACTCACACAAACACCAGACAGTTGCAAACACAACCACATCCACTGCTTCCATTGTCTCCCCCTGCTCCACCTCCTCCATCTCCCTCACAGTCACGTTCACACTCACACCTGCATACACTGCATCAACATCCACCACCAGCATCACCACACCAAGCAGCACACACACCTCACTAGCAGACACCTCCACAATATCCATCCATGCGTCCCCTGTGTCCTCTCCCACCCTGTCTGTCCCCCCTCTCCTAAAGGATACAAATGCAAGCACTCAGACACCCAACAGCCATCCACCTCACACGTGCACCCAAGTCCAGCAGACATACACCTCCAACAACCACTCCCTCAATGTCCACTCCCATCCTTTCTCCCTCTTTCCGCTGCACCGTCCCTAAGAAGCATTTCCTTGCCCAACTTGACCTCTTCCCTCCCACTCCCCTGGCTTGCCCGTAAGAGCAGGGTCCCAACGAGCCAGCACAGCACCTCAGACAAACAGTCCACGCGGACAGAGGAGGCACCTCCTCGTTGTGGAGGCCAGACAGTGATGGATCCCACTCCACCAGCCAGGAAGGGGAAGAAGCCCTCAACTCCTGCCATGAAGGGGAAGGAGCCCTCAACTCCTGCCATGAAGGAGAAGGGTCCGCACCTCCTGCCATGAAGTGGAAGAAGCCCGCACCTCCTGCAATGAAGGGAAAGTAGCCTGCACCTCCTGCCATGAAGGGGAAGAAGCCCTTGACTCCTGCATGAAGGGGAAGAAGCCCTCCACTCCTGCCATGAAGGGGAAGAAGCCCTCCACTCCAGCAGAGACTGGCAAGGTGACACCACCAGCACTACCAGTGGTCACGGAGCCCTCACCTTCAGCTGAGGCGGTGCAGCCCTCACCTCCAGCAGAGACTGCCCAGGAGGCACCTTCACCTGCTGACACAGTGCAGCCTTCACCTCCAGATGAGACAGTGCAGCCCTCACCTCCAGCAGAGGGCATGTACTCCACCCTCCTGGGACTTCTGTACAAGGAGCCCCCTCCTGAAACAGTGGGCAAGTCACCCACCTGAGAGACTGTGACCTTGCACTCCCCAGCACAGAGTAATGGGCATGGAGCCCTCTCCAGAACCAGTGGGCAAGTCATCCACCTGAGAGACTGTGACCTTGTAATTCCCCAGCACAGAGAAATGGGCATGGAGCCCCCTCTAGAACCAGTGGGCAAGTTCCCAAATGCGGCTGAGGTGCCCCTCACCCCCATTCCCCTGGGGTGCCTGCCCACTTGCAAACTGATGCCCCTAAAGAGTTCTGTGCAGATGTTGTCAGGAAACAAGTTGGGCCTTGGACTATGCCCTGTGGTCATGTAGACAGTGAAAATCGCGACGGGTGCCACTGCACCCGTCGCACCCCTGCAAATCCGCCGGCTCCATTCGGAGCCGGCTTCCTCGTTGCAGGGGCTTTCCTGCTGTGCCGGCGGGCGGCCTTTTGGCGGTCGCCCGCCGGCCCAGCGGGAAAGTTGGAATGGCCGCCGCGGTCTTTTGACCGCGGGGCGGTCATTCGGCGGTAACCGCATGGCGGGCGGCGACCGCCGCCCGCCGCGGTCAGAATGACCGCCTGTATCTCCGAGCATGTTGTCTAGTGGGTTACCCCAATTGAAGTGACTCATAAGCCCCTTGGCACATACAATTTTATAAATGGCAAGATTCAATTTATCTGATCAACTTATTTAAGAGAACTGACTAACTTAGGGCTCCATTTTCCACTGATTGACTTCTAACTTTTGTAAACAGGACCTATTGTATGTAGTTTCTATGTCTTGTCTTATGTACAAATCCGTCTTAGAATAGTTTATATGTTTTTAACAATTGATTCGTATTATTTTAGCATTTAGCTTCTTGTATAGGGCAAGATCCAGACACTATTTTAAGAGTCTTGTCTTAATTATTTATGAAACTTTTTATATAGTTTTATGAACCCTTTTTTTATATAAGCAGTGTACTAATTGCTAATGTCTCTTTTTACCTGATGGTCTATGGTTTTTATCCTTCTGTATGTGTGATTATTTTTTTATTTCTCAAATGGTCCAAACCATAGTGTGGTACATTGGCTGTCTATGGGAGTTCTCGCCACCATGGTCTTAGTTTGGTGGTAATTACCGCCAGCCTTTTGGCCGTATTTCCGCCACTTTATCACTCACTGCCAATATCATAATGACCACCTTAGTCTTACTGTCCTTACTGTGTTGTGAATATCCCCCACCTGCGTGGGCTAGCCATGCACAATGGACATAGATTGCACTGTATGCAACAACAGCATATCTGTGCATATGAAATGCATTTGTTAGGATTACCATCCCCTGCCATGTTCGCCTATGAATCCACTACCACATATGCTCACAGGTTCTGGTACTGTGGTCATTGCTCTTTGGTCATACCAGCAATAATGTGGTCCCTCAGTGATAGCCATCATATCATCTTTGACATTAGTCAGAGGGGACTGCACATCCGAAACATAACCTCTACATTTCTGACCAGATTTTATGTGACGTCTGGATTATGAATTGGAATAGATGCACATTGAACACGGCATTGCACGAAGCATCCAACATCACACACAATCCTTGCACTACCCAATGAGCATTCAAGATGACATTCACAGGTATTATCCAGATCCCTGAAACTCTCCATCTCTTCAGCCCACCTACAAGAAATAATATGATACATTGCACTGTGATTGTAGAACACATACACTGTGGTGAAAAATTGCACATTACACATGAACTGCAATTGGCTATGTGATTCTTCTGGTTGTAACAACTAAAATGGCTCATTTGACATGGCTCAATACAACACTGATAAGGCAGGCTGACATGTACACACACATGATGAAACAATACATACATCATGTGGGCACATTGTTGAACCATTTGAAATGACTCACTACTGCAATATTTTACAAGGGTAGCAGACTTTCATGGTACTTCACACCTCCATAAGTCACACACCACACTCCGCCAGGTATAGCAATACATGTGCCTTACTCTTTTCTTCACATGTACATGACTATGCTATATACACATCACACATTAACTATCCTTGTTCTTTCAATAAATAGAAATTGGTATCTGTCAGCGCTGCATAGTTCTAGACATTGACCATACATCCTGTGCATCCCCAAAGTAATAGCTTTGCAAATCTAACACAAACATGTTTGAGATATGTTCAGATGTACGAAAATCTGCATGTCAGACCTCTGTGCATAGTTATATACATCAGGCCTTATTTACATGAGACATGAACAACTGGAGTGTCACAAAATAAAACAGCTGAAAAAGCATGTAGCCTCAGTTTGTTCACAGCACATCTGTTAACATGGGCACCGCGGTGCAATAGAGAAAGTGTTAAGTAGCTATAATAGGGTCACTGGTCAGTGTGGGCGCATGACAGCCCAGTATTTGAACGGCTCTGTGGAATGCTTCATCTTTAAAAAAATGTTTTGTGGGGGGCATGGCATATGTGCACTGATATATATGACCCACTGATACTATGAGCACAGAACATCTATAGGCAAATGAGATCTAAAGAATGAACCACAAACTGTTTGTACTTACCAAAGGTTTGACCAACTTCATTCCCAAGGTATTCCACAAGATCATGTTCCTGGCTTATGACATCAGCCCAGCAATGCTTGAGTTGGTGGGTTGTTCGCTCCACCTCAAACAGACTCTGCATATGGAAGAGGATCTTCTCCCACAGTAGCTTCTGTGCCTCAGTCTTGTGCCCCTAAATGACCCTGCTTCCCATGGACACCATGGTAGTTGGTATTCAACCACAGGAACCCACCTAACTCCTGGGCATTCATTGTTTTGCCTGTCCCTTCCCCAACATGTCCCTCTCCAAACACATTCTGCTCAAACAAAATCCCCAAATCCTCAAAACAATCCCCAACTACCCCAAACAACAATAGTACCCCTAAGACGTACAGCCAACAAAACACAGTATATTACAATACAAAATACTAATACAAAGGACAATGTAGATGTTAGGGACACTACAGGGACATCAGAAAGTACAACAAACTCCAAAAACACCCCTCCTCTCTCCAGCAACACCACAGCACAATCTTTCTCAAGCACAGGCAAGTGGACTGTGAATTAAAGGGAAGATGAAAGTAACTTTACATTTCCTGGTTTGCAGCATGGTTGATCCATTGCCTCACTTCCTGGGCAGATGCGCCATGGTTTAAGCTGATGCATCAATTTTTTTGATACTTCAAGTCAATGCATGGATTTCACACAAGGCCTACCCAAGCACCACGCAGTAATTCCGACGCGTCGGATGGGATGCATAATTTTTGGCTGTCATGATGCTGAAAAAACAAGCATTGGGCTCATGCATCTTTTTTTTCTGATGCAATAGTGCAAATGTGTGTTCTTACGTATAGTGTGATGTGCAATGCATGTAAATAGTTGCAGGGATTGCTGTGTTGCCTGCGAATAGTTGGGGTTACCTGCTTCCTATCTTTGCATGTGTGGAATGTGTGTGTTGACAGTGTACATATGTGAGAGTGCATGCATTACTATGATCATACTATGTGTAGGGCACAATCCCTCCGTTTATGCAATGCCACACCTTATCATAGGTGCCCTATGTGACAACTATATATTGGCACCTGATTAAATTGCTTGAGATACCCCCACGGATGCTGCATACTTGTCCTGGCATGGGGTCAGCACACCAACATCTAACAGAGTGCAGCCTTCTGCCAATCTGTGCCATGAACCAAGGTGCAGGCAGCAGGGTGCCAGGCAACTTGGGGGAGGGGGATTACAGTCTCCCGTGCAGGCAAGTGCTGTGATTGCCTGGACACACCTGGAAAGAAATGTATGGATGGGGCCATATGCCCCTGTTCCCACCTCCAGGGGGATCCCATCAGGCGATGCACTGCCAGTTCACCTCATGAGATTGACTTTGGCTGTAGCCCAACATCTTACATACAGCCTACAGTCCAAATCAGAGTGATAATCACATTATAATGGGCCCACGCACCCTTGCACGAGAGGGTGCACCCACTTTTTATGCCACAGCAAGTATACGTTTCCTAACCCATAGCTTTGTCATGAATGTCAATACAAGCATGTGCTGTACCTTCACGAGTTTCCAGGGACCCCAAAGTGTGTGCAAAAGGCCTTTGTGCACCTGTGGTACTTATGTCAAACAGCACTGGTGTGAATTCTGTGGCACTTAATGTGTCATTTTCAAATAGGGTAGCGTGTGAAGGTGCCCACATAAGTCAATTTCACATCATCAGTGGTGCACATGATTCTCACTCATGCTGATGGTGCAGTGCTGGACCACCATATATGCCTTTGAATAAACTCTGACATACTGAGGACAGAAAGGCAGCATATATAATACCATTACTACACTCTACATTAAGATGGTGTTGCTTGTGCATAGCAGTGGGTGTTCTCATGGAATACCCATGTAGTTTGATACTGTGACAGGTAATGAGACTCATGTGGACCAGTCTCAGTCGCAAACTTGTCACAAATCCCCAGTAGAGCCTGAACAAGGAAGTATAAATTGATATGACCTTGACTCATCTGCTTCCATGTGCTCTGCATTCTGCTGCCCATATTGGCCATGTAGGACCATTCCATGAATGGTTAATGTGCATGAAAGTGTTGAGAGAACTATAATGCAAATTGATAGCAGATTGGGTGGGTTTGTGGGCCTTTTATATAGCCCCATATTGGCATCCACGTGTTTACATGAGCCATACAGATTAGCCATGGGGATGGTTCAGCAATATTCCACCAGTAAGGTTCCTGCAATGCACCCATTACACTGAATAACACTTGTGAACCTCTTGGTGTGTGTTCATTTACTCAATAGCTATGAGTCCAGGATGATCCATATGGCTAGACTTTGCATGGTCTTCAGGATATTATTGACAGGCTTGTGACACCAGATGGGCCAAGAATGGGATGACACCAGCGTCACTGGTCTGTAGTACCTAGGATCATATCTGTATGACTTGCCACCCTGGGATGCCTTGGGGTTGCAGTGTACCCACGCAGGAAGTGACCAACATTCTGTGTTTTAACCACTCTACAGTGTGGCATGCAGGTGACAAACTGGCTCCATATATTTGCAATGTATGTATGGTAGCATTAATGACCCATGTTGATATGTGCATACCAACGATTACCAAAGAGCCTTCAGAAACACACATCATAACATTTTGTACCACATAAGCATCAGCTGTATGGCCTTGTGTTTTGGAGCATATGCGTTGCACATGCACATTGTAACAGCTCATTCTCTTTACCCACAGGCCTAATCTCAAATTTGTGGATCAGAAAGTCAGCTTGTCTAGCCACAACTAGTCAATTATATTGACACCCATCGCAATATGTGTCTATAGTGTGTGAGGACTTCAAGTCGGGTGATGGGTATGCATTTAGACACAGGGGGTCATTCTGACCTCGGCGGTAAAAGGCGCTTACCGCCGGTCAGAAGACCGCTATTACACCGCTGCGGTAAACCGCCACATCATTCTGACCCGCAACTGGCAAACCGCCAAAAACCCGACATCCACAAAAGTCCGCCACACCAAAGCTCAGCGAAAAAATGGCGATGACCAAACCTCCACCGTCACGCCAACAGAAATACGCTCATACCATTCCGACCCACAAATTCACGCGGCGGTCTTTCAAACGCGGTATTCCATTGGCGGTACACACCGCTCCGGTCAAAATACACACACACATAGAAAACTCAGCCACATTGGTCAGTTTGAAATACACACACCTGATACACATACTAACACCACTCCCACACACCCAACACAATATAAAACACACACCCACATCACCCACAAGCCCCTACGACCCGAAATCATTGACGAAGGCTAGAGAGAGAGCACAGAATAGACAATCCCACAACACAGAGGCACACAACACCATCACCCACACAGAATCCACGCACCAAACACCACACACCACCACACGCACCACACTCATCACCACAAACGCCACCCCACACCTCAACCACACCACCCCATGGCACCCCAAAGACACCCCAGGTTCAGTGACGCCGAACTCAGTGTCATGGTGGAGGAAATAGTCCGTGTAGAGCCCCAGCTCTTCGGGGCACAGGTGCAGCACACCACAATTGCCAGGAAGATGGAGCTATGGCAAAGGATAGTGGACAGGGTTAACGCGGTGGGACAGCATCCACGCAATCGGGAGGATATCAGGAAGAGATGGAACGACCTACGGGGGAAGGTGCGTTCCATGGTATCAAGGCACAACATTGCGGTGCAGAAGACTAGCGGCGGACCCCCACCTACTCCCCCAGAATTTACCGCGTGGGAGGAGGAAGTCTTGCACATCCTGCATCCTGAGGGCCTCGCAGGAGTAGGCGGAGGAATGGACTCTGGTAAGGCAAATCTTCACTACTGCTTCCCACCCCCACCCCACCTGCATGCCAAATCATACCCCCACCCCCACCCTCACCCCCTCCCCCATCACACCAACCCCTAGCAAAAGGCTCACCATCACAACCCACCCATCCCAACACCAAGCCCTGCATGCGACCACAAAGCATGGACACCCATCACCAAAGCATGCCCACTGCACACACACATCACCCCCACAAGCCACACTCACAAAAGCCCCCACAAGGAAATGCCTGCACATGGGTACACGGACACCCACCCATCACACGAAATGCCACACACAGAAGCAATAACCATACCTTTATACCCCTGCAGGACCCGAACGCCACCACACCGCCACGGTGGGTCCAGAGATGTCCATCCCACCCCCAGAAGAGGCCCCCAGCGATGACAGCAGCTCTGTCTCCTTGGAGCCAGATGACCAGCCCGGCCCATCGGGGACCTCTGGACAGTCGGTTCCCCACAGACAGCCACAGGCTACACCAGACCCAACCCCCTCTGGGAACACCAGCACAGCTCCCACCCAGCGGGCCCATGCCTCTGTCTCCAGGACACGTAAATCAGCGGTGTGTCCACCACTACAGGGCACCCAGGTTGACTCACCACCCCAACAACAACAGGGACCTGGGGGCAGTGGTAGTGGGCACACCGTCCCGGGGACAGAGGCTCAGGAACACAGGGGAACTGGGAGGGCTGCTGTGCGACAGGGGGGGGACAGGCCCGGGGAACCGACTCTCCAAGAGGCCCTCTCCTCCATCATGGGAGCATACCACCGCTCCCAGGAGACGATGGCGACGGTATTGAACCGGTTCCAGGAGATCCAGGAACTGCAGGAGGAACGGTACATGGGGTTCAGGGAGGAACTGAAGAACATCGTTCCGCAATGGGGACCATCGTCGTGGCCCTTACCCAGATCGTCACCACATTGCGGGACCATGTGGCACCCCAAAGGGCCCCTGTCACTAGCCCAGGCCAGGAACAGCCTACCACCTCCGCCGGCGCTAGTGGACAGGAGGCCCCCACACAACGACAGGCCACCAGAACCCCACCTCCTGCAGAAGAAGAACCACCCCGCAAGCGGAACCTGAGATCTCACAAGAAGACAGAGTAGGATTGCAAGACCCCCGCCAGCCTAAGATACCCCCTGATGTCATCCCACTGTCCCACATTGTCACCCTGTCCAACCTTGAACTGCCCCTGCTCTATCCTTCCACAGGCATATGGACAATGCACCTGTGCGACTGAGAACTGGACTCTGCCATGGACATTACTCCACCCCCACCCATCACCATTTCCCAATCATGTACCTATATGTAGCACTTAAAATAAATCACTTATTCCACTTAAAAAAACAGGAGTCTGCTTGTATTCTTAACAAATGTATTACACATAACGGTGCAATAATGTCCAGTTACTTTGTGATGACAACATACCAATTTCAATAAGCTTTAGTCCATGGGCAAACAAAGCTGAAATCAGGCAGTGGGTCATACAGCTCTGAAAAGGGAAGGGAAAGTCACAAATCAGTTAACAGGAACTGGGGGGAAACACAGACAGTGGAGACGCATGAGGCCTTAAGTAAATGTAAAATGGGGTGGCTGATTCTTACCTGTGTGCTACTGAAAGTATTGTTGTATGACTGTCTCCCTGTTGTCCGTGTCGTCCCCGTCGTCTTCCTCCTCTTCACTCTCCACAGGCTCCACAGCTGCTACAACACCACCATCTGGACCATCCTCCTGCAGAAAAGGCACCTGGCCTCGCAATGCAAGATTGTGAAGCATACAGCAGGCCACAATGATCTGGCACACCTTCTTTGGTGAGTACATGAGGGATCCCCCTGTCATATGCAGGCACCTAAACCTGGCCTTCAGGACCCCGAAGGTCCTTTCTATGATCCTCCTAGATCGCCCATGGGCCTCATTGTACCGTTCCTCTGACCTGGTCCAGGGATTCCTCACTGGGGTCAGTAGCCACGACAGGTTGGGGTAACCAGAGTCACCAATTAGCCACACACGGTGTCTCTGTAGCTGTTCCATCACATAAGGGATGCTGCTATTTCGCATGACATACGTGTCATGCACTGACCCAGGGAACTTGGCATTTACATGGGAGATGTACTGGTCAGCCAAACAGACCACCTGGACATTCATCGAATGATAACTTTTTCTGTTTCGGTACACCTGCTCACTTTCTTTGGGGGGAACCAAAGCCACATGGGTCCCATCAATGGCACCAATGATGTTGGGGATATGTCCAAGGGCATAGAAATCACCCTTCACTGTAGCCAATTCGCCCACCTCAGAGAAAATAATGTAGCTCTGCATGTATTTCATCAGGGCAGACAACACTCTGGACAAAACCTTAGAAAACATAGGCTGAGACATCCCAGATGATATGGCCACTGTTGTCTGAAAAGACCCACTTGCCAAAAAATGGAGTACTGACAGAACCTGCACCAGAGGGAGAATCCCTGTGGGTTGGCGGATGGGGGACATCAGGTCTGGCTCCAGCTGGGCACATAGTTCATGTATAGTTGCTCTGTCAAGCCGGTATGTAAGTATGATATGTCGTTCTTCCATTGTCGACAGGTCCACCAGCGGTCGGTACACAGGAGGATTCATCCTTCTCCTCGCAAGTCCCAGCGGACGGTGCCTAGGAAGGACAACATGTAGCACAGAGTCAAGCAACCCACAGGTTCGTTCACACAGCTTGCACAGTACACAAATCGCTATGCAATGAATGGCTTGTATGAGTGGCAATGCAAGGCCTAGGCCTGTGTGACGCAGTGGAAATCATGCCATGTGGGCCCTTGAAATGGCGGCTGTCTGACCTGTGAAGTGTGACAGTGGGATGTGAGGTCACTGCGCTGGCGTGGCACACCGTGGCGGTAGGCGGTCGAAGACCGCGGCGCAAAGCAGCATTGGTTAACATTGAACCCTATGGGTCTCAGGAGCCAATGATGATGTGCGCCGGCGGTCGCGGTACGCACCGCCGCGGGCGTGACCGCCATTTTCTATCTGATTAATCACTCGAGACCTGATCATCCACAGGAGAGGACCTATACTGCAAGTGCTGCTGTGACCTCGGTCTGGGAGATACAATGGCTGCTGCGACTGGGGAAAGGGCCCCTGCCTTCACTTCCGAAGAATTGGAGAAACTTGTTGATGGGGTCCTCCCCCAGTATGCGCTACTCTACAGTCCTCCAGACCAACAGGTTAGTACACAGGGTGCATGTTGAATGGGCTATGCCTGTGTTGAGTGGGGTGTATGTAAGATGGTGGGGAGGGGAGCGAATGAGGAGTGCAACGCACGAAAGATGAGAGCATGTGCCACATGGCAAGGTTGGGGAGGGGGGGGGCACTCACATTGACCAGGCAGAAAACTGATGCGATTTCCTTTACCACCCTGTACATGTCACATAGGTCAGCGCCCATCAGAAGATCGACATTTGGCGTGCCATCGCCAAGGACGTCCGGGCCCTGGGGGTCCACAACAGACAGGGCACCCACTGCCGAAAGAGGTGGGAGGACATCCGCCGCGGGACCAGAAAGACCGCCAAGTCTCTGCTGGGGATGGCCTCCCAACGTAGGAGGGGTGCCAGCCGCCAATTGACCCCCCTGATGTCCCGGATCCTGGCGGTGGCCTACCCCGATTTGGATGGGCGCGTGAGGACATCACAGCAGACACAAGGGGGTGAATATCAGCACATTCTGCTATCTTTGCGTGCAGTGAAGGTGTCTGGGTGGGGGAGGAGGGCTGTGGCTATCTCCAGGCCAGGGCGCATTCTGTAGGCTAGGCCCCTCCGTTAGACACGGCCCTGTGCCCCCGCCCCCCAGCTCATCCAGACATAAGCACCACAGATCACACAAGCATTCACACAAGCAACATCCAGATGCAGACATGCCAACAGTCACTACCACCTCTGTGTCCCCACCTCCTCATCTCCCTCCTCCCTCCCTGTGACGTCTCCACTCACACCTGCATGCACACCACCATCAGCCAGTACTTCCATCACCAGCACACCCTCCATTACAGTCCGCACACGTGCAGTCACCACCCCCACTGCCATTTACATGTCCCCTGTGTCATATCCCAGTGTGTCTGTCACCCCCTCTTCCAAAGCACACAAACGCAGGCAGCCACCCAACAGCCATCCACCTCACGACAGCCTCCGTCACAAGCACCTGCACCCAAAGACAGCACACTTGACTCTCCTACAACCACATCCTCTTCCTCCACTCCCAAACCCACTACACCTACCCGTCCCTGTCCTTCCAAAGTCCTTTTCCTTTCCAACCTTGAGCTCGTTCCAATCACTGACCCACCCCCTCCATCTGGTAAGAGTAAAAAAAGCACCCCAGCCACCACCAGCCCTGCATGTACTGTGACCAAAGTGCAGGGCTATTGGAGTCTACCAGATCCTAGGGCAGGAACATCGGCCAGCAGCAAGGGGACAGCCAGCCCACCCCCTGGGAAGAGGACAAAAAAGAAAAAGGCCCGGCGTGACAAGACTGAGACGGCTGCCAACAAGGACAGTAGCCTTGCCCCGTCACCTGCCACATCATCCAAGGGAGGCAAGGGCCACAGAGCTTCAGCGAAGGAGGGCAAGGGCAGCAGGGCGGAGAAGTCAGGCAGCAGGCGAGCTGCCCAGGAGGGCCCCACCAGCCCCATTACGGGTGTGACGGACGACACCCACGGGCCCAGGACTCCATCACAGGAGGGCGCCGCGACCGCAAGTTCGGATGGTGAATGAGCAGGAAGTCTTGCCCAGGTCTGGCTCCCTAAACACACAGGACAAGCACCGCTGAACAGGACCCCGCCGGGAGGAGCACCGCTGAACAGGGCCCCGCCGAGAGGAGCACAGCTGAACAGGGCCCTGCCGGGAGGAGCACCGCTGAACAGGGCCCCGCCGGGAGGAGCACCGCTGAACAGGGCCCCGCCGGGACAAGAACCGCTAAACGGGCCCCGTCGGGAGGAGCACCGCTGAACAGGGCCCCGCCGGGACAAGAACCGCTGAACGGGCCCCCCGGGAGGAGCACCGCTGAACAGGGCCCCGCCGGGAAAAGAACCGCTGAACGGGCCCCGCCGGGAGGAGCACTGCTGAACAGGGCCCCGCCGGGAGGAGCACCGCTGAACAGGGCCCCGCCGGGAGGAGCACCGCTGAACAGGGCCCCGCCGGGACAAGAACCGCTGAATGGGCCCCGCCGGGAGGAGCACCGCTGAACAGGGCCCCGCCGGGAGGAGCACCGCTGAACAGGGCCCCGCCGGGAGGAGCACCGCTGAACAGGGCCCCGCCGGGACAAGAACCGCTGAACGGGCCCTGCTGGGAGGAGCACCGCTGAACAGGGGCCCTTCATCTCAAGCACCACTCCGCGGGGCCCTTCATCTCAAGCACCGCTCCGCTGGGCCCTTCATCTCAGGCACCGCTCCGCTGGGCCCTTCCTGTCAAGCGCCGCTCCGCTGGGTCCTTCCTGTCAAGCACCGCTCCGCTGGGCCCCGCCGTCTCAAGCACCGCTCCGCTGGGCCCTTCCTGTCAAGCACCGCTCCGCTGGGCCCTTCATCTCAAGCACCGCTCCGCTGGGCCCCGCCGTCTCAAGCACCGCTCCGCTGGGCCCTTCATCTCAAGCACCGCTCCGCTGGGCCCTGCCGTCTCAAGCACTGCTCCGCTGGGCCCTTCATCTCAAGCACCGCTCCGCTGGGCCCCGCCGTCTCAAGCACCGCTCCGCTGGGCCCTTCCTGTCAAGCACCGCTCCGCTGGGCCCCGCCGTCTCAAGCACCGCTCCGCTGGGCCCTTCCTGTCAAGCAACGCTCCGCTGGGCCCTTCCTGTCAAGCACCGCTCCGCTGGGCCCCGCCGTCTCAAGCACCGCTCCGCTGGGCCCTTCCTGTCAAGCACCGCTCTGCTGGGCCCCGCCGTCTCAAGCACCGCTCCGCTGGGCCCCGCCGTCTCAAGCACCGCTCTGCTGGGCCCTTCCTGTCAAGCACCGCTCCGCTGGGCCCTTCCTGTCAAGCACCGCTCCGCTGGGCCCTTCATCTCGAACACCGCTCCGCTGGGCCCCGCCGTCTCAAGCACCGCTCCGCTGGGCCCTTCCTGTCAAGCACCGCTCCGCTGGGCCCTTCATCTCAAGCACCGCTCCACTGTGCCCTGCCGTCTCAAGCACCGCTCCGCCGGGCCCTTCCTGTCAAGCACCGCTCCGCTGGGCCCTTCCTGTCAAGCACAGCTCCGCTGGGCCCCGCCGTCTCAAGCACCGCTCTGCTGGGCCCTTCCTGTCAAGCACCGCTCCGCTGGGCCCTTCATCTCAAGCACCGCTCCGCTGTGCCCTGCCGTCTCAAGCACCGCTCTGCCGGGCCCTTCCTGTCAAGCACCACTCAGCTGGGCCCTTCCTGTCAAGCACCGCTCCGCTGGGCCCCGCCGTCTCAAGCACCACTCCGCTGGGCCCTTCCTGTCAAGCACCGCTCCGCTGGGCCCCGCCGTCTCAAGCACCGCTCCGCTGTGCCCTTCCTGTCAAGCACCGCTCCGCTGGGCCCTTCATCTCAAGCACCACTCCGCTGGACCCTGCCGTCTCAAGCACCGCTCCGCCGGGCCCTTCCTGTCAAGCACCGCTCCGCTGGGCCCTTCCTGTCAAGCACCGCTCCGCTGGGCCCCGCCGTCTCAAGCACCGCTCCGCTGGGCCCTTCCTGTCAAGCACCGCTCCACTGGGCCCCGCCGTCTCAAGCACCGCTCCGCTGGGCCCTTCCTGTCATGCACCGCTCCGCTGGGCCCTTCCTGTCAAGCAACGCTCAGCTGGGCCCGCCGTCTCAAGCACCGCTCCGCTGGGCTTTTCCTGTCAAGCACCGCTCCGCTGGGCCCCGCCGTCTCAAGCACCGCTCCGCTGGGCCCTTCCTGTCAAGCACCACTCCGCTGGGCCCTTCCTGTCAAGCGCCACTCCGCTGGTCCTTCATCTCAAGCACCGCTCCGCTGGGCCCCGCCGTCTCAAGCACCGCTCCGTTGGGCCCTTCATCTCAAGCACCGCTCCGCTGGGCCCCGCCGTCTCAAGCACCGCTTCGCTGGGCCCTTCCTGTCAAGCACCGCTCCGCTGGGCCCTTCATCTCAAGCACCGCTGGCCCATTGACAGTGCCGGTTCTGTGTCGAGCAGGGCTTCAGGAAGCACTCTGGGCACAATGCCTCCTCCATTAACAGTGGAGTCGGTAATCCATCTGATGGACTGTGGCTTGGCACTTCCCAGGATGGTCCAGTGGGCAAGCCACCCACTGTAGAGACTGGAGAGACTGTGGCTTTGCACTCCCCAGGATGGTACAGTGGGCAAGCCACCCACTGCAGGGACTTGTGAGACTGTGGCTTTGCACTCCCCAGGATGGTACAGTGGGCAAGCCACCCACTGTAGGGACTTGTGAGACTGTGGCTTTGCACTCCCCAGGATGGTACAGTGGGCAAGCCACCCACTGTAGGGACTTGTGAGACTGTGGCTTTGCACTCCCCAGGATGGGACAGTGGGCATGGAGGCCCCTCGTGGATCTGGCGTCGTGGACTCATGTGGCTGAGGTGCCCCCCCTTCCCTTCCCCCTGAGGTGCCTGTAGTTTTATCATGTGATGCCCCTGCAGTGTTCTCTCCAATGGTATCTGGTCTCCTGTGTGGGCTTTGCCCATGTGTTTGTGCACATTGGCCCACGGACTATGGAACTTTGACGGAATATGCAGGACTTTTTGCCTATGTATATATTGTTGAATATGTTCATTCCTTATTTTTGTATCTTTTATATGGCATATTTCCCATACCTTCAATGGAGCTATTTATACATATATTTTATAGATCATTTTAATTGTGTCTTTGCATTATTCCGGGGGGTTTGTGTGGTGTCACTCTGACTTGTTGCTCGGCATTGGGGTGTAGGTATTTGTGGTGGGGGGGTGGGTGTATGGCGCATGTGTGTGCCCGTAAGCTTTCCTCCTCCCCCCTCGCCTATGTCGTAGGTGCAGTACTCACCGTTGTCGTCTGCGCCGGCATTCGTACTCCTGGTAGATGAGCAGGTAGACAATAGCTGGTAGGATGTGTAATTCGGGTTCCATGCTGTCCTCCTTCCTCGTGGAGTGTGTATAGGTGAGCGTTTTCCCGTTCGTAGTCTGTTTCCGCCGTGTTTTTATCGTCGGGGCTCCCGCCCCAGAAAAGGTGGCGGATTGGTGGGTTGTGATAGGGTGGGCGGTACATTGTCTGCCGCCTGCCTGTTGGCGGTGACCGCCGCGCTGTTTGTCTTTCCCGCCCTGGCGGTCGGAGTGTTAAAGTAGCGGGCTGTGTTGGCGGTTCCCGCCAGGGTCAGAGTTCCTTTTTTTTGACCGCCTGCCTGTTGGCGGGTTGGCCACCGCTTTATCACCGACCGCCAGGGTCGGAATGACCCCCACAGTGTTCACTTGCGAATTTACAGCCTCATCAAAACAACTTACCTTAGGATCCATCAGTGCCTGGCACCTTGGGTGGATGAACCTTGCTTTTTGTGATTTGTAATGGACAATTGTTTCATAGTCAAAATCTTGGATGTTGCATCTTCACATTTGCGCTAAGACTGTACTCATGGGAGTAAAACCATCATTTGTATCTGAGTTAAACATTCACATAGTAGCCTATATCATTGCTGTTTCCATTGGCATCGTGGCCTAGTGTGGCAAATGTGGGCACATTGTAACTAGTTAGACACTCTTTCACTGGCAAAGTTTAGTATTTAGCATTTGTATGTGTGATATGAAATGTTTAATGGCTGTGATATGTGGTTGCAAATTTGTATGTTGCATAGGTAGAGTGTAGCGGTTCGACTGTGTTTCCATGCACATACTGTGTGGATCACTTCACAGTCATCATACTTTGAGTGAGCTCTACTATCCTCCACAAGTATGAGGTCACCCAAATGGCTAGATGTACAAGTTACACACACAATAATTGCACTCTATCCACGTTAAAACACCATGTTCATTATGTTTGGCAATTGAGGACCATTTGGTTCCGGTTGTTGCCATGCATACTACTTTAAATGAATCAGATGCTGCATTGCGCTGTTTGTCACATATACCTACATACGTTTTCTGTGTGTCAGTTACTAGCAGATGTGATGTGAGTGTCTATGTGTTTACTTACAAGTTGAAGTTAACTTACTTATACACTGGTTTGTTTATTTTCACATGGGTACACCAATTCATTTAGTCATAATTTTGTGACATTGTGAAACACATAACTACAAATAGTAGTATATGGTTATTTCGCCGTGTTGCTGCTACTGATGGGACATTTTGAGATTGTTCCTCATCTTCCTCATCCTCATCGTCCGGAACTTCCTCCTCCTCGTTGTCATCAGGCCATGGGACACTTGTCCATACACAAATGTTATGTAATATGCAGGACACTCGTATTATTTTGCAAATCATTAGTGGTGAGTACAGAAATCGGCCCTCAGGCATATCCTGGCTCCTGAAGTGGTACTTGTGTACTCTCTATCATGGACCGGGTCTTGCTTAGAGCATGATGAAAGCTCCACTGGTCTTCCATATGGGGGTAATTATGAGGACTCATGACCCACAGCTGAAGACAATATCCTTTGGCAGATGCACAGAAAGTAGGGGGGGAATAGTAAATAGTCATGACAGATGATGGCCCCACATTCATATACTATCAGTTATGTGTCCTGATTCACTCATACATTGTTGCCAACAGTATGAGGCATGCTATGATATCATCTGGCATACATGCCAGTTGATTGCAGATTTCACTGACACTATAATACACATACAGTTGTACTGTACTCTATGATACCTTTCCTATTTGTCATGCATGTCAATGTGAATGGCATGGATGTGGTGCTTTGTCACCAGTGAGAAGGGTCAGTTTGCCTTTGATGAGTAAACTCTCTCACTCTGATCTATTGCCTTGGTTTATGACTATTATTTTCATACAAAAGCATCACGTTTGAGCCCAAAGCATCATCATTGTTTGACTCAAGCAACAGGATCACAGGGATGGCGTCACTTTTCATACAAATGCATCACATATGGGCCTAAAGCATCACAGTGACATTTCTTTTTTTCTGAAGGCATCATGTTAGGACACATATTTGGCTGATATGTGTGTTTTCAGCACAACATGATTGTCCAAATGGCAATGCAGACATTACACACAACACTTTACAAAGATCAAAGCATTGCGTCTGGCACTTTGAGGATGATGACAGCATTCACACCAAATTGACAACTGTTATGGCCTACTTCTAGTTTCCAAGATGTGGATGAGATGTTGTTTTCTGTAACTCTGAGAGAAACACAAAGAAAAAATGATGGTTTTGATTATTTATTATGATGTGACAGCACCTTCACACATGCATCTGTGAGTGCCTTGAACAGAGTTTTGGTTGTCTTCATGGTCAGCTGCCTCCTCCTCCTCCTCCATTAGGTCTTCCTGTGGTTGCTCACCCTCCCAGGGGACATTTGTGCGCACAAATATGTTGTGCAGTATGGCACACACAATGTAATTTTGCACTAACTTTATTGCATTTTAAGTAAAGGACAACCGTGCAATCCAGTACTGATGCATTGTACCTCCAACAGTGTGCTTATATTACCATATTATCACGGTAAATGCAGATATATTAGACATGGTACAAGGTGGTACATCAAAGCATCATCTACATATTGTGTGCACTAAACTCAATCCTTCCCTATCCTCCCCATCGAACTGTATGTATCACCTGCATAGGGTAGGTAGTGTTATTGTTAGTGGGAGCAGGTGTAGTGTGTGACCCAGCTGACATTGCGCAGGCATGTTCCACTGGTCACGTCCGAGGATGGTAATCATCATTGTGGCTATGCCCGTCCAGTATGAGTGCATTGCAGGACCGTAGCATATGTAGGAGATATACATCTAGGACATATTGACAAGACAGTGGTAAAGATTGAGTCTGGCTAACCATTGGGCTAGCCACTGCAGTTGTGCCGCGAGACAATAAGCTTTGGAGTCCGAAGCCCCCATGCCTCCAACATCATATTCAGTAGCCTGAACACCCACACATGAACCACCACCAGGAGATCAACAAAATAGTATAAGAGCCACAGCAACACAACCATTTTTTCCAGGAAGAGACATCCAGCTACAGGCAAAGGCAACGTAACCCAGAAGTCAATTTGCCTTCAAGGGAATGTATTGTTCATAAAAGGTTGCCTTTGAGAATATCCTCAGTTCCAAGGTAAATATTGACACGTAGATAGGAAAAGGTATATGGAGAAACCTGTACAGCTGTGTCTCCAAAACGCAGAGTAGGGCCCACTGTTCCTGACATGAAAGAGAACACGCATGATTTGTCCACATTTAGCAGGAGACCAGAATGCCATCCAAAGGTGGTTAGTGCCTTCATAATGTCTCCCAAATCTCTTCAAAGGTCTTTTGAATATACTACCATGTCATCAGTGTATAATGAGTTTGAATGAAGTGTACAATAGATGGGAATCCCCCACTCTTGAGAGCCTTGTTGTATGTACTGCGCTAGGGGTTCTATTGCTTGTACAAATAAGAGCGGGGATAAGGGACAGCTTTGTTGTGTTCTGTGCAACACTTCATATGCCCTCAAAATGTGGTTGCATGTCCGAGCCCTGCCCGTGTGTGATGAGTATGACAGGTTAACCCATTTAATGAAGGTTGGAGGAATTAAAAAATGGGCTAATGCTGCAAACATGAATTCCCAGGCCAGAGTATCAAAGGCCTGTCGAACATCCAGAGATATACAGCCAGAATATGAATAATGATCCCAAACTGCCTCCATTACACTAATTAGCCAATGGATATTTAAGGACGTACTGCGTCATGGGACAAAGCTGTTCTGATCAGGATGGATCAGTTGCAGCAGCAGAGGAAGTAGTCAACAGGCTAGTATTTTACTCAGTATTTTGTACTCTGTGTTTAGAATTGACAAGTGGTAAATTCAGTGGGTGCCTTTCCAGGATTTAAAAGAGAGCTCAGTAATGCTTCCCTAGTGGTGGATGGGAGTCCCACTTTCTTTCATGAAAGAGTTATATATATACTCTCCAATTGGGGGACTAAATGAGTTAATCTACTGAATGTTATGTGTTCACACTACATGTGCGAAGGGAAAGAATGCAAATGAGATTTTTTTCATGGAGGTCCTCCCTAGCTAGGTTGTAACATACCAGACACAGCTTACACAGACACATGCACGGGTCCATGGTCGTCCACAGATAGTGGTCGCTTACATTACATTAGCAATATTATCCATGGCAGTTGACGTGATACCATCCACACAGTATGCCATCACACATATCATCTGAGTGACATGGTGTCACAATTGCCATTGCCAGATCTATGAGTCATGTCATGGTGGGGGACCATTGTGTACATGTGTGACAGCATTGTACCCAATATGTGCACACAACACATGGATCCTGAAAATTTGGGAGTGGTCCTCTGCAGTCCAGCTATACAACTTCCTGCACTCCACGATGTCTCTAGGAGGGAATTAGAAAAGAAATTTGAGGCATCCTGACGTTTAAAGTTCCTTCCAAATAGGCTTGCACACAATTTGCCTGGCAGGTACACATTCACCCAGATAGGGACTTCTGATAGGGACCAGAGGTTGTTAGGGTTCTTTATTGCATGAAGCATTGTTTTAGTGTGTGTGTAAGCACCTTCTAGCTGTATATTGAACAACCTCATACTGACGTCCCTATCTGTGTTGGCAGACACTGAGATGTGTATTGTGTCACCCATTTCCAAATATTAGCGGGTCTGTTAGGTATGTGAATTTGCTGATCTACATGGAAGCCATTTCCATATTTTCCATTCTGGAATTGCTAGTTCATTATTGAGTGCCGGAATGTGTACGCATCATGTACACTACTAGGGTATTTTGCCAGCACATTTCTAAATAACCCATGATAGTCAACAATGGTCTGGACATTGATGGAGTGGGTGTGTTTCCTGTTGTGGTTGAGATGGGCAGTTGCAGCAGGAGGAGCCAATTGCACATGTGTGCAGTCCATGGCACCCAGCACAGATCTATGGCATAAAATTATTGCTTGATCTCCTGCTGCAGTTGGTGGCTGCTGGGAAGAGGATATAGTGGGGTGTCAGACAGATGATGGCATCCAGGTCAGAGGTTAGGAATGAGGAGAATGGATGCTGAGAGATTCCGGCCACTCAGGCTATTGTTGTCTGGAAGGACCCTGAGGCTAGCATGTGAAGTACAGACAGGGGTTTTGTCTGTGGAGGTTTTTTGGTAACCCAGTCCACTGTAGCCTGGAATCTTGTCACAATCAGGTGCAGCAGTGGTACTATGGACTATCTCCTCAGAGGGTAATTACCTTTTCCTCACTGAGTCCAATTAGCAGTGTATTCTGTTGATAGATGCGCTCCCTTTTTCTGCATTGTTTTAGTGGTCCAGGTGGTGCTGACAGTGGTTATGATGGTGGAGGTGATGGTGGTCTTTTGGGGGCTCCAAGCTGCAGTAGGAGTAGATCCATGATGTCCTAGAGCTTGCCTGAGTGATTTGGGTATGTTCTGAATATATACCAGTGCCAATGCATCATTTTTACGCTTGGTCTGATGAGACATACATTTTTTGATGCATTGGAGACTGCGTGATTTTTGCCAATAGAGCGTCATTTTTCAAAATCCAAAATACAGATGTGTCAGTTCGGCGTGTTTTTTCAAGAAAGAATGTCTATCTTGAATATCACTGTTGTTACCTGGCACAGCTGGGTTTTGTGCTAAGAAAAATTTACGCATGGCAGGGAAGAGTGATGCTAGGAGCTTCTAGCGTCACTTTGTAAATATGGAGCTAATGTGTGCACTGCCAATGCATCGAAAAAATGATGCAGCGGTGGTGCAAGCTCCTTGTAAATAAGCCCCTTGGTGTTTACTTTTCTTTCTCTGACTTTAAAGTGAAAGGATATATGTGACAGTCATGCTGGCTACTGGGGGAGTGCTTGAGGAAGGCAGTAAGATGTTATATTTGTTCCAGCACCCAACAAAATTTAAATGTCTGTAAATTAACTGTGCAGATATTTCAAAATATATCTGAATTAGAAAGCACCAATTAAGCACATTTTTGATAATTCTGAAGTGTGGTGGAAACAAATAATTTAATACATCAAAACAAATCAATACACTAGGTGATGACATTTCCACACATTATTGTTTGTGTGCCGTATACTTTTAACAGTAAAACTGTATGTCTTTGCAAATGTAATGGTCATTTCAATTGAAGATGTGTTATCTGTAATTGCAGTGTGCTTCCACACCATGTATATTCCACTCTACACAACTCCACTCTACCCTGACCCACTCTACAATATGCCACTCCACTGCACGCCACTCTAAACTGCATCACGGGTCTCTACTTTGCACCACTCCACTCTATAACATGTCACTCTGTGCCTCTCTTTTACCTACGTCTCAACTCTATTCCAATGCACTCAACCCCACACTACTCTACTATGCACCACTGCACTCTACACCACTCCACCTTACACCACGTTTTGCTTTCACTAATGACCGAGCTGGCAAACATCTCTGGTATGCTCTTCTTAGTTTAAAGGAGACATTTATTATTACTTCACCACGAGGTTTCTGAGAGAGGAGATAGTAGGTTGGAGGCACACGTTTAAAAATAGTCACTGCAATGAAAGGAAAATATATCAAAGTGATTCTCAACTGCAATGTACACAGTAAATATATATGATTATGTTATAGCATAACTGTCAAGCAAAGATTAAAAGTCAAAATTCATCACCGTAGGGCCTATCACTGCTAGTCATCTTTCTCATGCCAGCAAGTTGATGACCCCTGTTCAACTCCGAGAACGAGATTTTCCACTCTCACGGGACAGGTCAGGCATTTGACGTCCACTCCTGACTGAAGTCTTGGAAAATTCCCCTCGCTGCTGCCCAGGGACACCTTTTATAGATTAAATAACGGAAAAGCCTGCTGACAGGCCCTTCCCTCTAATATTCAAAACATGCTGGCTACTGTAGGTCAGAGTTGTAAGAAACAACGTCGAAAGTTGGCCAAGTTTTCAAGGCTGTCTTTCCCAAGGCCGAGTCCTTCCCTGCACTAAAGAAAAACACAAAATATGTTCTTCCTTATCATGCTATCGTGTTCGGTAAGAGAAAATACAAAAAACACAAGCTTAGTTTACCATGTGGAAAAACACAGCTGATCTTCAATGTCTAACGCCACGATAAAGCCAATAGGCAGCTAAACTGAATGTAAAATGTAATGTCTAATGCAACGCTAAAGCCAATAGGCAGCTAAACTGAATACAAAATGTAATATGCTACTGGCGAACATTGAACAACTAATATGCAGAGTGGTGAAACACAAAGTCAGTGGTCAAACGTACTTAATGTCATTACATCTCCACTCTCTGAACAATGACTTTTTTTTACTTTTCTCTTATTTCAAAGAAAAAACACACAAAAAAAGCAAAAACATTATAAACAAGTCAGGTTTGAATGATAAAAGCAATCACTGTAAAGCAATGGGAGTTGATTAATGTATTGATCTCATAACCTTTCAAATCAGATATACCTACAATGAAAAGACTGAACTGATTGAATAGTGTCTCTAATGTAGCAAGTTGATGTAGAATTAGATGGAAACATCATGAGTTCTAATCATGAAAATGTACACGGTCCACCTGAAAGGTTTGCTGGAATGTAAGTGAAAGTCAGGTTTCCACATGAAAAACAGACAGGTAACTGGCAATGTTGCTTAATGAGACTGGCAGCAGTCACCAGATGCTAATAACCACAAGTTAGTTCCAGTGAAGAATGTAATTAAACAAGTTGACAGAACATCCATGGTACTTTATATTGATCCCATGTAGAACTTGAACCGGAAGCGGCAGTTGCACAAAATGGATCCATGGGGTTAGTACTTTAATCAATTAGGTTCAGGTTGGGGGTGCGGTCCCTCCCCCGATCCCACACACAAACGCCCAAAGGGAGACCACACAGTACACTCATGGTCAGTGGCGAGTCATAGTAGGATCTGCAAAAGAAAAAGGTATGCTTGCAAATAACATTTGTCATCTGAAATGCGCTCTCCTTTTTCCTTTCCTTGTTTTATAATCAGCAGGGTGTTATTGGGGCCCTTTGCTATAATTTCTGCAGGTTCTGGAGGGCCATTTGGAGGTTCAACCCAAAACTTAGCACTGAGGTTTTTATCTGCTGCACAACATCTTCCCTTTCCTTGCATTGCCAGAAGGGCTGAGGCAGACTCCTTCCTTACCAAACCTCCATTCACTTCACTTATGACAAGTTGAGCAATTCTGTCTCCAATCTGTATGAATGAATCAGATTCTCCACTATTTATCAGAATAACTTTGATTTCTACTTGGTAATCTGCAGCAATCACTACCCCTAAAACCTAAAACCTGATCAATTTTCCATATCTGTCCTGGTAACTTTCCTCTCCCCAACTGATCTTTGACTGTTTGTGGGACATATCTCTGTTGTGTGTGCCGACAAATAGGACATTGCAAAATCACAGTTTTCATCAAATCTAGGGGAATGTGCATCTCT
The DNA here is from genome assembly GCF_031143425.1 of Pleurodeles waltl. Classification (NCBI taxonomy): domain Eukaryota; kingdom Metazoa; phylum Chordata; class Amphibia; order Caudata; family Salamandridae; genus Pleurodeles; species Pleurodeles waltl. The sequence continues at coordinate 890,608,210 of NC_090436.1, read as the reverse complement.
CTAATCTCAGCCCACCTGTAAGTGGCTTTTTAACTCATATGTCCACATTTCTGGTGCGCCCACTTAGCCATCCCCACCATATCAGAATTCTGGGTTGGCACTTCTGCCTCTGCACTTTTGTCTTTGATGTCTGCAAGGGAATTGAACCAGCATTCTAATGGGTCAATGGAACAATGAGCATCTATGACTTTACTCTGTTTTACCATTTCCCAAATTTCCCCCAACAACTCTTTGCTCCACATCTCCTTTGAATCAATGAACCAGTTATTTGCAAGCCATGTGGAAAGCCAAATGGCTAATCCATTGGCAGTGAACCAAGAATCAGTCTAAAAATGACACGTCTCAGGCAGCTGTTGCTTTAAAGTCTGACACACATTGTACAAATCTGTATATTGGTAACATTTTCCTTCTCCTGTGGTAGACAACAACTTTTCAGTACCTGCATTGTATAACACTGCTTCCAAAGTCTTTTAGTACCAACGTATTTCAATGAATCATTAGTAAAACAAACACGCTTTCTATCCTCAGAGGACAAGAATTCAAATGGTGTACTCAATTTCACTGGTGACTCTTTTACCTGTGGTACTCCCTGCACCCTCTCCTCATTCTGTTAAGGGGCTTGTGACACCTGTTCATGAAGGGCTGCAGTGCCTGTCGGTCCTACTCGAGCCCTGTCTTGTGTGTACCAGATCCAAAGTATGATACTAGCCTCTTGTGCCTGTCCTATACTGTGAGGTTTAGGTGAACCCATCACCCACTGCGTGATTGGTAGTTCAGATTTCAGAATTACATTATAATTTAATGTTATTTGCTCAGTATTCACTAAAGCCCAATAACAAGTCAAAAGCTGTTTTTCAAAAGGAGTACAGCGCTCCACAAAGTCAGATAGTTTTCTAATCCAAAGCCCCGAGGGCCACCCTTGTCCTCCCCTGTTTCTGCCACATACTCAAGTTTACAAATTGTCCCTGAACACTTCCATGTAACTCAGTGTTTCCCTCTTACACTGCGCACAAATCTGAAGTCTGTTGAATTATTTCATTTGCCATATCGAAAGCACACAGCTGCTCATCACTCCATTCAAACTCATGTTTTTTCCTAGTTAATTTGTACTAAAGCGTTAAGATTTTAATCAGATGAGGGCTATACTGTTTCCAAAAATCAAACAATTTCATGAAACTCTGGTGGTCATTACAACCCTGGCAGACGGTGTTAAAGTGGCGGTAAGACCGCCAACAGGCCGGCGGTAAACATTTTGCAATTATGACCGTGGCGGAAACCGCCAACAAAGACAGCCACTTTAACACTCAGACCGCCACGGCGGTACAGACAAACAGCTTGGCGGTCACCGCCAACAGACAGGCGGGAGACAATGTACCGCCCACACTATTATGACAGGCCAATCCGCCACCTTTTCCGGGGCGGATACAATGCGGATAAAAACACGGCGGAAACAGGCATTTCGAATGAAAAACGCTCACCTCTACACACTCCACGAGGAAGGAGGACAGCATGGAGCCAGAACTTCATATTCTCCCAGCGCTAGTCTTCCTGCTCTTCTACGAGGATCACCAACGCCGGCGGCGAAGACCACGGTGAGTACTGCACCTACGACATAGGGGATGCAAAAAATAGGGACACACAAACTCAACACCCCAAACCCCACCCCGACCCTCACCCACTACAACACACACACCAATGCTTATCAATACATTACAGCAGTGGTTCCCAACCTTTTGACTTCTGTGGACCCCCATTTTATCAATACTGTATCCCGGGGACCCCCACTGAATCATTATTGGAACCCAGGGACCCCCACTGAGTTATTACTGATAGCTGGGACCTAATATTCTTAAATTCTTTATGCAGTCGTGGACCCCCTGAGGAGGCTTTGCGGACCCCCAGGGGTCCCCGGCCCACAGGTTGGGAAACACTGCATTACAGTAACACCCCCTGAAACCCCCCCCGGAAAGAATGCAAAGACAAAAGGAAATGAGTGTAACTATTGTAATATGTCAAAATTGAGTAAGCAAATATATACATATATATATACACTATAAACAAAATTTATACCACGATTAGTAGTCCAGGTTTTGCATCATTCATAGTCCATGGACCACTGGGCCCAAAATGCATGGGCGAGGCCCACACAAGATACCCGAACATGATGGAGAGAACACTGCAGGGCATCAGATAGAACTACAACAGGCACCTCAGGGGGAAGGGAAGGGGGGGCACCTCAGCCGGATGAGTGCACGACGCCAGATCCACGAGGGGGCTCCATGCCCATTGATCAATCCTGGGGAGTGCAAAGCCACAGTCTCTCAAGTCTCTCCAGTGGGTGGTTTGCCCACTGCTTTATCCTGGGGAGTGCAAAGCCACAGTCTCTCAAGCCTCTCCAGTGGGTGGTTTGCCCACTGCACCATCCTGGGGAGTGCAAAGCCACAGTCTCTCAAGTCTCTTCAGTGGGTGGTTTGCCCACTGCTTTATCCTGGGGAGTACAAAGCCACAGTCTCTCAAGTCTCTCCAGTGGGTGGTTTGCCCACTGCACCATCCTGGGGAGTGCAAAGCCACAGTCTCTCAAGTCTCTCCAGTGGGTGGTTTGCCCACTGCTTTATCCTGGGGAGTACAAAGCCACAGTCACGCAAGTCTCTCCAGTGGTTGGTTTGCCCACTGCTTTATCCTTGGGAGTGCAAAGCCACAGTCTCTCAAGTGGATAACTTTCTCCACTGGTTCTGGAGGGGGCTTTGTGCCCAGAGTGCTTCATCCTGTGCAGGACAGAGGTAGTGGATGCATGTCTCCACTGGTTCTGGAGGGGGACTGGTGCCCAGAGTGCTTCATCCTGTGCAGGACAGATGGAGTGGATACATGTCTCCACTGGTTCTGGAGGGGGACTGGTGCCCAGAGTGCTTCATCCTGTGCAGGACAGATGGAGTGGATGCATGTCTCCACTGGTTCTGGAGGGGGACTGGTGCCCAGAGTGCTTCATCCTGTGCAGGACAGACGGAGTGGATGCATGTCTCCACTGGTTCTGGAGGGGGACTGGTGCCCAGAGTGCTTCATCCTGTGCAGGACAGACGGAGTGGATGCATGTCTCCACTGGTTCTGGAGGGGGACTGGTGCCCAGAGTGCTTCATCCTGTGCAGGACAGAGGTAGTGGATGCATGTCTCCACTGTTTCTGGAGGGGGACTGGTGCCCAGAGTGCCTCATCCTGTGCAGGACAGAGGTAGTGGATGCATGTCTCCACTGTTTCTGGAGGGGGACTGGTGCCCAGAGTGCTTCATCCTGTGCAGGACAGAGGTAGTGGATGCATGTCTCCACTGGTTCTGGAGGGGGACTGGTGCCCAGAGTGCTTCACCCTGTGTAGGACAGACGGAGTGGATGCATGTCTCCACTGGTTCTGGAGGGGGACTGGTGCCCAGAGTGCAGCACTCACCCCGTGACGGTTCCAGTTGCGTCACTGCCCCTGCCGCTAATGGGCTAGCGGTGCTTGCCATGGCGGTCTTTGCCCTGTTTAGCGGTGCTTGAGTTTGCAGTCTCTGCCTTGTTCAGCGGTGCTTGCCATAGCGGTCTTTGCCCTGTTCAGCGGTGCTTGCCCTGTTCAGCGGTGCTTGCCATGGCGGTCTTTGCCCTGTTCAGCGGTGCTTGAGTTGGCAGTCTCTGCCCTGTTCAGTGGTGCTTGCCCTGTTCAGCGGTGCTTGCCATGGCGGTCTTGGACCTGTTCAGCGATCCTTGCCCTGGCGGTCCGTCATTGCCCAGCTGGGCTGTGGCTGGCGGTCCTTCATGGGTCAGCTGGGCTGTGGCTTGTGGGGCCCTCCTGGGCAGCTGGGCGGTGGCATGTGGGGCCCTCCTGGGCAGCTGGGCTGTGGCTTCTGGGGCCCTCCTGGGCAGCTGGGCTGTGGCTTCTAGGGCCCTCCTGGGCAGCTGGGTTGTGGCTTGTGGGGCCCTCTTGGGCAGCTGGGCTGTGGCTTGTAGGGCCCCCCTGGGCAGCTGGGCTGTGGCTTGCGGGGCACCTCCTGGCCAGCGACGATGGGGCTGCCGGTGGCCTCCTGGCCAGCGACAATGTGGCTGGCGGTGGCCTCCTGGCCAGCGGGGATGATGGCGGTCTTCTCCGCCGTGCTGCTCCTCACTGACTTTGCAGGTTTCTTCTGCCCCTTCCCCACCTTGGGAGGAGTCACTGCCGAGTCCACACTCCCCCCGGGAACCCTGTGAGCGGCTTGGCTGGCTGGAGTCTTCCCCCTCTCCCACCGGGCACTGTCCAACTTCTGGTGCTTCACGGGGGACTGGCTGTGCTGTGGCTCTGTGACAGACTGGCTGGCCTGGTGGCCGGTGCACTCCACATACCTGTAACAACAGGCACCACTGGTCCCGGAGATTTTTTGGCTGGTGCTAGTACGGGACCTATGAGGGGGGGTGGTGGAAAATAGGTTAAGGGGGACAGGAAAAGTTGTTTGGACACACTGGGATGGGTAGCTGGAGGGGGTTTTGGAGTGGAGGAAGAGGTGGTGGTTGTAGGAGGTGGTTGTAGGAGGTGTAACTTTTGTGGATTTGGGTGCAGGTGCATGCGCTGGAGGCTGTTGTGAGGTGGATGGCTGTTGTATGGGTGTGTGCCTGCGTTTGTGTATCTTCAGAGGGGGCGTCACAGACACACTGGGAGAGGACACAGGGGACGTGAGGATGGTAGTGGGGGTGGTGACTGCACGTGAGCGGGGTGTGCTGGTGGGTGTGCTGGAGAGGGACGTAGTGGCTGTAGAGGTAGTGCATGCAGGTGTGAGTGTAGACGAGACTGGGAGGGAGGAGGGAGGAGGGAGACGCCGAGGAGGGGGACACAGTGGAGGCAGTGGATGTTGGTGTGTCTGCATGTGTGTGATGCTTGAGTGAGTGCCTGTGAGATGTGTGGTGGTTATGTTTTCCAGAGCTTGCCTTGTGTGGTGAGGTGTGTGCAGGCTGGTCTGATGGTGTGCTTGGGATAGGCAGAGGTACAGGGGATTGGGTCTGGGTGGAGGAAGTTGGAGGGGGGAGGCTAGACACAGGGACAATGGCTGCCATCAGTGCTGAGGCCAGAGTTTGAAGGGTTCGATGAAGGGCAGCATGACCAGAATGAAGGCCCTCCAGGAATGCATTTGTGTGTTGCAACTCCCTTTCTACACTCTGTATGGCATTCAAAATGGTAGACTGCCCAACAGTGAGTGATCTGAGGAGGTCAATGGCCTCCTCACCGAGGGCAGCAGAGGTGACGGGGCAGGGGCTGAGGTGCCTGGGGCGAAGGTGATGCCCACCCTCCTGGGTGAGCGGGCACAGGGCACACGCTGAGGGGCTGCTGGGAGGGCGGTGCTGGTAGGGGGGTGGCGGCTGTACCTGTTGAAGTGGGGGGCACAGATGTTGCCGCCACCACAAGGGAGCTCCCATCGGAGGACGAGTCTGTGTTGCTGGTTGCAGATCCTGTGACCGCCGTGGTGCTCCCCTCGCCCTCCGTCCCACTCGTGTATTTTGAGTCCGTAGTGTGGGCCTCCATGCCCATATGGGATGCAGCTCCCTCGTGCTCCAGTGCCACTGTACCTCCGCCTGATGATGCTAATGCACACAAGAACAGGGAGACCGCAAAAAAAGGGGGGAACAGAAGAAAGACAGGTTGAGTGCATGGCTTACCGCTACTGTTGGCGGACAATACAGACACTGCAGCTCCCTGCACTACGTCGCGCTGTTGGGTTCTACAGTGCAATTCCTGGGAAATGGCCTACAAGGCTATGGACGACATCTGCACACATAGATGACCCTGGGGCATGAATAGCTGTACTTGACACTCTACAGAGGTGGGGTGGGGGGACACAGGGCCATGCCTTATGAATGGGCCTTCCCTACGGAACTCGCCCTGGCCTAGGGGAACCCACAGCCCTCCTCCCCCACCCAGACACCTTCACTGCGTGCAAAGTCAGCTGAATGACAGTGTACTCACCCCCTTGTGTCTGCTGTGATGCCCTCAAGCGCCCATCCAACTCATGGTAGGCCACCGCCAGGATCCGGAACATCAGGGGGGTCATGGTTCGACGGGCACCCCTCCCACGTTGGGAGGCCATCCCCAGCTGAGCCTCCACCGTCTTCTTGCTCCAGCGGCGACTGTCCTCCCATTTCTTCCGGCAGTGGGTGCTCCGTCTGTGGTGGACCACCAGGGTCCGGTCGTCCTTGGCGATGGCACGCCAAATATCCTTCTTCTGGTGGGCGCTGACCTACATGAAATGAACAGGGGAAGAAGAGAAGTCATTACCAACTGCACCGTCAAAGTGAGTGGCCCCCATCCCTACCCTTGCCATGTGGCACATGCATTCACCGTCTTTCATGCACTCAGAACTCTGCCCCCTTCCTTATTACAACCAGCCCTCTCCACACAGGCATAGCCCATGCAACATGCTCCCTGTGTACTTACCTGTTGGTCTGTAGGACCGTAGAGTAGTGTGTACTGGGGGAGGACCCCGTCGACGAGCTTCTCCAACTCCTCTGCAGTGAAGGCAGGGGCCCTTTCCCCAGAGGCACGAGCCATTGTCTCTTCCAGACGGAGGTCACAGCAGCACTTGCAGTGTAGGTCCTCTCCTGTCGAAGATCAGGTATCGAGTGATTAAACAGTTAGAAAATGGCGGTCACGTCCGTGGCGGTCACGTTTGCGGCGGTGCGTACCATCACCGCCGATGTACATAGTCATTGGCTCCTGGGACCCATAGGGTCCAATGTTAACCAATGCAGCATTGCGCCGCGGTCTTCGCCCGCCTACCGCGACGGTGTACTACGCCAGCGCAGTTACCTCACATCCCATTGTCCCGCTTTAGAGGTCAGGAAGCCGCCAATTCAGGGGCCCACATGGCCTAGTTACCAACTGTGTCACACATACCTAGGCCTAGTCTCAACACACATACAGGCCACATTTTGTGTATGATTGGTGTTCTTTGCATACTGTGGGTACATACCTCTGAGTTGTTTGACTCTGTGCTCGCTGTTGTCCTTCATAGGCACGTCCGCTGGGACATGTGAGGAGATGGCGGAATCCTCCGGTGTACCGACCGCTGGTGGACCTGTCGACAATGGAGGAGCAACATTTGATCATCACCTACAGGTTTGACCGTGCCACAATCCAGGAACTGTGTACCCATTTGGAGCCAGACCTGATGTCAGCAATCCGCCATCTCACAGGAATCCCCCCTCAAGTGCAGGTGCTGTCAGTGCTCCATTTCCTTGCAAGTGGGTCATTTCAAACAACAGTGGCCATAGCATCAGGGATGTCCCAGCCTATGTTTTCCAACGTGTTGTCCAGAGTGTTGTCTGCCCTGCTGAAACACATGCGGAGATTCATCGTTTTCCCTCAGGTGGAAGATTTGCCTACAGTGAAAGGTGATTTCTATGCCCTCGGACATATCCCCAACATCATAGGTGCCATTGATGGGACCCATGTGGCTTTGCCCCCCCCCCCACAGGAGTGAACAGGTGTACAGGAACCGGAATAGTTATCATTCGATGAATGTACAGATGGTATGTTTGGCAGACCGGTACATCTCCCATGTTAATGCCATGTTCCCTGGCTCAGTGCATGACGCCTACATCCTGCGGAATAGCAGCATCCCTTATGTGATGGGTCAACTACAGAGGCACCGGGTGAGGCTATTAGGGGACTCTGGTTACCCCAACCTGTCATGGCTACTGACCCCAGTGAGGAATCCCAGGACCAGGGCAGAGGAACGCTACAATGAGGCCCACGGGCGGACTAGGAGGGTGATCGAACGCACCTTCGGCCTCCTGAAGGCCAGGTTCCGGTGCCTCCATATGACAGGTGGATCCCTATTCTACTCACCAAAGAAGGTGAGTCAGATCATCGTGGCCTGCTGTATGCTTCATAATTTGGCTTTGCGACGACAGGTGCCTTTTGTGCAGGAGGATGGTCCAGATGGCGGTGTTGTGGCAGCTGTGGAGCCTGTGGACAGTGATGAGGAGGAAGCAGAGGAAGAAGACATTGTCAACAGGGACTCAGTCATCCAGCAATATTTACAGTGAAACACAGGTGAGAATACATTCCTGCCTACTACAAGTACTTTTACACTTCTACCTCTATCCTGTCTGTCTATTTCACCCAGTGTATGGTCACTGAGTTGTCACTTTCCATTACGGTTTCACAGGTGTGGGTCCCAACGTGTGTCATCTGCTTAGATTCCTCATGGACTAGAGCTGTGTGACATAGGTATGTTGACATTACTATTTCCTGGAAATTTTGTCAATGTAATTGCAAATACACTATTTCAAAATCACAGACAGACTCCAGATCTTGGTGCTTTAGGTGTGTTTATTTAAATGCAAAATATTGGAGGGGGAAGTTAAATGGTGAGGGGTGATGGCGGAGGAGTGTCCATGGCAGAGTCCAGTCTATTTGTCTCATAGGTGCATTGCCAATATGGGCATAGGAAATGGAGCTTGGGCAGTTCCAATATGGACAGGGTGACTAAGTGGGACAGTGGGTTGACAATCAGGGTGGTCTCATTTCTTGGCGGGGGTCTTGGCATCGTGCTCTGTCTCGTTCCTGGATCTCAGGGACCGCTTGCGGGGTGGTTCTCCATCTGCATGGGGTGGGGTGCTGGTGTGGTGGTCCTGTGGCAGTGCCTTCTGTCCACTAGCGCCGGCGGAGGTGGTGGGCAGTTCATCGTCCATGCTAGTGTCAGGGGCCCCTTGGAGTGCCACAGTGTCCCTCCTGGTGTTTAGTATTTCCTTCAGCACCCCTACGATGGTGCCCAGGGCGGAGCTAATGGTTCTGAGTTCCTCCCTGAAGCCAAGATACTGTTCCTCCTGCATGCGCTGGGTCTCCTGAAACTTGGCCAGGACCGTTGCCATTGTTTCCTGGGAGTGGTGGTATGCTCCCATGATGGAGGAGAGGGCCTCGTGGAGAGTGGGTTCCCTTGGCCTGTCCGCCCCCTGTCGCACAGCAGCCCTCCCAGTTCCCCTGTGTTCCTGGGCCTCCGTCCCCTGGACCCTGTGCCCACTGCCACTGCCCCCAGGTCCCTGTTGTTTTTGGGGTGGTGGGTTATCCTGGGTTCCCTGTAGTGGTGGACACACAGCTGATTGACGTGTCCTGGGTACGGAGGTATGGGCCCACTGGGTGGGTGCTGTGCTGGTGTTACCAGAGGGTGGAAGGTCTGTGGTGGCCTGTGCCTGTGCGAGGGGAACCGACTGTCCTGAGGCCCACGATGGTCCGGGCTGGTCATCTGGATCCAGTTGGACAGAGCTGCTGTCATCACTGTGGGCCTCTTCTGTGGGTGGGGTGGAGATGTCTGGACCCTCCTGTCTGGTGACGTTGGGTAGTGGTCCTGCTGGGGTGTAAAAGCTTAATTATTGCATCTGTGTGTGTCATGATGGGCAATGGGTGGGTGACCGGTGTACCCCAGTGCTTGCATTCCTATGTGGGGACTTGTGTGATGATGGTTTAGGGGGTTGCATGGGTATGTGCAGTGGGCATGCTTTTGTGATGGGTGTCCATGCGTTGGGGTTGCATGCAGGGCTTGGTGTTGGGATGGGTGGTTTGTGATAGTGGGGTATATGTGAGTTGGTGGAGTGCTGAGGGTGAGAGTACGGGTAGGAGTTTGTGATGGCATGCAGGAAGGGTGGGGGATATATTAGTTAAGGTTTGACTTACCAGAGTCCATTCCTCCACCGACTCCTGCGAGGCCCTCAGGATGCAGAATCACCAAGACCTGCTCCTCCCATGTTGTTAATTGTGGGGGAGGAGGTGGGGGTCCACCGCCAGTCCGCTGAACCGCCAAGTGGTGTCTTGAGACCACGCAACGCACCTTCCCCCGTAGGTCGTTCCACCTCTTCCTGATGTCATCCCAATTTCTTGGGTGTTGTCCCACTGCGTTGACCCTGTTGACTATTCTTCTCCATAGCTCCATCTTCCTTGCAATTGAGGTGTGCTGCACCTGTGCTCCAAATAGCTGTGGCTCTACCCGGACGATTTCCTCCACCATGACCCTGAGCTCCTCCTCCGAGAACCTGGGGTGTCTTTGCCATGCCATGGGGTGGTGTAGGTGATGTGTGGGGTGGGGTGTATGGTGATAAGTGTGGTGATATGTAGTGGTGTGTGGTGTTTTGTGCGTGGAAGTTGTGTAAGTGATGGTGTTGAGTGCCTGTGGATGCTAGTTTGTGGATGGTGGTGTCTCTCTCTGGCCTTCTCTCTGTAATGGTGGTCGTAGGGGTTTGTGGGTGATGTGGGTGTGTGTTTTATATTGTAATGGGTGTGTGGGAGTGGTGTGTGTATGTGTCTCAGGTGTGTGTATTTCAAATTGTCCAATGTGGCGGTGTTTTGTATGTGTGTGTGTATTTTGAGCGCGGCGGTGTGTACCGCCAATGGAATACCGTGGTTGAAAGACCGCTGCGTGGATTCGTGGGTCGTGATAGTGTGGGCGTATTTCTGTTGCCGTTACGGTGGAGGTTTTGTTTTCGCCAGTTTAACACTGACCTTTGGTGTTGCGGACTTGTGTGGGTGTCTGAATTTTGTCGTATTTCGAGATGTGGGTCATAATAGCAGTGGCGGAATTCCGCGGCCGCAGCGGTGTGTTGGCGGTCTTCTGCACGGCGGTAAGCGGCTTTTACAGCCAATGTTGTAATGAGGGCCTCTGTGTCTCTTGTTTAGTGCAAATAGTAAGAAACTCTAAAATCTTTTGTTTTACCTGTGACAACATCTGTCTATGTTCTGGATTCCACTGAATTCCCAGAAACTGCACATTTTGCGACAGTACCTCTGTCTTCTCTGAATTAAATTTGCACATCATACTTTGCAAAAGTGGTCTGAATATACCAGAAATATCATCAACTTCTTGCTCAGTGTAATCTTTTAAAGAATATACTTCAACTCCTGCCAAAAACTGTGGGCTGCTCTGCGCACAGACAACTACGCTCTTCTCATGAGGCCCACACTGGCCCCCAGCTTTTTTAACCTCCTCATTACTGGAATGTGAAAAGCCAGATTCTCTTGTAACAACTTTGTAGATTTCAGCTTTACCTTGCAATAATTTGTTCTGGCTAATTTGCTCATGTAAATTCTTATTTTCATGTTCTAACTGTTTACATGTCTCATGTACTTTTCTGTAAGCAGACAAACGTATCCAAACCCTCCTGTCAAGAACAAAAGAGACATCATTCCTTTCAAAAAGCACATTTTCTTAAGATGAAAACACTTTTGTTTTGTCCAAGCACTCATCCCAAATCTTAGAACGTACTGATGAACAAGAAAACATGTTTTTCACAGCATCATAAGGCAGTTTAACTTCACATGCATTTTCAAACATGGTCTGCGGTGTTTCCTTTAATTCTCTAAACAACAAAAATAATTACACTTTTAAATTGTGCACTTCCAATGTGCAATTCCACTCCCAAACTGACACTCTGCCAAAATGTTTTGCTTTCACTAATGACCGAGCTGACAAAAATCTCTGGAATGCACTTCTTAGTTTAAAGAAGACATTTATTATTACTTCACCACCAGGTCCCTGAGAGAGGAGATTAGTAGGTTGGAGGCACATGTTTAAAAATAGTCACAGCAATGAAAGGAAAATATATCAAAGTGATTCTCAACTGCTATGTACACAGCAAATATATATGATTATAATATAGCATAACTGTCAAGCAAAGAATAAAAGTCAAAATTTATCACCGTAGGGCCTATCACTGCTCGTCATCTTTCTCATGCCAGCAAGTTGATGACCCCTGTTCAACTGCGAGAAAGAGATTTTCCACCCTCACGGGACAGGTCAGGCAGTTGACGTCCACTCCTGACTGAAGTCTCAGAAAATTCCCCTCGCTGCTGCCCAGGGACACCATTTATAGATTAAATGATGAAAAAGCCTGCTGAAAGGCCCTTCCCTCTAATATTCAAAACATGCTAAATACTGTAGGTCAGAGTTGGAAGAAACAACGTTGAAAGTTGGCCAAGTTTCCAAGGCTGTCTTTCCCAAGGCCGAGTCCTTCCCTGTACTAAAGAAAAACACAAAAGATGCACTTCCTTATCATGCTATCATGTTCGGTAAAAGAAAATACGAAAAACACAACCTTAGTTTACCATGTGGAAAAACACAGCTCATCTGCAATGTCTAACGCCACGAAAAAGCCAATAGGCAGCTAAACTGAATACAAAATGTAATGTCCAACACCACGATAAAGCCAATAGGCAGCTAAACTGATTACAAAATGTAATGCCTAATGCCACGCTAAAGCCAATAGGCAGCTAAACTGAATACAAAATGTAATGTGCTACTGGTGAACATTGAACAACTAATATGCACACTGGTGAAACACAAAGTCAGTGGTCAAAAATACTAAATGTCATTACACACCACTGCACTCTATGCCACTTTACTTTGCAACACTGCACTCGATGGCACTGCACTCTACGGCAATGCGCTCTACTCAGTACTACTTTACTCTATGCCAGTGTCCTCCATGCCAATCCATATCATGGCAGTCTTGCACTCTACCCCATGCTACTCTACTACACAGTATTCTATCATGCCCACTCCACTCTACTCTGAAACAATCTACTCTATGCCACTGTACTCTATGCCACTGCACTCAGAGCCACTACACTCAACACCACTGCACTTGGTACCATTTCCATTGCATTCAGTGCCACTCCACTTTGCACAGCTCCACTCTACTCTGAACCAATGCACTCTACTCTGCATCACTGCACTCTATTCCAATGCACTCTACACCACTTTACTCAAAACCTGTGTATTCTATACCACTGCATTCTGCACCAATCTACTCTGCACCACTGCACTCTATGCCTTTGTACTCTTAGTCACTGCACTCCACACCACTCAATTCTACTCTGCACCACTGTACTCTATGCCACTGCTCTTTAAGCCACGCTTCTCTGCACCACCGATCTATGCCACTGTAATGGATTCTACTCCATTCTACCACACCTCAGTGCACTCTACCACAGTCTACTCTGTAACACTGCACTCTCTGCCAGTGAACTCTGTGCCACTGCATTCTACGTTGCATGACTTTATGCCTCTCTACTCTATGACACTGCCCTCTATGCCACTCTACTCTAAACTACTGTACTCTATGCCAAAGCACTAGACACCACTTTATTTCATACTAATGTGCTCTACGTGACTGCAGTCTATGCCAACTACTATGCACCACTGCACTATATGTCACTATACTCCATTCGTCAACACTCTAACCCACTGCATGCTACACCACTGTATGCTAAGCCATTCTATTTTACTCTGCACCACTGCACTCTGTGCCACTTCTCTCTGCACCACTCTACTCTGCCCCTCTCTACTGTGCATGACTGCAGTCTCTGCCACTGAACTCTGCACCACTGCACGCTACACTGTTGCATGCTATGCCACTCAACACTATTGTGCTCTAGGTCACTGCAGTCTATGCCACTCTATTCTATTCTGTGTCACTGTACTCTAGTCCACTGCTCTTTGCACCACTCTGCCCTTCTTCACCTGACAGGCTGAATCACAGATCCTCAGGAGCAGTACCCTCAAAGCCCACCTTCCAGCAGCACCCACTCAGTGTTTGAGAAACTACCAAAGGATCGGAGTCGCTAGATGAGGGAAAGGCTAGTAGAGAGGGTACTGCAGGGAGGGAGATCTGAAATCAGACAATGTTAGGAGGTTATTAGTGTATCCGGTGAACGATACAAACAAGTCACTACATGTATAGTTAACTAGTAAATGCTCTCCTTGCCTGTGGAAAAGACTTGGAGATATTCTTTGAACTTTGGAATTCACTGTATCATCATATTTTAATATAGCTCCTTCAAAGTGTCTCTCATTTCAGGAATATGCACATCAAACCTGTTTAATATGCCAAACTTACTGTAGTTCAGATGCACAATGATTCTCTTAGGAATTTACATCAAAACACATTTCACACTTGCTTCACTTCAGATTCTCTATGATTCTCAAAAACACCATATCAGATCATGTGCGGGGTTTATTCAGTCCAGATTTACTATGATTCTTCAAAAATGAACACTATGAATTCCCACTCAAGTTAAACATTCTTTGTACTTTTCTTTTGTAAATAAAGTGTTTCACAATGATTACGGAGGCTGCTCTGAACAAATGTGCTTTCCTTTGGATTGAGTAACGTTTCCCAAAGAATACAGTGGACTCGCAAAGGACGAGTTCCAAATCCAAATTATGGTTTCATATTCGTAGTGCAGTATAAAACAACTTGAGAAAACAAGAAGCATGTGGAATAGAAACGCTTACCAGGCTTATCGGTCAGGGAATTTGAGAGCAGTTCTACCTCTCATGACCAGGAGATGCTTGATCAGCTGCTCTGCCGCTCAGTCACTCGCAGTGCTGCTTCAACAAAGAACACTTCACTGCAAGAGTCGGAGAATGGTTGTGGCCTCACAAAGAAGGGCTGGTGGTATCTGGATATTTTAAAATAGGAGCTGGAACAAATGCCCTTTTCAAGTTTTGGAAGGCCAACTCGGTTTCAGGGTTCCAAAGGAATTTTTCTTTCTTTCGTAGTAACTTGGTTAAAGGTGAAACCATGGCAGAGAACTGATTAAAGAACTGCTGATAAAAACTGTCAAAGCCTAGGAATCGTTGTATGCCTTTTACTGTGGTAGGGGTAGGCCAATTGGTAGTAACTTGAACTTTTCTTTCCGCCATTAAAATATCTTCTGGTGTAAGAATGAATTCCAAGAACTCCACCTTAGTCATGATGGTCAATATGGTTTTCCACTGAGTCTGAATAAATTAGAATATCATCTATATACACAATGACAAAGCGATCAAGATATTCATGGAGAACATAATTTACAAAAAATGTAAATGCTGCTGGTGCATTGCATAGACCAAATTGCATCACACAATATTCATACCTAGTTCAGAAGTCTGTCTTACACTCATCGCCTTCTCTGATGCAGACCAAATGAAAAGCACCTAGAAGGTCTAGCTTGTAATACATTTTTGCTGTCCACACTTGGTCTAATGGGACCGAGATGAGTGGGAGAGATTATTGGTTCTTAATCGTAATGTTGTTCAAGGCACTATAATCAATGCATTTTCTTAGTTCACCATTAGCCCTAGGCAAAAATAGCAATGGGGAAGTTGCAGGGGATTTAGATGGTCTTATGAATCTGTTTTCTAGGTATTTATAAAGATATCCCCTTAAATATTTATTTTCCTGTTCCATCAATGCATAATACGACTGCATGGAACCTTTGCCCATGGACCCAAGTCAATCTGGCAGTCGTACGTCCTATGTGGAGGGAAGGTCTCAGCACTAGAGTCGCTAAACATGCCCTCATATTCAGCATATTCCTGTGGAAGCTCTTCATCTTGTTATGCAGCAGTTACAATCAAATGACAAAGGGCTGTTGTTTGTTTTGTAAGCACTTTTGCCATTGACTGGGTTAGGCAATTCTTCTGATACCAGTCTGAAGTAAACAAAATGCTCAAATTGGCCCAAACAATTAAAGGGTTTTGTTCTATTTACCAAGGCATGCCTACTATATGCCAAATTGAGGAGCTGAGATGACATCGAAATGAATATACTCTGTGTGTGTTTGTCAGTATCTTGTTGACACCATAGCTTGACTTTTATGGTTCGATGGGTAATCTATCCAGATGGGCAGCGGTATACCTGACGGACTCCATGAGGAAAGGGAGTCCAATAGTCAGCAGGAAAGGCTTAACCCCATGGTACAATAAGCAACGTTTATGGCTTGATATTTAATCAGCCCAGATGGGCAGCTGTAGACCTGACAGACCCCATGAGGAAAGGGAGGCTGATAGTCAGCAGGAAAGGCTTAACCCCATGATACACCAAGAAACTTAAGGACCTTCAAAGACGGTATAGATGGCAAGAGTGCACATGGAAATTAGATCAAAACTTAGAAGAGAGAGATAAACTCAGGATGCAGGTTGGAAACTACAAACAGGCAATCAGGAAAGCCAAATCTGACTATTTTGCGCTTAAGATTAAGGAAGTGATTAATTTATGTTGGACTTTTTAGTTTGTGCAGGGTCATCCCCAATCTTTTTGCCTCCTGCCTCCTATTTTTCAGACCTGTTGCTATTGGCTTTTGAACTCTGAGCACTTTACCACTGCTAACCAGTGCTAAAGTGCATATGCCCTCTGTGTAAATTGTATTGTTGATTGGTTTACCCATGATTGGCATATTTGATTTATTAGTAGGTACCCAGTACAGTGCACTAGAGGTGCTCAGGGCCTATAAATCAAATGCTGCTAGTGGGCCTGCAGCACTGGTTGTACCACCCACATAAGTTGCTCTGTAATCATGTCTCAGACCTGCCATTGCAGTGTCTGTGTGTGCAGTTTTAACTGTAAATTCGACTTGGCAAGTGTATCCACTTGCCAGGCCTAAACCTTCCCTTTTCTTGCATGTAAGGTACCCCTAAGGAAGGCCCTAGGTAGCCCCAAGGGCAGGGTGCAGTGTATGGTTAAGGAAGGACATATAGGTGGTCATTACAAACCTGGCGGTCGGTGTTAAAGCGGCGGTAAGACCGCCAACAGGCCGGAAAAAAAAAAATTGAATCACAACCGTGTCAGAAACCGCCAACATATACAGCCACTTTAACACTCCGACCACCACGGCGGTACAAACAAACAGCATGGTGGTCATCGCCAACAGATAGGCGGAGAACAATGTACCGCCCAGAGTATCACAACCTACCAATACGCCACCTTTTCCGGGGCGGATTCCCCGCGAACAACAACACAGCGGCAACAGGACTTCGAAGGGAAAACGCTCACCTCTACACACCCCACGAGGAATCTGGACGCCATGGAACCCGAGCTCCAGATCCTGCCAGCCCTTATCTTCTTGCTCCTCTACCAGGAGCACAAACGCCGGCGGCGAAGACCATTGTGAGTACAGCACCTACGACACAGGGGAGGGGGGATGGAAAAAACAGGGACACACACACACAACACTCCCACCCCCACCCTCACCCACTACAGCACACGCACTAATACAGCATGATACATCACAGTTACACCCCCCAAACCCTCCGGAAGAATGCAAAGACAAAAGGAAATGAGTGTGACCATTGTAACATATTAAAATCCTGTATGCAAAAATATATGTACACTATGAACAAATATATACACCAAGAATAATAGTCCACGTAGTGCTCCATTGAAGTCCGTGGAACACTGGGCCCACACGGCATGCGCGAGGCCCACACTCAATACCCGAACATGACGGAGAGAACACTGCAGGGGCATCAGATAGCAATAAAACAGGCACCTCAGGGGGAAGGGAAAGGGGGGGCACCTCAGCCGGTTGAGTGTACGACGCCAAATCCACGAGGGGGCCAAATGCCCACTGTTCAATTCTGGGGAGTGGAAAGCCACAGTCTCTCAAGTCTCTACAGTGGGTGGGTTGCTCACTGTTCAATCCTGGGGAGTGCAAAGCCACAGTCTCTCAATTCTCTACAGTGGGTGGGTTGCCCACTGAACAATTCTCAGGAGTGCAAAGCCACAGTCTCTCAAGTATCTACAGTGGGTGGATTGCCCACTGTTCAATCCTTAGGAGTGCAAAGCCACAGTCTCACAGGTCTACCAAGTGGGTGGGTTGCCCACTGAACAAACCTGGGGAGTGCAAAGCCACAGTCTCTCAAGTGGATAACAGTCTCCACTGGTTCTGGAGGGGGCCTTGTGCCCAGAGTGTTTCATCCTGCCAAGGACTGAGGTAGTGGATGTGAATCTCCACTGGTTCTGGAGGGGGCATTGTGCCCAGAGTGCTTCATCCTGCCAAGGACTGAGGTAGTGAATGTATCATCCTGCCAAGGACTGAGGTAGTGGATGTATCTCTCCACTGGTTCTGGAGGGGACCTTGTGCCGAGAGTGCTTCATCCTGCCAAGGACAGAGGTAGTGGATGTATCTCTCCACTGGTTCTGGAGGGGGCCTTGTGCCCAGAGTGATTCATCCTGCCAAGGACAGAGGTAGTGGATGTATCTCTCCACTGGTTCTGGAGGGGGCCTTGTGCCCTAAGTGCTTCATCCTGCCAAGGACAGAGGTAGTGGATGTATCTTTCCACTGGTTCTGGAGAGGGCCTTGTGCCCAGAGTGCTTCATCCTGCCAAGGACAGAGGTAGTGGATGTATCTCTCCACTGGTTCTGGAGTGGGCCTTGTGCCCAGAGTGCTTCATCCTGCCAAGGACAGAGGTAGTGGATGTATCTCTCCACTGGTTCTGGAGGCGGCATGGTGCCCAGTGTGCTTCATCCTGCCAAGGACAGAGGTAGTGGATGTATCTCTCCACTGGTTCTGGGGGGGTCCTTGTGCCCAGAGTGCTTCATCCTGCCAAGAACAGAGGTAGTGGATGTCAATCTCCATGGTTCTGGAGGGGGCCCTGTGCCCAAAGTGCTTCATCCTGCTCGTGGTGGCCTCAGTAGCGTCAGAGCTTTTGGCGCTCATCGGCCTGCGGTGCTTGTAGCGGCGGTGCCTTGTTCAGCGGTGCTTGTAGCAGCGGTGACCTGTTCAGCGGTGCCCTTGGTAGCGGTGCTTGAGGCGGCGGTGCCCAATTCAGCGGTGCTTGTAGCGGCGGTGTCCTTGGCAGCGGTGCTTGAGGCGACGGTGCCCTGTTCAGCTGTGCTTGTAGCGGTGGTGCCCTGTTCAGCGGTGCTTGTAGCGGTGGTGTCCTTGGCAGCGGTGCTTGAGGTGGCGGTGCCCTGTTCAGCGGTGCTTGAGGAGGCGGTGTCCTTGGCAGTGGTGCTTGAGGCGGCGGTGCCCTGTTCAGCGGTGCTTGTAGTCACAGTATCCTTGGCAGCGGTGCTTGAGGCAGCGGTGCCCTGTTCAGCTGTGCTTGTAGCAGTGGGCTCCTTTGCAGTGACTCAGATGCTGGCGGTCCTCCCTGGCCCAGCGGGGCTTGTGGTGGCGGTCCACTCTGGCCCAGCAGGGCTTGTGCTGGCGGTCCACTCTGGCCCAGCGGGGCTTGTGCTGGCGGTCCTCTCTGGCCCAGCTGGGCTTGTGCTGGCGGTCCACTCTGGCCCAGCGGGGCTTGTGCTGGCGGTCCTCTCTAGCCCAGAGGGGCTTGTGCTGGCGGTCCTCTCTAGCCCAGCGGGACTTGTTCTGGTGGTCCTCTCTGGCCCAGCAGGGCTTGTGCTGGCGGTCCTCTCTGGCCCAGCGGGGCTAGTGCTGGTGGTCCTCTCTAGCCCAGCGGTGCTTGTGCTGGCGGTACTCTCTGGACCAGCGGGGCTTGTGCTGGTGGTCCTCTCTAGCCCAGCGGGGCTAGTGCTGGCGGTCCTCTCTGGCCCAGCGGGGCTTGTGCTGGCAGTCCTCCCTAGCCCAGCGGGGCTTGTGGTGGCGGTCCTCACTGGCCCAGCGGGGCTTGTGCTGGCGGTCCTCTCTAGCCCAGCGGGGCTTGTGCTGGCGCTGGCCTCCTGGGCAGCGGGTATGACGGCAGAGTCCTTTTGGGCAGCAGGGCAGGTGCTGGCGGTGGCCTCCTGGGCAGCGGGGATGATGGCGGTGGCCTCTTGGGCAGCAGGGCAGGTGCTGGCGGTGGCCTCCTGGGCAGCGGGGATGATGGCGGTGGCCTCTTGGGCAGCAGGGCAGGTGCTGGCGGTGGCCTCCTGGGCAGCGGGGATGATGGTGGTCTTCTCCGCCGTGCTGCTCTTCCCAGACTTGCCAGGTTTCTTGTGGCCCTTCCCCACCTTGGAAGGTGATGCAGCTGACTCCACACTCCCACCTGTACCCCTGGGAGCGGCTTTGGTGGCTGGAGTCTTCCCCCTCTCCCGCCGGGCACTGGCCAACTTTTGATGCTTGACTGGTGGGGGACTGTCCGTGCTGTGGCTCGGTGCCACACTGGCTGCCCTGGTGGCCGGTGCACTCCAGATTCCGGTGACTACAGGCACCACTGGTCCCGGAGATGTTGTGGCTGAGGTGCTAGGTTGGGACCTGGAGAGTCGGGCCCTAGGAGACGGACGGGGTGGAGGAGGTTTGGGAAAGAGGTCAAGGTTGGATAGGAAAAGCTTTTTGGAGACACTGGGACGGGTAGCTGGAGGGGGTTTGGGAGAGGAAGAGGTTGTGGTTTTTGGAGGTGTACGTTTGGTGACTTTGGGTGAAGGTGCATGCGCTGGAGGCTGTCGTGAGGTGAATGGCTGTTGGGTGGGTGTGTGCCTGTGTTTGTGGTTTGACACATGCTTTATTCGATCAGTCAATCATCAAAGCGAAAATACAATAATAATAAATAAGGATAAAACCAGTAATAATAAAAATATTATATTATAAAACATAAATAGAAATTGTGGAACATAGGTTACTGAGCATACTATAATTAAAAGAATTCTCAGGACACATAATACACATAATACGATTTCAGCCCCTTTCCTATAATCCTTGTAAGAGTAAGAGAATAAAGAATAAAAGTAAGGCTCTAATTAAGACACAGTCTTTGCAATGGAATTTCGTATTCGCCATGCTACTAATAAATATTTACTGACAGCAAGTATTAAAACCGTGGAATGATGACTTTTTAAAATCCGCAAAGCAGAGGCACAATCTCTTATCCCCATATCGCGGCAGATATGACAGATCCACTTAGACCTGGGAAGAGATTAAGCAGGGCAAAAAAACATGAAATGCTCAATCGTTTCTGGTTTTGCGTCACAGGCTGGGCATGTACTTGTATCTGTTTTTGTACCCCATCTGCACATCAATGTCTTCAATGGCAGCGACCCGAAACGGAATCTGGCATATAAGCTTTTGCCAAGAATGTCAGGTATATTGTCTAGATAGGGTTCAAATTGTGGATACCATTTAAAATCTGTAAAATGATTTGTTAAAGTGCCATGAGTTCTATGAGTAATATGATCGTTATATACATGGGACCAATATATGCGTTTTAGCGCAATAGAATGAGCCTTTTCTAATTTATGGGGTTCCTCCCAAAAGTGGCTTAGGCCGAGTTTGTTGAACCAACTGGATACATGTTTGACCCAGGGAATAGAAGTTGAATTGGGGCACATAAGCAGGTCGTGGAGTGAGGACTTATAAACGTCTAGTTCGGGGTTGGTCCATAGTCGTATCCAATATAATAATGGTCTTAGGATGATCAGATCGGCTATGCGTCTCAGGCCTAAGTCTAAGAACAGAGGTAGCAGTGGAGTACTAGGAGGACAAGCACACAGAGACCTCGCAAAACTATTCTCACTAATAGTGAGCCTGTTACAGTCAGAAAAACCCCAAACCTCTGCTCCGTATGCGGCAGCGCCCTGTGCTCTGGCGATGTAGATCTTAATTGCCGGGGAGACGGTTTTTGCTGTCGTGCCCCTATAAAAGCGCAGGATTGAAGCCGCACCATGCTGCAAACGACCCTCACTTTTATTAATCTGTTCTCCCCAATTTAAATTGTCAGCAATCCTTACACCCAGGTAATCGATGGAGGGTACTTTATCCAGGAGGTTCCCTTCTAGGTGGATAGTGCATTTCTTCCGCACTCCTGAGCGGAACGCCATTAGCTTGGTCTTTTTATGGTTTAGCTCTAGGCCGTAGTCACAACAGAAGGAGTTAAATCTGTTGATAAGAGTTTGAAGGCCCATGGGGGATTTAGAAATAAGGAGAGAGTCATCGGCAAAGAGAAGGATTGGAACTTTTTGAGCGCATAGGGTGGGGGCATCATTCTGGCACGTCATTAAAACCTGTACAACCTCGTTAATAAAAATAGAAAATAAAAATGGTGCCAATACACAACCCTGGCGAACACCCCTATTTATGGGAATTTTGTCCGTTAATTCGCCTAGGTTCCCCCATCTCACCTGCGCATATGTATCCTCATGCAACCGCTTTAGAAGTTGGATTAAATTGGCCGGAGTCCCTATTTTTTGTAACACTTCCCACAACTTTTCCCTCGGGACCAAGTCAAATGCTGATCTCAGGTCGACAAAGGCAATGTATAATGGTTGTTTGGCAAGAGCTGTGTACTTCCAGTACAGAATGGCCAGTCTAAAAACCTGGTCCACTGTACTGGTCTTTGGGCGAAAACCAGCTTGGAGAGGGGAAAGAATATTCTGGTCTTTGGCCCAATTGGTTAATCTACCTAGGAGTTGTTTGGCAAATATTTTTTGGATGTTGTCAATTAAACTGATTGGTCTATAATTTGTCGGAAGGTTGGCGTCACCCTTTTTATGGATGGGGATAATTTCTGCTCCCTTCCATGTCATGGGGATCTGCCCCCCTTCGGCAATTTTATTAGAGAGTGTATTGATATACCAAGTCCAGACTAATGGTTCTGACGAGTAGAGATCCCCTGGAATTTTGTCTGGGCCTGGGGCTTTCCCAAGTTTTAAGGAACCAATAGCATTGGCTGTTTCTTTGGTGGTAAAACAGATATAGCTCTTAAAACCCTGTGTTCCCCCTACAAGAGGGGCTGGGCCACAATTCTCATCAGGGGTAGATGGAAGGTCTTGGCCTGCTTCCCCTGTAATTAAGGTTGTAGGAGTTTCAATTTCTCTGTATAAGCCAGAGAAATGGTCAACCCATTTTTCTGGCTGTATATGGCTTCTCACACCAATCCTACCCTCTTTCTCTCGTTTGCCTAACAGTTCCCAAAACAATTTATTGTTGTTAGATTGAGTAGCATCCACTAAACTCTGCCAAGTTTTATCTTCCCAGGTTTTTTTTGCTCGAGTGATGGATTCTTTGTATAAGCGTCTGGCTAGTAATATTTCCCCGTGGGGTCCGTTCAAAAGGGCACCTTTTAGTCCTTTCTTGGCCATATGGCAGGACTCGTCAAACCATGTATTAGAGGTAGCTCCTTGATGTCTTGCCCCGACCTTCCTATAGAATATGCGTTGTAATCTTGTGATCATATTTTCATGTATAGATAGGAAGGGGATATCATTGGAATCGTGATCTCTGTATGGGGCTAGGATATCTAAAAAGGCCTGATAAATCTCACTTAACAGGTAAGGGTTTGACTGGACCTTTGGCCACCTGACCTTTGTGGATGTGATGTTCATGGTAGAAATAGGGAACAAGGTAGTTTGTTTGTTTGAAGTCCTAACAAACACGTCACCTGACATAGAAAGTAGCAGGGGATAATGGTCGCTTTCAGTTCTGACGTCCACCTTCATATCATCCAGAAAGGGCCACAGTCTCACATCCACTAGAAAGTAATCAATTACGCTTGTAATTGGGCCACGTTTGAAGGTGGGTGCAGTATCCAGGTCAGAGGGCATACGGCCATTGCATGCCCTGAGACCATGTTTCAAACAAAGGGATGCCAATTGGATAGCTACATGAGAGTTAACACAGTTATTGTCAATAGTCAACTGGGCAATCCCCCATGTTTCATCTTCATCCTCTGTGAGACCAGTTAGCATCGCAGAAGGTTCAAAGGTGCAGTTTACATCCCCTGCTATTATTAAGTAAGAAGTTGATTGCAGGGTATCTAAAAAGTCAAGAAGCTGTTTTAAGACTGGTGACTCAGCCCCTCGCGAAACCGAGCGGGCGTAAATATTGACAAATGTTATAGTAAAGTCCTGTTGGAACGTAATTTGTAGCCCCATCAGATCTGGGCTATCGAACTTTAAAGTCTTGTATGTGCACTGTACATTTTTGTTTAATAGCATCAGAAGTCCTCCTTTAGCTCTGCCCGTCAATTTTGTCGAGGGTTGAGCAGCCACATTGAAGGAAAGAAACCCGTCTAGGGTAGTCAGCTCTTTGGACCATGTTTCCTGGAAAAGACATAAGTCTTGGGTATTAATATACGAGCACCAGTCATTATCGTCTAGTTTCCTCCCAAGGCCTGCTAGGTTCCATGTCATGATTGATATGCCTTTTTTCTCAAGGACCGGGGTTGGTGGCTGTTGGTTCAGTCTCTCGGGAGTCAGCTCTGTATCAGTGGGACCATCAGAAATCGTCGGACTGAGTTCCGTTAGACTAGTGCCGGGAATTGGTCCCTGGGCTGTTGCCAGTCATGCCGGGTTAGACCAAATAGTGTTGACATGCCTGGACTGTTTGCTGATTGAATTGTTACGTACGTAATCAGGAGTTTGTAACTGGCCTTCTGTTTCCGGTGCTGTCTCTAAGGTGATGTGCCCCCTTTTTTGTTCCATGAGATGAAGAGTTCGGTCATTGAACAGAACAAGGTTTTCTACCAGAGATCTGTTATGGAACTCAATTGAAATTACATCGTGTGTTGATCCTGAGGGACACCACCGCTTAGTGTTACAAATATCTGAACGTATAACTGATAGACAGTTCCTTTGGTGTCGTAACCAGTGGATTACTTTGTTAGCCCTGGACTCATGGTCCTCACTGAGTCCAGGGGGCAATTTCGGGACTTGTTTCAAGAAGAGAGTATTAGTTCCAGGCTTGAGACATTGGGGTTTTGGCAGTTGGACTGGTTCGTAAGATGCCCACTGAAGAGAGGGGACATTAGGATAACCGGGAGCATATTTGGGAGCGAATGGGTCGTTGTCGTTAGGAATAGCATTGGATCTCCTAGGAGGGAAGTTGTCAGTCTGTTTGCAGCTCTTTGCTGGCGGGTGGTTTGAGGGCCCTGAGGGTAGTTTGTTAATAGCAATGTGATTTCCCATGGTATCCCCCTCATCTAGTGGTCTTTTGCGATGTCGGCTCGCCTGTGTGATGTTGAATTCTAGGCGTGTTGCGTTCCCATCTAGGCCGACCCGATTTGACTTCTCCTTTTGATGTTCGTTTACCTGGCCCCCCTGTGCAAGCTGAGTTGTTAGTATTGAATCTGGCATGGTATGATCTAAATTCGCCTCTTCATCCCTATATTTGCACTTGCATCCACACTCTAAGCTCTCTCGGAAACATTTGGCCATTTGTAGAACCAGGGATCTAACTTCTTCTATTCTCTGAAGTATAAGGGCATTACTAGGCTCGGTGACAGGATGCGTTAAGGGGGAGACAGGGACTTGTCTCGGGGTACTCTGGATGATCTCTTTGTTGGTATCATCTGATATTATATCAAAACCTCTAGGAGTTTCGACGTCCTCGGCTAGGGCCTCAAACCGGTTTCTACAAGGAATATTCGGGATCAGGTTAGTCGCAGGACTCAGTGGTATAGCAGGATTTAGAATGTTACCCACTGTTCCCACGTGGGGAGATCCGCTCCTGTGCACCAATGCATTTGTTGTGTTTGTTATAGCATTTGAGGGGGGGATGGATAGCAGGTGTGTTGTTAGTATGATTGCACTGTTTCTACTCGACCCTGGGTCCAGGTCTTGATCTTTTGACCTTTTCTTAAAATAGTCTTGTATCTTCCCTGGAGGAACTAGGGCATTTTTTCCGAGGGAGGCACCGTTATGATTAGGCGAACAGTTTAAAATTGCCTCAACCTCCTCAAACAACTGATCTATCTCCTCAAAGGTTTTTTTTGGCTTAGTGACCGGTTTAGCAGTGCGCTTTCTCTGCTTTTTGCTATCTGTCAAAGGACCTAGTGAGTCAGCAGTTTTCCTTTTCCCCATGGTGCCTGTAAAGTTATAGAATACCTGAAGTATGTAAATTAGCTTACTTGGTGTATTTTAGGCAGTAGATGAAAGAGAGTGGGCCCAGCCCGGCCTCTTCCGGGCGATGACGGGCGCAGGACGGGCCCGCCCTTGGCCCGGGCTTTGCCCGGGCGCCGCCCGCGCGCGTCCCGCGCTGTGACAGCGCTTCCCGCGACGGCGGGAGCGCGAAGTTCTTTTAAAGGGCTCCTGCCCTGTTATGTGGCTCTCTTCCCCGGCCTCCTGGCAGTGACAGCGCTTCCCGCGACGGCGGGAGCGCGAAGTTCTTTTAAAGGGCTCCTGCCCTGTTATGTGGCTCTCTTCCCCGGCCTCCCGGCAGTGACAGCACTTCCCGCGACGGCGGGAGCGCAAAGTTCTTTTAAAGGGCTCCTGCCCTGTTATGTGGCTCTCTTCCCCAGCCTCCCTGCAGTGACAGCGCTTCCCGCCTGTGTTTGTGTATCTTGGGAGGTGGTGTCACAGACACACTGGGAGAGGACACATGGGACGTGTGAATGGTAGTGGGGGTGGTGACTGCACGTGAGCGGGGTGTGGTGGTGTGTGTGTGCTGGTGATGAGAGTAGTGGCTGTAGATGTAGTGCATGCAGGTGTGAGTGTAGACAAGACAGGGAGGGAGGAGGGAGACGAGGAGGAGGGGGACACACTGGAGGCAGTGGATGTTGGTGTGTCTGCATGTGTGTGATGCTTGCGTGAGTGCCTGTGGGATGTGTGGTGCTTATGTTTGCCAGAGCTTCCCTTGTGTTTTGACGTGTGTGCATGCTGGTCTGAAGGTGTGCTTGGGATAGGCTGGGGTACAGGAGATTGGGTCTGGGTGGAGGAAGTTGGAGGGGGGAGGCTAGAGACGGGGACAATGGCTGCCATCAGTGCTGAGGCAAGAGTCTGAAAAGCTCGCTGAAGGGCCGCCAGACCAGTATGAATGCCCTCCAGGAATGCATTTGTTTGTTGCAACTGCCTTTCTACACCCTGGATGGCATTCAAAATGGTAGACTGCCCAACAGTGAGGGACCTGAGGAGGTCAATGGCCTCCTCACTGAGGGCAGCAGGGGTGACTGGGGCAGGGCCTGAGGTGCCTGGGGTGAAGGTTATGCCCACCCTCCTGGGTGAGCGGGCACAGGGCAAAGGTTCAGGGGCTGATGGGAGGACGGTGCTGGTAGGGAGGGTGGTGGCTGTACCTGTAGATGCGGGTGGCACAGATGTTGCCGCCACCACAAGGGAGCTCCCATCAGAGGACGAGTCTGTGTCACTGGTGTCAGCTCCTGTCCCCGCCGTGGAGCTCCCCTTGCCCTCCGTCCCACTGGTGACATCCGACTCTGTAGTGTCACCCTCCAGGGCCATGTGGGATGCAGCTCCCTCCTGCTCCGGTGCCACTGCTCCTCCTCCTGATGATGCTAATGCACACAAGAACAGGGAGACCACAAAAAGGGGGACGACGACAGAGGAAAAACATGTTGAGTGCATGCATTACCGCAACCGTTGGCGGACACGACAGACACAGAAGTCCCCTGCACTACGCCGCGCTCTTGGCCTCCACTGTTCAATCTCTGAGCCATGGCCTACAAGGCTATGGACGACATCTGCACACATGGATGACACAGGGGCATGACTAGGTGTACTTGCCACTCTACAGAGGTGGGGTCCCACATGGCCTGCCTCACGGAGGGACCTTGCCTACTAAACCCACCCTGGCCTAGGGAAACCCACAGCCCACCTCCCCCACCCAGACACCTCCGCTGCACGCAAAATCAGCAGGATGAGAGTGAACTCACCCCCTTCTGGCTGCTGTGATGCCCCCAAGCGCCCATCCAACTCCGGGTACGCCACCACCAGGATCCTGAACATCAGGGGGGTCATGGTGCGACGGGCACCCCTCCCATGTTGGGAGGCCATCCCCAGTTGAGTCTCCGCCGTCTTCTTGCTTCAGCGGCGAATGTCCTCCCATTTTTTCCAGCAGTGGGTGCTCTGTCTGTGGTAGACCCTCAGGGTTCGGACCTCCTTGGCGATGGCACGCCAAATATCTTTTTTCTGGTGGGCGCTGACCTACATGAATTGTACAGGGGGAAGAGAAATTTTATTACCAACTGCACCGTCACAGTCTTTGGCCCCCATCCCTACCCTTGCCATGTGGCACATGCATTCATCATCGTTTCATGCACGCCTCAATGTCCCCCCCATCTTTCATCCACCCCACTCCACACAGACATAGCCCAAACAGCATGCTCCCAGTGTACTTACCTGTTTGTCTGGAGGACCGTAGAGTAGCGTGTACTGGGGGAGGACCCCATCCACGAGTTTCTCCAACTCCTCCGATGTGAAGGCAGGGACACCTTCCCCCAGACACTCGAGCCATTGTCTCTTCCAGACCGAGGTCACAGCAGCACTTGCAGTGTAGGTCCTCTCCTGTCGAAGATCAGGTATCGAGTGATTGAACAGATAGAAAATGGTGGTCACGTCCGCGGCGGTGAGTACCGTCACCGCCGGCGTACATCGTCATTGGCTCCTGGGACCCATAGGGTCCAATGTTAACCAAAGCAGCATTGTGCCGCGGTCTTCGACCGCCTACTGCGACGGTGTACAACGCCAGCGCAGTTACCTCACACCCCATTGTCCCACTTTGGAGGTCAGGCAGCCGCCATTTCAGGGGCCCACATGGCTTAATTTTTAACTGCGTCACACATACCTAGGCCTAGACTCAACACACATACAGGCCACTTTTTAGATTAGGATCTGTGTTCTGTGTAAGCTGTGGGTACGTACCTCTGAGTTGTTTGACTCTGTGCTCGCTGTTGTCCTTCAGAGGCACCTTCCGCTGGACATGTGAGGAGGTGGTGGCATCCTCCGGTGTACCGACCGTTGGTGGACCTGTCGACAATGGAGGAAAGCCATGTGATCATCACATACAGGCTTGAACGTGCCACAATCCAGGAACTGTGTACCCATTTGGAGCCAGACCTGATGTCAGCTGTCCGCCATCCCACAGGAATCCCCCCTCAATTGCAGGTGCTGTCAGTGCTTCATTTCCTAGCAAGTGGGTCATTTCAAACAACAGTGGCCATAGCATCAGGGATGTCCCAGCCTATGTTTTCCAACGTGTTGTCCAGAGTGTTGGCTGCCCTGCTGAAACACATGCAGAGCTACATCGTTTTCCCTCAGGTGGAAGATTTGCCTACAGTGAAAGGTGATTTCTATGCCCTCGGACATATCCCCAACATCATAGGTGCCATTGATGGGACACATGTGGCTTTGCCCCCCCCCCCACAGGAGTGAACAGGTGTACAGAATCCGGAAGAGTTATCATTCTATGAATGTACAGATGGTATGTTTTGCAGATCAGTACATCTCCCATGTGAATGCCAAGTTCCCTGGCTCAGTGCATGATGCCTACATCCTGCAGAATAGCAGCATCCCTTATGTGATGGGTCAACTCCAGAGGCACCGTGTGTGGCTATTAGGTGAGCACCTGGAAGCAAGTCAGTGGGAATTGTTGTCTGGGGATATCCCTACAGGTTAGTGTGTGTCTAACAGTTGTCCCTCGCCATTTGCAGGTGACTCTGGTTACCCCAACCTGTCATGGCTACTGACCCCAGTGAGGAATCCCAGGACAAGGGCAGAGGAACCCTACAATGAGTCCCATGGGCGAACTAGGAGGGTGATCGAGCGGACCTTCGGGCTCCTGAAGGCCAGGTTCAGGTGCCTCCATATGACAGGTGGATCCCTATTCTACTCACCAAAGAAGGTGTGCCAGATCATCGTGGCCTGCTGTATGACCTTCCTCCCTCTGGAAACACCAGCACAGCACCCACCCAGCGGGCCAAACCTCCATCCCCAGGACACGTCAATCAGCAGTGTGTCCACCACTACAGGGAACCCAGGATAACCCACCACCCCAACAACAACAGGGACCTGGAGGCAGTGGCAGTGGGCACACCTTCCAGGGGACGGAGGCCCAGGTACACAGGGGAACTGGGAGGACTGCTGTGTGATAGGGGGAGGACAGGCCCAGGGCACCAACTCTCCACAAGGCCCTCTCATCCATCATGGGAGCCCACCACCACTCCCAGGAGACGATGGCAACGGTACTGGCCAACTTTCAGGAGACCCAGCGCCTGCAGGAGGAACAGTATTTGGGCTTCAGGGAGGAACTTAAGTCCATCAACACCACCCTGGTCACCATTGTAGGGGTGCTGAAGGACCTTGTGAACACCACGAGGGACACTGTGGCACAACAAGGGGCCCCTGACACTAGCCTGGATGATGAACAGCCCACCACCTCCGCCAGCGCTAGTGGATAGAAGGCACCTCCACAGGACCACGACACCAGCACCCCACCCCCTGCAGATGGAGAACCATCCCGCAAACTGTCCCTGAGATCCAGGACAAAGACAGAGAACAATGGCAAGACCCCCACCTGGAAATTAGACCCCCCTGAATGTCATCCTTCTGTCCCACTTCATCACACTGTCCATCCACCAACTGCCCTAGCTCCACATCCTATGCCCCTTTGGACAATGCACCTGTGAAACAAATAGACTTAACTCTGCCATGGACAATCCTCCACCATCACCCCTGCCCATTTTACAACCCCTCCACTATTTTGCACTGAAATAAACACCCTTGAATCACAAAATAAGCTGAAGTCAATCTGTGCTTTCACAAATGTGTATTTGCAATAACTATGGAATATAGCAATGTCGATTGTATTGTCAACATACTGATTTAAACAGCTCTAGTCCATGAGGTAATATAGCAGAGGTCACAAAGTGGGACCCAAATCTGTGAAATGGAAAGGCAAAGTGACAAGTCAAGGTCCATTGGGTGAAAGTGACAGACATATGATGGGTCTAACAATTGTATGAGAGGTGTGAGGCAGTGACATCTTCTTACCTGTGTCTCACTGGAAGTATTGCTGGATAACGTTGTTTCTGTTGTCGACATCCTCTTTTTCTGCCTCCTCTTCTTCACTGTACACAGGCTCCACAGCTGCCACAGGACCTCCATCTGGACCATCCTCCTGCAGAAAAGGCACCTGTCATCGCAAAGCCAGGTTGTGCAGCATACAGCAGGCCATGATGATCTGGCACACCTTCTTTGGTGAGTAGTAGAGAGAACCACCTGTCATATGGAGGCACCGGAACCTGGCCTTCGATCACTCTCCTAGTTCGCCCATGGGCCTCATTGTAGCATTCCTCTGCCCTTGTCCTGGGATTTCTCACTGGGGTCAGTAGCCATGACAGGTTGGGGTACCCAGAGTCACCTGCAAATGTCGAGGGACAACTGTTAGACACACACTAACCCTTAGGGACAACCCCAGACCCAGACAACTATTCACAGGGTATAGGGTCCTTGTCCTCACCTATTAGACACACACGGTGCCTCTGGAGTTGCCCCATCACATAAGGGATGCTGCTATTCCTCAGAATGTAAGCGTCATGCACTGAGCCAGGAAACTTGGCATTCACATGGGAGATGTACTGGTTGGCAAAACACACCATCTGCACATTCATTGAATGGTAGCTCTTCCGGTTTCTGTACACTTGCTCACTCCTGCGGTAGGGGGGTACCAAGGCCACATGTGTCCCATCAATGGCACCTATGATGTTGGGGATATGTCCCAGGGCATAGAAGTCACCTTTCACTGTAGGCAAATTCTCCACCTGAGGGAAAAGAATGTAGCTGTGCATGTTTTTAAGCAGGGCAGACAACAATCTGGACAACATGTTTGAGAACATAGGCTGGGACATCCCTGATGCAATGGCCACTGTTGTTTGAAAAGACCCACTTGCCAGGAAATGGAGTACTGACAGGACCTTCACTAGAGGGGGGATTCCTGTGCGATGGCGGATTGCTGACATCAGGTCTGGCTCCAACTGGGCACACAGTTCATGGATTGTTGCACGATCAAGTCTGTAGGTGACTATTACATGTCTCTCTTCCATTGTCGACAGGTCCATCAGCAGTCTGTACACCGGAGGATGCCTCCATCTCACCACTTGCCCCAGCTGACGTGCCCTATGGAGGAAAACAGCGAGCAGAGAGTCAGCCAACACTGAGGTATTACTAAATGTCATGAGCAAACATTTGTCAATCTGCAATGTGCCTGTTACTGTGTGTATGCAAGGCCTAGATAGGTGTGACACAGTTAATATTAATGCCATGTGGCCCCCTGAAATGGTGGCTTCCTCACCTGTAAGGTGGGACAAGGGGATATGAGGTAACTGTGCTAGCATTCTACACCATCGCAGTAGGCGGTCCAAGACCGCAGCGCAATCCTGCATTGGTTAACATTGGACCCTATGGGTCCCAGGAGCCAATGACGATGTACGTGGACGTGACCGCCGTTTTCTGTCTGTTCACTCACTTGATACCTCACCTTCGACAGGAGAGGACCTACACTGCAAGTGCTGCTGTGACCTCAATCTGGAAGCGATGATGGCTCATGTGTCTGGGGAAAGGGCCCCTGCCTTCACTTCGGAGGAGTTGGAGAAGTTAGTGGATGGGGTCCTCCCCCAGTACACGCTACTCTACGGTCCTCCAGACAAACAGGTGAGTACACTGTGAGCATGCTGCATGGGCAATGCCTGTTTGGAGTGGTATGGATGAAAGATACATTGGGGGGGGACTGAGGCCTGCATGTGCGGATGGTGAGTGTATGTGTGTCAGGGCAAGGGTGGGAACGTGGACCAATGAGTGTGATGGTCCGGACGGTTAACGTTTTTCCTTTTCCCCTGTACTATTCCTATTACTGTCAGCACCCACCAGAAGAAGGATATTTGGCGTGCCATCGCCAAGGACGTCCGGACCCTGGGGGTCCACCATGGACGGAGTACCCACTGTCGTAAAAGATGGGAGGACATTCGCCGCTGGAGCAAGAAGACGGTGGAGGCTCAGCTGGGGATGGCCTGCCAATGTGGGAGGGGGGCCCGTCGCACCATGACCCCCCTGATGTTCCGGATCCTGGCATTGGCGTATCCAGAGTTGGATGGGCGCTTGAGGGCATCACAGCAGCCACAAGGGGTTGAGTACCTTCACATCCACCTGACTCATCGCGCATTACGAGGTGTCTGGGTGGGGGAGGTGGGCAGTGGGTTACCCTAGGCCAGGGCAAGCTTTGTAGGCAAGCATCATTCCCATGCAGACATACCAACATCCACTGCCTCCACTGTGTCCCCCTCCTCCATGTCGTCCTCCTCCCTCCTTGTCTCGTCTCCACTCACACTTGCATGCACAACATCTTCAGCCACTACCTCCATCACCAGCACGCCCATTACCACACACCGCTCACGTGCACTCACCACCCCCACTACCATTCACACATCCCCTGTGTCCTCTACCAGTGTGTCTGTGAGCCCTCCTCCCAAAGTACACAAACGCAGGCACACACCCACCCAACAGCCATCCACCTCACAAGAGCCTCCAACCCATGCATCTTTACCCAAAATCAGCAATCGTACACCTCCTACAACCACTACCTCTTCCTCCACTCCCAAACCCGCTCCATCTACCCGTCCCAGTGTGTGTAAAAATATTTTCCTGGCTAACATTGACCTCTTCCCTACACCTCCGCCCCCCGTCCATCCCCTAGGACCAGGCTTTCCAGGTCCCAACCCAGCACCTCAGCCACCACATCACCGGGGACAGTGGTCCCAGCAACAGCGGGCATTTGGAGTGCGCCAAGCATCAGGGCAGCCAGTGTGCCACGGAGCGAGGACAAGGACATTCTGCTACCTGCGAAAGTAAAAAAGTTGCCCACATCCCGGAGGGAGAAGGCGAAAACACCTGCCACCAAGGGCTCAAGGAAGACAAAAGGGGATAGTGGCAAGACAGCTGCGCCACCATCCAAGGTGGGGAAGGGCCAGAAAATCAAAGGCAGGTCAGGAGAGGGCATGGTGGCACCGACTATGGGACCAGTGTCACACCTTCTGTCCACGTCAACGCCAACCGGTACGGCGGAGAAGACGGCCACCTGCACCGCCACCTGCACCGCCACCAGGACCGCAATCCCTGAGCCCGCCACCAGCACCGCCACCACAGAGCCCACCACCAGCACCACCACCAGCACCACCGCCAGCACCACCGCCTCAGAGTCTGCCGCCAGCACCGATGCCACAGAGGCCGCCACAAGCACCGCTGCCACAGAGTCCGCCGCAAGCACCGATGCCACAGAGTCTGCCACCAGCACCGATGCTACAGAGGCCGCCGCAAGCACCGCCTCTACTGACACCGCTGCAAGCACCTCCAGCGGCCCCATGATGTCCTGAGCCAGTGGCACTACCTCAGACATGGCTGACATCCCCAGTGGTCAGTTGACCGAGCCTGGTGGTCAGTTCCAAGAGCCTGGGCAGCTTCCATGATGCAACACCTTCAGTGGAGAAAGGCATCCACTACCTCTGTCCTTGGCAGGATGAAGCACTCTGGGCACAAAGCCCCCTCCAGAACCAGTGGAGTATCACATCCACTACCTCTGTCCTTGGCAGGATGAAGCACTCTGGGCACAAAGCCCCCTCCAGAACCAGTTGAGAAAGGCATCCACTACCTCGGTCCTTGGCAGGATGAAGCACTCTGGGCACAAGCCCCCTCCAGAACCAGTGGAGAAAGGCATCCACTACCTCTGTCCTTGGCAGGATGAAGCACTCTGGGCACAAAGCCCCCTCCAGAACCAGTGGAGTATCACATCCACTACCTCTGCCCTTGGCAGGATGAAGCACTCTGGGCACAAAGCCCCCTCCAGAACCAGTGGAGAAAGGCATCCACTACCTCTGTCCTTAGCAGGATGAAGCACTCTGGACACCATGCCTCCTCCAGAACCAGTGGAGAGATCCATCCACTACCTCTGTCCTTAGCAGGATGAAGCACTCTGGGCACAAAGCCCCCTCCAGAACCAGTGGAGACTGTTATCCACTTGAGAGACTGTGGCTTTGCACTCCCCAGGATAAAGCAGTGGGCAAACCACCCACTGGAGAGACTTGAGAGACTGTGGCTTTGCACTCCCCAGGATAAAGCAGTGGGAAAACCACCCACTGGAGAGACTTGAGAGACTGTGGCTTTGCACTCCCCAGGATAAAGCAGTGGGCAAACCACCCACTGGAGAGACTTGAGAGACTGTGGCTTTGCACTCCCCAGGATACAGCAGTGGGCATGGAGCCCTCTCGTGGAGCAGTGGCGTTGTGCACTCATCCGGCTGAGTTGCCCCCTTTCCCCTGAGGTTCCTGTTTCATTTCGATCTGATGCCCCTGCAGTTTTCTCTCCGTTTGATGTCTGGTATCGAGTGTGGGCCTCGCCCATACATTTTGGGCCCAGTGATCCATGGACAATTATTGGTGCACTATCCGGACTTGTGTAGTTGGTGTACATAATTGTATATACTGTATTTCGAGTATTGTTTTTTTTAATGATTACAATCATTCAACTCATTTCGTTTTGTCCTTGCGTTCTTGAATGGGGGGTGGTGGGTGTAAATGTAATGTTGCAGCATGTATTTGTATTTCCCTCCCCCCTCCTCTGTGTTGTAGGTACAGTACTCACCATGGTCGTCACCGCCATCTTTGTTGCTCTTGAGAGAGGAGCAGGAATACCATGGCAGGGAGTATTTGGAGTTCTGGCTCCATGGCATTCTGGTTCCCCGTGGGGTGTGGAGAGGTGATTGTTTTCCCTTCCAAGTCCTGTTTCCGCCGTGTTTTTGTTCGCGTTGGTTCTACCCCGGAAAAGGTGGCGGATTGGCCTCTCATAATAGTTTGGGCGGTACATTGTCTTCCGTCTGTCTGTTGGCGGTGATCGCCGAGCTGTTTGTTTTACCACCGTAGTGGTCAGAGTGTTAAAGTGGCTGTCTATGTTGGCGGTTTCCACCATGGTCGTGATTCCATTTTTTTCTGCCGGCCTGTTGGCGGTATTACCGCCACTTTAACACCAACCGCCAGGGTTGTAATGAGGGTCAAAGTGTTTCACAAAGATAATGGAAGCCGCTCTGAAAAAATGTGCTTTCCTTCATTGAGTAACGTTTTCCCAAAGATTACAGCGAACTCGCAAAGTACAAGTTCCAAATCCAAATTATGGTTTCGTATTCGTAGCGCAGTATAAAACAACTTGAGGGAACAAGAAGCATGTGGAATAGAAACGCCTTACTAGGCTCGTCGTTCAGGGAATTGGAGAGTGGCTCTGCCTCTGGTGACCAGGAGACACTTGATCAGCTGCTCTGCTGCTTAGCCGCTCGCTGTGCTGCTCCAACAAAGAACGCTTCACTGCAAGCAACGGAAACTGGGTGGGGCCTGCTTTATACCGTCACCAGGCAACCATGACGTCAAGGATATGACGTGCACGTTTGCTTTGCACTGCGTGTGATGATGCTAAAAATAGAAATAGTACAAGCAAATAAACCGAAGAGAACTGAACTGGATCACTTTAAAAGCATATTGAAAAGGTTTAGTCCCATCGAAGTGTGAGAAGGGCTTTGATATTTATGTTGCTGTCTTTCCAGTAAAAACATGACATACTGTAAAACACATGGTTTATTTTGGTTTAGAGTCTTTAAAACACCTGATTTATTTGAGGTCACAGCCTTTCCAGTCTTTCCATTAAGCATGATATATGTATTAAACTTTGAGTTCTACTTCTCTGGACTTCGTAGGAGCAACACATGTCATCACAGTTAAAGAGCATTATAAGCAAATAGCATCAGTGGTGTGACCTGCCAGTGACTTTAGCCTTGTCCTGAAGCACGGCATCACCACTCTATTCTGTACCACTCTAATCTGCAGTACTCTACACCACTGAACTCTATTACCCTGTACTCTGCAAGACTGCCACTGAACTCAATGCCACAGTACTCTGCACCACTGCACTTGATGCCACTGCACGCTATGCCACTTTACACCATTGTGCTCTACATCACCCCACTCTATGGCACTCTTTTCTACTCTGCACTACTGTAGTGTATGCCACTGCTCTCTACACCACTCTACTCTGTACTGCTCTACTCAATGTCACTGGTCTGAACTCAATTGCACACTATGCCACTCCATTCTATGACACTGCAGACTACTCTGCACCGCTCAACTCTATGCCACTCACTGCACTCTTTGTCATTCCACTCTGCATGGCTACACTCAGCACCACTCCACGCTGCTCTAATATAATCTGCATCACTGCACTCCATTCCACTACACTCTACACAACTGCACTCTGCACCACTCCACTCTACACCACTGTACTCTACACCTCTGCACTCTATTCTGCACCAATCTACTCTACCCTTCACCCCTCCACTTTAGCCTGAACGACTCCACTCTACACCACTTCACTGTACTCTGGAACAATCTACTGTATGCCCCTGCACTCTACACCACTGCAATCTATTCCACACCACTCTATGCCACTGAACTCTACACCACTCTACTCTATGTCACTGCACTCTCTGCCAATGTACTCTACATCACTTTACTCAGAACCAACGCACTCTATGGCACTGCAATCTATGCCAATCTACTCTGCACCACCGTAGTCTACACCTCTAGGTTACTCCACTCCATTCTACAACACTCCATTCCATAATCCACTCTATGATGCTCTACTCCATTAAACTCTGCTCCACTCTACTCCATTCTGCTCTACAACACTCACCTCCATTCGGTGCCACTCTACAATACTCCTCCATTCTATGACACTCTATCCAACTCCCTCTTTGCCCATCCACACTGCTTTACTCCTCTCTATTATATGCCACACCACTCAATTCTACTCCACTCCATGCCACTCTACTCTACTCTATGAACCTCCAATTTATGACACTCTACTCAATTGTACGCCACTCCACTCTACAACCCTCTATTCTGCACTATGCCAATCCACTCTCCTATACTACTCCACTCTATGCCACTCCACTCCACTGTATGCCACTCTACTCTACAACACTCAACTGTACGCCTCACCTTCTACACCACTCCACTCTGGTCTAGACCACTCCACAGCACTCCATGCCACTCCACTCTAGGACAGTCTTCTCCACTCGACGCCAGTCAACTCTACACCACTCTATGCCCTTCCACTCTGACACTCTACTCCCTCCATGACATTCTACCACACACTATGCCACTCCATGGCACGCCACTCCAGGTCAATCAATACTACTCTACGCCACTCTACGCCACTCCATGCCAGTACATAAAATTTCACTCTACTCTACTTTATAGCACTCTACTCCACACCATTCTACTTTTCCCCACTAACTTTTAGTCATGCTGAACAGCAGACATGCTGTTGTGCAACATAGATAAGACATATTGGTGAAGCCAATAGCTCTTACATAGGCTGGACCCATTGGCTTTGCCAATGATTGTTTACTCACAGTGTACCTAGAAACATCTGAATAAACAATTATAATGCTAAGGAGCATTGAATTTAGTCAAGGGTAGGGAGCAGGGGTGGCCCAAGGCATATAGGCCCTCATTGTGACATTGGCAGTAAATACCACTTACCGCCACGCTGACGGCTGCCAACTTACCGCCACAGCGGATATCCGTTCACCATATTATGACACACACACACCAATCCATCAGTATTCAGCCACATACACAAATCCACCAGACCAGGTCAGTGATAAACTGGGGGTCCCAAAACCCACACTGTTACGCCAACAGAACTACGCCCACCACATTATGACCCACGCATCACCACAGTGGACATTCAACGGCGGTCCGCCGCGCTCACAACGGACACCCATTGACAAAACAACACCACATTGGACAATTCAAACAACACACACCTGACACCCATACACACACCACACACACACCACCATAAAACACACACCCACATTACCCACAACCCTTTATGAATACATACCATTGCCAGCAGAGAGACACCAAGACCACTAACACAACTAGAGCCACACACTACTCACACCTATACACCACTCACTCACTCCACATCACACACCCCAACACATTACCCAACACACCCTCACCAACACACATCACCAACACCCATGGCATCACAAAGACACACCCGTTTCACAGAGGAGGAGCTAAGGGTCATGGTGGAGGAAATTGTCAGGGTAGAGCCACAGCTATTTGGAGTACAAGAGCAGCAGATATCTATAGCTAGGAAGATGGAGCTATGGGGGAGAATCGTAGACAGGGTCAACACCATGTCACACCACCCAAGAACTAGGGATGACATCAGGAAGGTACATTCCATTGCAGCAAGACACCAGTTCGCCATCCAGAGGACTGGTGGTGGACCCCTACCTCCTCCCCCACGACTCACAGCATGGGATAAGCAAGTCTTAGCAATACTGCATCCTGAGGGCCTGGCCAGAGTCAGAGGAGGACTGTACTCTGGTAAGGCAACTACTACAGTCACCCCCCCTACCTGCATGCCATCACATACCCTCACCCTCACTCCCATCACTCCACTACTTCCCACATAGCCCACCAACACATCTCACTCATCCCAATGCCAATCCCTGCATGCTGTACCAATGCATGGACACCACTCACAGCCCTGCATGGGCACTCATCACTAAAGCATGCACACTATAGAGAACTAACTATCCCACCTTACACTAACATACACAAGTGAAAGCTGGCAGGGCAAATCCAACCAAAGAGGGGAAGCCACGGATGTATAATATGTCAGAAGCAGAAACCATGACACATCATTTACATCCCCACAGGTACCCCAGCCAATGTCAGCGGAGAGGAGGTGCGAGCACTATCCAGTCACCCAACTGAAGAGGCCCACAGGGATGACAGCAACTCTGGTCTTCAGGAACTGGATGACCTACCTGGCCCATCAGGGACCACTGGACAGCTGGTTACCCATGCCTAGTCACACACCACCAAAGAGCCTCCCGCATCAGGAAACACCACCACAGCACCCAACCAGCGTACCCATACCTCTGTCCCCAGGACACATCAATCAGCAGTGTGTCCACCTTTACAGGGACCCCAGGGCACACCTTCCCCCCAAGACAATCAGGGACCTGGGGTCAGTGGCAGTGGGCACAGGGTTCAGGGGACAGAGGCACAGGCCAGCAGGGGCACTGGGAGGACTGCTGTGCACTGGGGAGGACAGGCCCAGGGAACCAACTCTCCAGGAGGCACTCGCAGAGATCCTGGGAGCCTATCAACATTCCCAGGACACGATGGGCCGGATCCTGGACAATGTGCAGGAGAACAGGCGGCTGCAAGAGGGACAGTACCAGGGGATCAGGG
Organism: Pleurodeles waltl; assembly: GCF_031143425.1. Lineage (NCBI taxonomy): Eukaryota > Metazoa > Chordata > Amphibia > Caudata > Salamandridae > Pleurodeles > Pleurodeles waltl. Next base: position 890,568,493 of record NC_090436.1, on the reverse strand, counting down.
AGGACTTGCAGGTCATTAACAAATCCCTGATCTCCATTGCAGGGGTGCTGGCAGACATGACCAACATTATGAGCGAGGCAGAATCACACCAGTGGGCCCCTGTCACTAGCCAAACTTCTGAACAGCTGTCAACCTCCGCTGCCGCTAGTGGCCAGGAGGCCCCACCAGCACCCCTCCACCTGAGAAGGTGAACCACGCCGCAAACATTCCCTGCGATCCAGACAGAAGCCAGAGACACTTGCCAAGACCCCCACCAGGAAATGAGACTCTCCTGGTTGTCACCCTTGTGCCCACTCAGCCACACTGGCCACCTTGAACTGCCATTGCTGCCCTTCCTATGTCCCCTTGGACAATGTGCTACAAACAGACTGGAACAATACCCTGGACTTTCCTTCATCATCACCCTATCCCATTGCACTTGCCCCTCCATATATTAACACTTCAATATACACCCTTTGAAAAAAAAACATTTTGGAGTATGTCATGTATATCAAATATGTACTCATTGTAACAGGTACAAACATTGCAAATCAACTGTACAGAGAATGAGCATAGATTAATGTCAGGTCACCAACATCTTCAAAATTAATTGCCAGAGGGAACAGTATGTGAAACTATCAGCCTGCCATTGCCACACAAATTAAAACAAAAGTCATTGAAATGTGAAGTAACACTGTCCCACCTGTGTGTCATTGGAAGTATTGTCGGATCACACGTTCTGTTGTCCTCATCCTCATCCTCTGCCTCCTCATCCTCACTGTCCAAGGGTCTATTGCTGCCACAAGGGTATCTCCAGCCTCCTACTCCTGCAGGAATTGGACATGGCATCTGAGGGCCAGGTAATGCAACATGCAGCATGCCACCACTATCTGGCAGACCTTCTTTGGTGAGTAGCACAGGGAGCCACCTGTTAGATGGAGGCACTGGAACCTGGCCTTCAGGAGGCCAAAGGTCCTTTCATTGATCCTTCTGGTTCACCCATGTGCCTCATTATAACGTTCTTCTGCCCTTGTCCTGGCATTCCTCAAAGGGGTCCACAGACATGATAGGTTTGGGTAACCAGAGTCACCTGCAAATACTGAGCGACAACATTTAGCCACACACTATCCCATATGGCCCACACCATACCCATACACAAACATATACTGAGTGAGAACCAGGGCTTACCTATTAGCCACACCCTGTGCCTCTGTAGTTGACCCATCACATTTGGGATGCTGCTATTCCTTAGGACAAAGGCATCATGTACCAACCCTGGATACTTAGCATTGACGTGGGAGATGTACTGGTCCACCAAGCACACCATCTGAACATTCATGGAGTGGAAACTCTTCTGATTCCTGAACACCTGTTCATTCTGCCGGGGGTGGGGGACAAATGCTATATGTGTTCCATTAATCACCCCAATTATGTTGGGGATATGTCCCATTGCATAGAACTCGGCCTTCACTGTGGCCAAATATTCAACCTGGGGGAAAACAATGTAGCTGCACATGTGTTTTATCAGGGCTGACAAGACTCTTGTCAGCACCATTAAGAACAGTGGCTGTGACATTCCTGCTGCCAAGCCCATTGTCACTTGGAAAGAACCAGTTGCCAGGAAATGAAAAGGAGTACAAATAGCACTTGCACTAGAGGGGGGATCCCAGTGGGGTGACGGATAGCAGATATCAGCTCAGGCTCCAACTAGGCATACAGATGTGATTGTGGCCCTGTCAAGTCTATAGGTGAGAATAATGTGCCTGTCCTCTATATTTGCCAAGTCCACCATTGGTCTGTACACTGGGGTATGTCTCCATCTCCTATTCATCCGCAGCAATAGGAATCTAAGGGACATAAGAGTAAGGAGCCAGTCACAAACTGAACAATGGAGCTACAACACTACTTTGCATCCTGTAAACATGTAATGGGTCATTGTGATTTGTCCAGTATGTGCTAATATCTCCTGTGACACAGCATTATTCCAGGGCCTGCCCCCCTGAAATGGCGTCCGCCTGTCCTGTGTGGAGGGACAAGTGGAAGTGAGGTAATTCCGCTGACATTGTGCGCCGTTGCAGGAGGCGGTCGGGAACCGCAGTGCAACTCCTCTTTGGCTCACACTGGGCCCTATGGGGTACAGTGGCCAATGGTGATCTACGCCGGCGGTGACGGTATGCACCGCCGCTGACGTGACTGCCATTTTCTATCATATTCCTCATTTGCTACCTGACCTTCCATAGGAGAGGACCTATACTGCATGTGCTGCTGTGACCTGTGTCTGGAACCTACCATGGCCCATGTGACTGGGGAAATTGCCCCAGCCTTCACTTCCGAAGAGTTGGAGAGACTGGTGGATGGGGTCCTACCCCAGTACGGACTGCTGGATGGGCCTCCAGACCAACAGGTGAGTACACTGTGAACACGATGCATGTGGCATGAATGCATGGAGTTGTGTGTGTGACGGCCTCATGTAAGGTGGTGGGTGAATGTCCTCTTGGGGGCATACAGGTTGTGTGCTGGGCCATGTGTGTGTAAATGGTTATGGCAAGGGGTATGGTGGGCCATATGTGTAACAGGCAGGACTGTTTGTCAAATTCTATTTTCCAGTGTGTATTGCAGGTCAGCGCCCATCAAACGAAGGGTATACGGCGTGCCATCGCCAAGGACGTGCGGACCCTGGGGGTCTATGGCAGGCAGAGCATACACTGTCGCAAATGGTGGGAGGACCTGAGATGCTGGGCACGGAAGACGGCAGAGGCCCAGCTGGGGATGGCCTCCCAACGAGGAAGGGGTGCCCGTCAAACCCTGACCTCCCTGATGGCCCGCATACTGGCGGTGGCCTATCCAGAGCTGGATGAGTGCTTGAGGGTATCACAGCAGCCACAAGGGGGTGAGTACAGTGCCCATCATTACAAATTACGCATGGTAGGGTGGTGTCCGGGTGGGGGATGTGTGTCAGTGGGTGCCAGGCCTGACATTGCAGCGTAGGTCCCCTGGTGGCTTGGGTTCTGAAGGGATAATCTTGCTACCTAGCTCGTAGGCATCCACTACTGGTTAGGGCTGCGTGGGTCCCAGGTGTGCTGCATTTGGCAGTGTGTGCCCCTCCCCATGCCTTGGTGGCAAGCTATTTTTCTGGTAGTGCAATGCATATTGTGTACACCTGTTCCCTGTGTGTGAGGGTGCTGTGTACGCCAACGGTGGTGTTGGTGCAGCCATTGACCCAGTGTATCCTTTGTCTCTTCACCCTCTTTTTTGTTTTGTCATCCTGTCCTTATGTGCATTAGCATGATCTGGTGGAGGAGCAGAGGCAATGGCGATGAAGGGAGCTGCATCCCACAGTACGCAGAGTCTACCGACAGTGAGGGCATCAGTGGGACGGAGGGCGAGGGGAACACCCCGGCGGAGACAGGAGGGACAGTTCAGACACAGATACCTCCTCTGATGGAATCTCCCTGGTGGTGGCAGACACCACTGTGACCACCCCAGCTACAGGTACAGCCGCCACCCCCGTACCAGCACCACCCTCCCGGCAACCCCTCATCAAGTTGCCCGTGCCTGCTCACCCAGGAGGGTGGGCATCTCCTTTGCCACAGGCACCTCAGACCCTGCCCCAGTGAGCCCTGCTGCCCTGACTGAGGAGGCTATTGACCTCCTGAGATCCATCTCTGTAGGGCAGTCAACCATTGTGAATGCCATCCAGGGGCTGGCAGCCGAGAGGCAAAAATCTAATGCATTCCTCGAGGGCATTCACACTGGATTGGCGACCCAACAGAGATCGATTCAGGCTCTGGCCTCCTCTCTGGTGGCAGCCATTGTCCCTGTTTCTACCATTCCCCCCTCCAACTTCCACTGCCCAGTCTCATTCCCCTCAACCCCAACCTATCCCAGGCACACATTCAGATGAGCATGCACACAAGACAACACCCAAAAGTGTCACAGGCAAACACAAGCACCACACTTCATCCCACAGGCACTCATAGAAACCCCATCCAGTTGCAGACACAACAACATCTACTATTTCCACTGTCTCCTCCTCGTCCCCATTCACCACTTCCCTCCCAGCCACGTCACCACACCAAGCAGAACACACACCTCACTGGCAGACACCTCCACAACAGCCATGCACACGTTCCCTGTGTCCTCTCCCACTGTGCCTGTCCCCCTCCTAAACTACACTAACGCAAGCACTCAGATACCCAACATCCATCTACCTCACAACAGCATACAGCCCATGCACCTGCACCCAAAAACAGCAGACAGACACCTCCAAGGACCATTCCCTCATCCTCCACTCCCATTCCTTCTCCCTCTTACTGCCACAATGTCCCTAAAAAACTGTTTCTATCCACCGTTGACCTCTTCCCTACCCCTGTCCTCCATCCTACACATATGGCCAAGGTATCACGAACCCAGCCAAGCATCTCAGCCACACAGTCCACGGGCCCAGTCCTAACCGTACCCACTTGTGGTGGAAAGGGATCCAGGCCACATGTAGTGAAGGGGAAGGAGCCTGCACCAGCCAGCCTAAAGGGGAAAGAGCCTGCCCCAGCAGGCAGGAAGAGCAAGGAGTCTGCACCAGCAGGCAGGAAGAACAAGGAGCCTGCACCAGCAGGCAGGAAGGGCAAGGAGCCTGGACCTGTCAGCTGAAAGGCCAAGGAGCCTGCACCAGCAGGCAGGAAGAGCAAGGAGTCTGCACCAGCAGGCAGGAAGAACAAGGAGCCTGCACCAGCAGGCAGGAAGGGCAAGGAGCCTGGACCAGGAACATTGACGGAGCCCCCACCACCAACCATGGTTGTACATCTGTCTGAGGGTGCAGGGGATGTGCAGGAGCCTCCCCGCACCAGCAGCACCACCACTGTGCATTCGTCTGAGGGTGCAGGGGATATGCAGGAGCCTCGCCCCACCAGCAGCACCACCACTGTGCAGCCGTCACTGCCACTGGATGATATGTAATCGTGCCTCCATGGGCTGATGTGCGGCCTGCCCCCTCCAGAACCAGTGGGTAAGACACCCACTCGGGAGACTGTGGCCCATCAATCCCCAGGATGAAGCACAGGGCATGTTGCCCCCTCCAGAACCAGTGGGCAAGACACCCACTCGAGAGACTGTGGCCCATGACTCCCCAGGACCAATCACAGGGCATGTTGCCCCTCCAGAACCAGTGGGCAAGACACCCACATGAGAGCCTGTGGCCCATCAATCCTCAGGATCAAGCACAGGGCATGTTGCCCCCTCCAGAACCAGTGGGCAAGACACCCACTCGACAGACTGTGGCACATCACTCCCCAGGATCAAGCACAGGGCATATTGCCCCCTCCAGAACCAGTGGGCAAGACACCCACATGAAAGACTGTGGCCCATCACTCCCTTGGATCAAGCACAGGGCATGTTGCCCCATCCAGTACCAGTGGGTAAGACACCCACTCGAGAGACTGTGGCCAGTCACTCCTCAGGATCAAGCACAGGGCATGTTGCCCCCTCCAGAACCAGTGGGCAAGACACTCACTCGAGAGACTGTGCCCCATCACTCCCCAGGAGTAAGCACAGGGCATATTGCCCCCTCCAGAACCAGTGGGCAAGACACCCACATTGAAGACTGTGGCCCATCACTCCCCAGGATCAAGCACAGGGCATGTTGCCCCCTCCAGAACCAGTGGGCAAGACACTCATTCGTGTGACTGTGTCCCATCATTCGCCAGGAGTAAGCACAGGGCATGTTGCTCCCTCCAGAACCAGTGGTCTATTTATATCTCCCGGCTGAGGTGCCCCCCATCCCCCGTCCCCCTGAGGTGCTTGCCTATTTACCAACTGATGCCCCTGCAGTGTTCTCTCCGTGTTGTAGCAGGTGACAAGTGTGGCCCTGGACTTTGGCCTGTGGCCATGTGGTACTAGCAAATTGAGGACTGGGCTGTGTCCCTTTTTATGTAAATATGTATATATCTATTATCTTGCCTAACTTATTAATTCTACTGTGTTGATCTTATTATAAACACTTTGGTGAAATCGTTCAACCGAGTTACGGGGTCAAATTGTTTTTGTAGTGCATCTGATTGTGTATGGTGTGTGTGTGTGTAATGTGAGTGTGTGTGTTTGTCACTCTTGTTTTCCTCCCCCTCCCTTGCGTGCTAGACGGCAGTACTCAACGTCGTCGTCTTCGTCACTGTTGGTGTTCGTGGTGTAGCAGAATGTAGAATATCATCAGAAAAACATGCAGTTCTGGTTCCATGGCAGTGTGGTTCTACCCTGTGTCTCCAATGGTGAGTCCTTTCACTCTGAGCTCAGTTTCCACGAGGCTTTTGATGTTGGTACCACCCCAGAAAAGGTGGCGGTTTGCAAGGTCTTAATATGGTGGACGGAACATTGACTTCCGCCTGGCTGATGGCTGCTACCGCCGTGGTGGCTGTTGTTTCCGCCCTGGCGGTCGGTGTGGTACATTGCCTTTCTTTCGGATATCTTTCCTCCATGGTCATAATTTGGCGGTAGTTACCGCCAGCCTGTTGGCGGTATTACCGCCACTTTATCACCGACCGCCTGGGTCATAATGAGGGCCATAACAAGCTTTACAAAACGGACCCTCATTTGAACCCACAAACTTGCACCTTTACTACCTAACCTCTAGACTTCCAACCTGGATCCTACCACCTCTCTAGTTCCTGAGGACAGGGATCTTGATACAAAGATTGACTTTTCTTTATCTTTGGTGAACCAAGTATCAGCTGTGGTCAAACCTTGCTTGCACCAGTTATATTGTTTAAAACATGTGCATTACTTGTTCACTCTTGTTCAAAAGGTCTCAATTCTCAAAGCTGTTACTTTATCTCATTTGGAATATCTATTTGGACTCTCCCATGAATCTTACTTGAATACTCCAAATGATTTAAAACTTTGGAGCATGACAAGCCTGTTGTGTCCTTTACAACTCTCACATTTCTGCTATCTTGGCTCTACCTGTTAGAAATGGGGTCTCTAGTTGGCAGTCAGTTTGCACCCTGTCCAAGTAGGGACCCTCACTCTAGTCAGGATAAGGGAGATACCCGCTCAGATAACCCCTGCTCACCCCCTTGTTAGCTTAGCATGAACATTAAGGCTTAGCTCAGAAGCAATGTGTAAAGCATTTGCACATAACACATAGGAACACAATGAATACACTGAAAAGGACACGACACAAGTTTTACAAAAATAGTCAATATTTATCTATGTAAAACAAGACCAAAACAAGAAAAATCCAACATACAGTAATGAAGATATTAATTTTGCAAGAATTAACTTATAAATACAGTTCCTTGAAGGTGATAGCTCCACCTGGGGCTATCACGGTGTCGTGATCAACAAAACCAACAGTTCAAGCCAGCTGCAGCATCACGGGCCAGCAACGGTGTCCAGAAGACCCACAAACAGCACGGAATCACAGGGTGTCGTGATCTCGGTGTCGGTTCCGGAGTCGGTGCGGGGGTCATCGGGCCCTTGAAGTCACTTGTGTTGCAGATTGAACTCTGGGCTGATGAACTCAGGAGCACTGGCGTGGATGGTATCGGGGCTGCGGTGCAAAGCGGGACAATGCAATGTGCGGTGCCCACAGGTCACGGTACAGGCAGCAGCTCGGTGACGGCATCCAACGGCATCGGTGAGACGAGGGCTGCGGTGTGAAGCAGGGCAATGTGACGTGCATCATCAGGTCACGGTGCAGGCAGCAGCATTGTCATTGCTGAAGCGTTGCTGTGTGGTGGGCCCAAGTCAGCAGTGCGGCACAGGGCGGGCTCCGTGCAGCATCCACAGGTCATGGTGCAGGCAGGGGCACCTGGGGATGACACTGGAGTCGATGTTGCTGACGTCGGTGGACCGGTGCTGCGGCGCGGATGAGATGTTCTTCATGTACCTCACAAGCGTTGTCCACAGGCCACGGTGCAGGCAGCAGTGCCGGTGTCAGCTGGAGCGGTGTTGTAAGGGCTGCCCAGGCTGCGGTGTGAGCAAGGCGATACCGGAGTGCAGGGCTCACAGGTCATGGTGCAAGCAGTGGCTCTGTGCAGGTGTCAGATGGTGGAGTCCGTGAGACCAGGGTTGCGGTGCGAAACTGAGCAGTGCGGCTCCGGGTGGCGTTGGCAGGTCACGGTGCAGGCCAGCGGCATCGCTGGTGGCATTGCAGTGTTTTTTCTTCTTGAACAGCACAAAACACACAGTTCCCAGTGCTGATATCCCTGAGACTTCCAGCAGGAGGCAATCTCTTCTCCAGCTCCTTGGAGAACTTTCTCAAGCAGGATACACAGCCAAGTTCACCCTTTGCTCTCTTTTAAGGCAGAAACAGAAACTGCAGACCAACCCAGCAATGAAACACAGCAAAGTGGCAGTACTCCTCCTCCAGCTCTTCAGCTCTTCTCCTTGGCAGATGTTACTCTTGATTCCAGCAAGATTCTAAAAGTCTGGGGTTGAAGATCCAGTACTTATACCCCTTTCTGCCTTTGAAGTTGCCTAACTTCAAAGGAAAGTCTCTGCTGTTGACCAGATTCAGCCTTGCCCAGTCCATGTCCCAGACACACGCCAGGGTGTTGGAGACAGCATTGTGTGAGGGCAGGCAAAGTCCTTCCAGGTGTAAGTGGCCACTCCTCTCTCCACTCTAGCTCAGATAGCTCATCAGGATATGCAGGCTACAACCCAGCTCCCTTTGTGTCACTGTCTAGAGGAGAGGTGTAAACAGCCCAACTGTCAAACTGACCCAGACAGGGAATCCACAAACAGGCAGAATCATAGAATGGTTTAAGCAAGAAAATGCCTACTTTCTAAAAGTGCCATTTTCAAACAAACAATATAAAAAACAACTTCACTAAAAGAAGTATTTTTAAATTGTGAGTTCAGAGACCCCAAACTCCAAATCTCTAGCTGCTCTCAAAGGGAACCTGCACTTTAAGGTAATTTAAAGGCAGCCTCCATGTTAACCTATGAGAGAGATAGGCCTTGCAACAGTGAAAAACAAATTAGGCAGTATTTCACTGTTAGGACATGTACAGCACACCAGTGTATGTCCTGCCTTCTAAATACACTGCACCCTGTCCATGGGGCTTCCTAGGGCATACCTTAGGGGTGCCTTACATGTAGTAAAAGGGAAGGTTTAGGCCTGGCAAGTGGGTACACTTGCCAGGTCGAATTTGCAGTTTAAAACTGCACACACAGACACTGCAGTGGCAAGTCTGAGACCTGTTCACAGAGCTACTCACGTGGGTGGATGCAGACCAACTAGTAGCATTTGATTTACAGGCCCTGGGCACCCCTGGTGTACTTTACTAGGGACTTACCAGTAAATCAAATAGGCCAATCATGGATAACCTAATCACCAATACAATTTACATAGGGAGCACTTGCACTTTAGCACTGATTAACAGTGGTAAAGTGCATAGAGACAAAAAAACAGCAAAAACTTAGTCCAGCACATCATAAAAACAGGAGGTCAGAATGCAAATAAACAGGTGAGACATGCCAAAAAGCTGCCTGGTATAACAATACCACACTGGATACCAGGGAAACAAAGACATGTGTTCAAACCTCTCTTTTTGGTTTACAGGGTGGTCTCTTAGCCTAATAGATTGACTCTGCTCTTGTTTCCTGAAGTATCTTCCATCTTGCACTCTGTGATCAGTCTCCCACTGTAGCCTGTTGACCCCTAAGATCCCTAAGTGCATTTTCTGTTGTTGCCACCCAGAGCTGGAACAAGCTTCAGGACTCCCTTAGGTGAGAACCAGCTTTTCACAGATTAGGAAATGCCTTAAGGCCTGCTACTCCCTCACATGCAATGGTAGCTCCCTTATGTTACAGACTATGTACTTCTGTCTACGACCTGTGTTAGCGCCAAGATACCCTAGTGTACATTAATGTTTATGCTCTGTAAACAAAAATAATTAGCATAAAACCCATTCTTCATTATATGAGGCTGAACTAGAGATATATTAATTAATGGGTACTTTACAAATTGAACATTGCTTCCCTACTCCCTGAAAAAAAAAAACTTGACATTGGCAACACATGGGAGAAGTGGCTGACAGGAGTCCATGTTTTGATTGGACAGAAGTTGTGTGATTTCACAGAGTGAGTGCCTGCCCTCCAAGAGCTGTAATAATTTGTTTATCAATGCATTGTACACAGAAAGCTATTTTTTTAGCTACTTTTTCCTAGCACTGACAAAGCCAATAGGACAGGCTTTAGTGAGATAAACAATATTTGCTTATAAAATGCACGCAAGCAGCATTTTAAAATAATTGTGCTTGAATTGTTTGGTGTGAGAAAAGGCCTTTTTATCATGGTTAGCTCCCAGTTTTGCCTGGTATTTGATGAAGTCTCAAAGTTGTTAGTGCCCAGGTCCCCTGCTAACCAGGTTCCCTGGGCCATATCTCTTTCCCTAAAACTGTTGTGATGCATTGGCACAATTGGCAACACCTTTTGCTGCCACAATAACTCCCTAGTAAATGGTATGCAGGCACCTAGGGCATTGGGTACTGAGGGTAGGCCCCTGAGGGCAGCAGCACAGATTGTGCCACCCTCTAGGGCCATGCATCCAGAAGCACCCAGTACTGCCATTGCAGGCTGAGTGTCCTGATGCAATCCTAAAAGACAAATTTGACATAGCACACAGCCTGGTGCTCTGTCTGCTGTACACTGCATGCACTATAGGTAAGTCACCCCTCTGGCAGGCCTTCCAGCCCTAAGGCAGGGTGCATTATACTGTATTTGAGGACATAGGTGCATGAGCAATATGCCCCTACTGTGTTCTTGTCAAATCTGGGACATAGTAAGTGAACATAGCAGACATTTTAATACATGTACTAGACACTGGTCAGTGAAAGTTTCATAGCTACATGATAGCTACTCTGAATCCTGGGTTGTTTGGTATCAAACAACTCAGAATGATAAATCCAAACTGGTACTGTTGTGTAGCCATTTTAGTTATAGCTCCATGCACGTTATTTTAACATACTAGGCCTGCCACTGTGCACTTTAACCTAGATATATTTTCTTCAGCTTTGCTTTATTATTGTTACAGTAGCCACTTTTACGGTCTTGTTTTATTTCCTTCTATCTAACTGTTTTTGCCTAGGCCTCTCACTCTGTGCTTCTTCCAAAGCTACAGTAAAATAGGTTGCGGGTGAACGTGGAATAAAGTTTTGTCTCTGATGTTCATAGAAAACACACATCCTTACATAGGGACATTTTCTCAGAACATCAGCTGTTTTATTATAAAAACACTTCCCTGTCCCCTACATGTTTGAGGGCGATTCCAGCCAGAGATCCATGACTGTATGCTGATTGCTGAATACTTTGCTACAGCTGCTTATGGAGACTTCAGGCCTTTGCTCAGGAATGGGGGATTGTGTCTTCCCAGGGGAACCTGAAGTGCAGAATTAGAGCTTCATACACTGTGCTCTGTTATAGCCTAGGTAGGAATTAGTCCATTGACTCTAGTGACAATATGGTGGTGTTATTTTTATGCTTTAGTCTCCTTGTCACCATTTTAATCTTGTCATGCTGTATCATCCTGGTTATTGCAGCCCATGCTTTGCTTTCTAAGATGCAGTCGCTTTATTAAAACATTATTGAAACATATACTGCCTCTGTTTGTCATTGTGTATGTGAGACCAATGTAATCGAGAGAAACGGATGAGACCTGAGTGACCACGATTTCCCTGAGAAATCAAGTATGTCATGCGTTCGGCTGCCCAATCATCCCTGCCTTTTGGGTAAAGATGAGGCACTGCTAGTTAGCCGGAGCAAAACCCAGATTTGAGCAACAGGCGTCACCTGTAGTGGGTCAGACTCAGTCTCCCAAACTGCAGGCGATCCTGCAGCTCGAAATCCAGTAGTCTCATTAGAATAATGAGAGCCTATGCGACATGGCGCCGCCAATGTTTGGTCAGGCTCTAATTTTCGGGTCCTCCTGAGTATCTCTGTCTCACTATATAAAAAGACACCTCAGTACTATTTACGGAGACATTGTGGTATTGAGGGTTTCCTCCTCAGCTTAGTAGGGAACACCTATCTGACGCTGGAGGTTGTTCAAGCTTGAACTCTAAAAGGAAAATCCCTATTTGGTGTGCCTTCTCTGAACAAATTTACCATCTACTATGGCGAATCCGCAACAGGTAGCAATTGCAGTCAATATGAGACAACCCCTGACTGCACATTTACTGGCAAATGGCATAACGGCCCAGGGGGGTCCAGTCACACTTGTGGTGGATGCACATGCAGCTTATAGAACAAAACGATTTTATTCTTGGGTCACATTTCCAGCAGCTGATTGGAACACAAACACATTTCATCACTATACACTTGCAAACATACCTGGACAATACAGAGTATATGCATATTTAAAAATACCTTTATCTTATCAAGAACATAATAATTGGCTTGATGGTGCCCTACCCCACCTGATTTTACCAATTAGATTAGGTCCTCTGAGTAATGATGGTCCTACCTGGCCTTTACTGGCCACTTATACACCACATCCTGCAGTAGCAAATTTAGCAGTAGCTGAAGTCCGTCGCTTATATGCTGAGCTGACGGCAATATACAGACGTCTAGTAAAATTTGTAATGCAAATACTGAATACAAACCAAGCACGTGCTGCTCTAGCGCAACCACATGCAGTAATGCCAGGCATTAATCCTCCGACTGTACATTCAATCATGGGTAAGGTACCCGCCAAACGAGAGGAAATCGTGTTTTGGCTAGCTCAAAAAATAAATGCACTGGAAGCAGTATTTCCCCATACGGGACCTCAGGATAAACATAGAATTCTGACAGTGTGCTTGCCATTTGGGATGGTCCCCACAGTGGAAAACTGTAATACATGGGGCACGGTATTTGCCGCAATCTATATTACCGCACACGGTACACCAACACTTGCCAACTTACCAGAAGTGTTTAAACAAATTCAAGATGAATACGGGGCTGCCCCGGCCCTAGACTTGGGGATGCAATTACTGGCCAACTTTGCCAGAGTATCCTTAATTATTTTAAGTAATGTTAATGGGGAAGCGGTCGCACTAGCGGTATGCATGCGGCTCTGGGATGTTCCTCAACAGGATCAAGAACGTGAGTTGCCAAAGATTATTGCAGAGACCTACTCTAGTATTGGTCGTGATAGTCTAGGGGCCAGATCAACTAAACCACAATTTCAGGGCATACCTAAAAAAGATTTTCCCAAGCAAGCTCCTGAGGGTAATAAGAAACACTGGGATAAAAAACAACAAACTCTTAAAAAAGAAAGGGGAGAATCTCCAGGTACGGAGACCCCACAGAATAGATATAATCTCAGAAATAGAGATAATATAAAAACGCCTGACTGATATCAATATACTGATACATGCCAATCTCATTCCTTTCAGGACTCTTTGGAAAAACGCAGTGAGAGGGGTGGGCGGTCAAAGCGAAGAACAGAGTATGTGAAACCGAGACAGGAATCACAATGCTCAACAGATGTTTCTGTTAAAAAGGAAGAGAAACCTCCCCAACAAAAACCTTAACTAAAAAAGAAAAAGGTGGCAGCAGCTGCAGTTCGACATGCCACTCAAGAAGAGGGTCCTCTTGAAGAATAGGAAGTGGGCACTAGCGCTGCTAGACAGCGCGGCAGAAATCACAATAGTTCGCCGGAGTCTTCTAGAGCATCTGGAGGTTAAAGCAACTGATGACTTTCTACAAGTAGAAACTGCGGACATGCGTGTTTCCACGCCTGATGGGGTGTATGAAGTAATGCTATAGTTAGAAGGAGACATTGAACACACAATAGATGCGACCTTTTGGGATCACGAAGAGAATGTATATGATGTTTTGTTGGCCGAAAAAGATTGGCCACCTGATTTTGTCCGTACCTGCCCATATGGGGAAGATGTTATTAAACGTTCTTTTTCGCCCCTTGTTCCAGAGGAACTAGCAGAATCCTATGCCATCAATTGGGCATTGGCTCAGGCACCTGCGTTATATCGCAACCACGTAGGATGGAATAAAGATTCCCCCTACCATGTAATTCCTATTAAAAATCAACCCCAACTTCAACCTTAGTATCCAATAAAACATGATGCAAAGCACCTGTGAGAAAAATCCTCACATAACTGGAGTACCAGGGCGTAATTGAAACCTGTGTTTTCCCAATGAATAAACCTTTATTCCCAGTAGCTAAACCAGACCATTCATACAGAATAGTCTTAGACTACAGACACCTAAACAGTCATACATGCACATATGGTATACACAACTCACATAGCACAGCACTAATGAACAACATAGTGCTAAAAAATACAAAACAACACTGGACATTTCCAATGGTTTCTTCTGCCAGAATATAGCGTGTGAGAGTAGAGACTTAACAAGCTTCAGCGCACTAGGCTCCCAGAAAAAAATCTGTCATTTACCTCAGGGGTACAAGAACAGTCCTGGACTGTTCGCAGCTCGTGTGAATACAATTCTGCACGACATTGACCCTGAAGCATTGTCCTATGTAGATGACATCTATCTCATGGATGATTAATTGCTACATCATTTAAGATGGGTAGCCCTCATTGTTGTTGGATTTGCTGAATTTGAATACTAATTGAAATTCAAAAAAACTAAAATTAACTTCCTCAGCGTCCTGTTTCTGGGATATGAACTATCGAGTGAAGGAAAGAGCCTAGCACCACAATTCTTAGAAAAATGCGCACAATTACAACCTCCAAATACGGTTATAAAACTCTACTCTTTATTGGGTTTCCTAAATTTTTCCAGAACTTACATTCCAGATTATGCAAATCGCCTAAAACCTTTATATGACTTAATACGTCGTGACTTTTCAAGTTAATTTTGGGCAGTCGAACACACATGCATTCTTAGAGACCTGCAGACAGTCATGCTTGCAGTGCAAAATCTACACACAAGGGACAATAAAAGACACTTGGTCATCAGAGTAATTGCTCGTGCCATTGGTTTCACATATGTAACCTTTAATGAGGATGAGACCGTCCTGATTGCATACAAATCACATTTGTACTCAGCAGCAGAATAACGCTTTGCTCCCACTGAGAAAATTCTCACTGCTGTACAGATGGCTGTCATTAAAGAAAGACCTCTAGCCCAAGGCAAACGCATTATAGTCGTTTTTCCCATCCCAGCCCTTGAGGCTGTCACAAAAGCCAGCGTTCCCAATGCTAAAGCATTACACCCACATTGGATACAATGGGCCACATCTTTGACAGCCACTGATGTAGACTACATTTTTTACCCAAAATTGCAAACGCAAGAATTTTTGCAATAAGAACTAGAATACCCAGTTCCTGCAAATACACTGCCTATTGATCAGTATCAAAGAGTCATGTACACCGATGGCTCTGCACAACCTGCAATTGGCACAAAGCATCAGTACTCCACTGCTTGCGCAGTTCGTAAGTGGCTACACTGAGGATACTAAATTGTGTCCCCAACATACATTCACACAAACCCTAGGGGATTGCACAGAACAACTAGCAGAGCTAAAAGCTCTGGTGATGGCACTGGAACATACAGATCCTGCAGAGCTAACGCTGATTGTTTGTGACTCATACTATTGGGTCCAGTCCTTCAATGAATATCTGCATTACTGGTGCCAGAATGGGTTCAGAGATTCTAAAGGCAACACCATCAAACACAGACTTCTGTGGGGGAAGGTAGCAGATCTGAAGGAAACGCTAGCAAACGTCCATGTTGTACATATACTTGGACACCAGCGTGTCAGAATACACGTTGCTGGGAATACACTGGCTTATGAAGCCGGAACATCAGCAATCACTACAGCCACTGTTGCTGCAGTGACCTGCTTAAGTGTGAAATCAGACGAAGACACATAGGCTGCCGTCAAAGCTACTGCTGATGGTACGCCCTATCTAAAAGCATTTCCTGCTAAGTATTCCTACCGAATGGGAGGCTGCCTAAACGATGAGGTTAACATACCAGGCGTAGAGGTGCAAGATATTCCCAACACAGATGTAAGACCAGAGTTGATTAAAGCAGCACATGAGGGGGTAGCATCTGCCCATGTTGGTGTGGCGGCTACAATATCATTGCAACAAGCCCGTCATTGGTGGCCAGGCCTATACAGAAAGGCCAAGCAGTATGTCCTTTGTTGTGACATCTCCCAACAAATTAAAGTTTCCACTGCTAAGCGCCCACAGCAGACACCCCTCCTAATTTCAAACAAACTTTTACAATGTGTGTACTTGGACTATTGTGGTCCCCTGACACTGGATAGTGCATACAAATACATTCTAGTCGCTGTTGACTCCTGTTCCAGATTTCTATGGGTGTGGCCACAATGCTCGGCTGACGCTTGGACTGTTATTAAAGATTTGCGAGTCTTTAACGGTACATATGCAATTGCCGCTTTCCACTTGGACCAGGGCCCTGCTTTCGCCTCAAGGGCATTCAGAGATGCAATGGCTTCATTGGGGGTCCAATTCAAGTACTCGTCTCCATTTCATCTAGAGGGAAATAGTGTTGTGGATAAATTAAACCGTGATTTAAAGCAATCCTTAACAGCCAAAGTCTAAGGTTCGGGTCGTAGTTTGCTTACCCACCTGTGTGGAGTCCAGACAGCACTTGAGAATCTGCCTAGAAGGTCCCTGGGTGGTCGTACTTCATATGAGTGCCTGTTCGGAACTCAAATGTATGTTCCAGATCTTGATGGTCCTGGCATAGAGGCAGCAGAAACACCCTTTGACATCAATGAATGTGTCACTGTCTTACAGGAATTACAACAGTTCTGTGACGACAACTCTTCTGCCAGTGCTGCCTCCACAGGAATTAAGGATGTACCTGTAACGCCTACCGGATGGATTCCTAAAGTGGGGGACCTAGTACGTGAAAAGTTTGCTGTGAAAAAGGAATTTGGTCCTTATCGTGCACCATTCCCAGTATTGGGAATACACTGTACCTGAACTGTCATTCTACCATCATTGGCAGGTGCCAAAGAAAATCGTTTTGTCTCCATCGACAATGTCAAACTACACCATGTGGCCGATCCTGCACAGTCGACCAAAAGGAACAGCCAGTAGTTCCCGAATCCCTCTCACTACTGGTCAAGAAGTTCCTCTACAAGTTGTAAGCAGCAAAACTGACACCTCTCCGAGCTTGGGGAGGGTGGAAAATGATCTTGCATTAGTTCCAGTGACATCAAATAATACAGAAATAATTGATTGATTTGACACAGCTTCAACATAGACGGATTGTGCCATTTATTCTGTGCCACCGCAGGAAACACCAACTCCACCTACAAACACGGCTCCAGTTTTTGCACTTACTGCTTCTGGATATTTTGCCGAAATCAATGACGACGTTTCCGACTCATTGGCCTCTGACACCTGAACTGTCAAAAACACGTAAGCTGATAAATTGGCTTAGAACAGCGTATTTTATTCTTCCATTGAACTATCTGTGGCTTTCCCTGACTGCACTAGCTTTCCTACTTTGGAATGGGTTTGTTATAACATTCTTTTTGTTAATACATGGTCATTTTCTTCCTTAAAAATCAACAGTTGAACTGGTGGATGAGGTCCTAAAACCACATTTTTCTTCTCACAAGGTCCGCAGAGACTTGTCCTTTGTGAATATTTCCACCATACCAATTTCTGATGGGATTGTTTGGGATAAGGTAACATTCGATATATACGGCCCTACGGAGGTCATTCAATTACCATGTGTATTTAAACTTGCAATGAACGATATAATAATACCCAGAGTTGTTTCTGATGATTGGGATGCGAAAACAGTTGATTCTATGAAGACTGAATTGCAGTATTATACTGTATTTGACAACAAATATGCTTATCAATCTAAAGAGAATTATGTTGATAGTGTTGCTATGATTATTATGGGCATCATTTCATCCATAGAGCAAGCAGCCCAAAGATTTTAATTACACACAATGGGAAGAGTGTCTAACTCCCTCACAAAGCAGTTCTAAAACATATGCTGAAAAGTTTACAGATTTTTTTCATGATGTTAAAAATGCTGAGTCATAATATTTTAAATTGCCACCTACAGAAAACATACGCATAATATTGACAAATATGAAATTTATTTATTCGGATTCCTTTGTTTCCCGGTTGACTATAGAAGGCTATGAATATTGGCTGAAGTCGATTGACTAAAAAGTTTGTGGGAAACTAGACATTGGCAAATACGGGGAAAGGAAGCTTTATTTAGAGCATGGGTGATACCTGTTCAAATGATATTTTTAAATGAACCAGTACAACAAACACGTTGTTTAAGCATAGCAAAGATTATAGAATTGAACACTCCCAGTATACCTGCCCCTGCTAAATTTTATAAAAGGCAAAAATACATTAAAGCAACTGAATATCAGCTTGACGAATGGGTCCAGAATGGCACGTTTAATGTTTCACTGTCACATCCTGGCAGGTGGTTATTGTGACCAATGGGTATCATAGATGTTCTATAAACTCCTCAGGGGGTTTTAGAACTAGTAGGCCAGGCCCTCGATACATATCATCTGAACATGCGGGTATAGTAACAACATATAGGCCCTCATTACAACCCTGGTGGTAAATCACGCTTACCACCGTGCTGACGGCCGCCAACATACCGTGGCCGCGGTGGAAATCCACTACAGGTATTATGACCCACATCTCGTAATCCGCCACAATACAGACAGCCACACCAAAGATCAGTGATAAACTGGCGATGGCAAAACCTACACCGTCACGCCAACAGGAATACGCCCACACTATCACGACCCAAGAATCAACGCAGCGGTCATTAAACCGCAGTAATCCATTGGCGGTACACACCACCGCGCTCAAAATACACACACATTTACAAAACACAATCACATTGGACAATTCCAAATACACACACCTGATACACATACACACAGCACACACTCACACCACTATAAAACACCCACCCACATTACCCACAACCCCTTACAAAGACATTTTTTGAAAAAGCTTAGAGAGAGAGAATAGCAAACACAACACCAGCATCAACAGGCACACAACACCATCACTCATACAACATCCACACACCTCAAGTAACACACCTCAACTCAGCACATCACACAGCACAACAAACATCACCTCACACATCACCCACACCACATTATGGCACCTCAAAGACACCCCAGGTTTTCTGAGGAGGAGCTCAGGGTCATGGTGGAGGAAATCATCCGGGTAGAGCCACAGCTATTCGGATCACAGGTGCAGCAGACATCCATTGCAAGGAAGATGGAGCTATGGCGGAGAATTGTCGACATGGTCAACGCAGTGGGACAGCACCCCAGAACCCATGATGACATCAGGAAGAGATGGAACTACCTACGGGGGAAGGTGCATTCCGTGGTATTCAGACACCAGGTAGCCGTACAGAGGACTGGAGGTGGACTCCCACCTTCTCCCCCACAACTAACAACATGGGAGGAGCAAGTCTTGGCGACCATGCATCCTGAGGTCCTCGCAGGAGTAGCAGGAGGACAGGACTCTCTTGTAAGGCAAATCTTTACTAATATATCACCCCCACCCTACCTGCATGCTAGCACAAACTCCTACCGCTACCCTCACACCCATCACCCCAACCCCTCACAGATACCCCACTATCACAACCCACACATCCCAATACCAAGCCCTGCATGCAACACCAATGCATGGATACCCATTACAGACCTGCACGGACACCCATCACCAAGGCATGTCCAGTAGAGATACTCACCCAGGCCACAAAATCACCACTCACACAAGGGCCAAAGCAACAATGAAAGCACAGGAGTAGAGGGGAACTCACACATTGCACAGGATGCCACACACAGATACAATAACTATGCATTCACACCCCAACAGTACCCCTACCCAATGTCACCGGACAGGAGGTGCCAGCCATATCCGGTCCCCCCACAGAAGAGACCCACTTTGACGACAGCAGCTCTGCACACCTGGATCAAGATGACCAGCCCAGCCCATCAGGGACCTCTGGACAGTCGGTTCCCTTGCCACAGTCCCAAACCACCACAGAGCCTCCCCCCTCAGGAAACGCCACCACAGCACCCACCCAGCGGGCCCATGCCACTGTCCCCAGGACACGTCAATCAACAGTGTGTCCACCACTACAGGGACCCCAGGCAAACCCACTAACCCAAGACAATCAGGGACCTGGGGTCAGTGGCAGTGGGCACACAGTTCAGGGGACAGAGGCACAGGACAAAAGGTAAACTGGGAGGACTGCTGTGCGACAAGGGAAGGACAGGCCCAGGGAACCCACTCTCCATGAGGCACTGTCCAACATCATGGGAGCATACCACCATTCCCAGGAGACCATGGGCACGGTACTGGCCAAGTTTCAGGAGACCCAGCGGCTGCAGGAGGAACAGTACCTGGGGATCAGGAAAGTCTTGAAGTCCATTAACACCACCCTGGTCAGCATTGCAGGGGTGCTGGCAGACATGGCCAACACCAGGAGCGAGACAGTAGCACACCAACGGGCCCCTGACACTAGCTCGAACGATGAACATCCATCCACCTCTGCCGGCGCTAGTGGACAGGAGGTCCCGCCACAGGACAAACAGGCCACCAGAACCCCAACCCCTGCAGAAGGAGAACCACCCCGCAAACGGTTCCTGCAATCCAGGCACAAGACAGAGAACATTGCCAAGACCCCCGCCAGGAAATGAGACTCTCCCGATTGTCACCCTTCTGTCCCACTATGTCACCCCGACCACCTTGAACTGCCATTGCTCCACTTCCTATGCCGCCTTGGACAATGCACCTGTGACACCAAGAGACTGGACTCTACCATGAACTTTCCTCCACCATCACCCCAGTACATTGCACATCCCCCTCCACTGATTAGCACTTAAATAAACACCCTTGAATCATAAAACAATCTGGAGTCAGTCTATACTTACACAAATGTGTTATTACAGCCTCTATAACAAATATAAATGTCAATGTTCATTTGCACATACCAAAGTATGACATTTGTTGGGCAGCAGTAAACATAGCAGAAGGCAGAATGTGGTACCCAGATCTGTGAAAAGGAAAGCCAAAGTGAACTGTCAGGGTCCATAGACAGAGATAAAAAGGCAGAATCATGCAATGTTCTACAGTAGTCCGATATGAGAGGAGCAGTGCCAGTCTCTTACCTGTGTCTCACTGGAAGTATTGCATGATGATGTTGTTTCGGTTGTCAATATCTTCTTCTTCTGCCTCCTCTTCTTCACTGTCCACAGGCTCCACAGCTGCCACAAGACCAACATCAGGCCCACCCTCCTGCAGAAAAGGCACCTGGCGTCACAAAGCCAGGTTGTGCAACATACAGCATGCCACGATGATCTGGCACACCTTCTTCGGTGAGTAGTATAGGGAGCCACCTGTCAGATGGAGGCACTGGAACCTGGCCTTCAGGAGGCCGAAAGCAGTTCTATAATCCTCCTTGTACACCCTTGTGCCTCGTTGTAGCATTCCGCTGCCCTTGCCCTGGGATTCCTCACTGGGGTCAGTAGCCATGACAGGTTGGGGTAACCAGAGTCACCTGCAAATATCAAGGGGCATCAGTTAGACATACACAAACCCTTAGGGACTCTCCCATACCTACACACATATTGAAACTGTGTGGGGACCTTGGGCTCACCTATTAGCCACACACAGTGCCTCTGGAGTTGGCCAATCACATAAGGGATGCTGCTATTCCTCAAAATGTAAGCGTCATGCACTGAGCCAGGATACTTGGCATTCACATGGGAGATGTACTGGTCTGCCAAACACACCATCTGCACATTCATGGAATGGTAGCTTTTGCAGTTTATGTACACCTGTTCATCCCTGCGGGGTGGGACAAATGTCACATGTGTACCATCAATGGCACCAACGATGTTGGGGATATGTCCCAGGGCATAGAAGTCACCTTTCATTGTGGGCAAGTCCTCCACCTGGGGGAAAATGATGTAGCTGCGCATGTGTTTTAGCAGGGCAGACAACACTCTGGACAACACGTTAGAGAACACTGGCTGAGACATCCCTGATGCCATGGCCACTGTTGTTTGGAAGGAACCACTGGCCAGGAAATGGAGCACTGACAGGACCTGCACTAGAGGGGGGATTCCTGTGGGATGGCGGATAGCTGACATCAGGTCTGGCTCCAATTGGACACACAGTTCATGGATTGTGGCTCGATGAAGTCTGTAGGTGATAATGATGTGTCTGTCTTCCATTGTCGACAGGTCCACCAGGGGTCTGTACACCGGAGGATGACACCATCTCATCATCTGCCCCAGCGGATGTGTACTATGGAGGAGAAAGGTGACCAGAGGGTCATATATCACATAGGTTGCACAAGGGTGTTTTGCACTATTGTGATTTATTCGTGTGTGGCGCTGTCTGTCCGTATTCCTGCCCAAAAGTGCTGTGACGCAGTTAGGTGCCCTGCCATGTGCCCCCCTGAGATGGCAGCTACCTGACATGTAAGGATGGACAAGGGGAATTGAGGAAACTGCGCTGGCGTTGTGCAGCGCCGGGGTAGGTGGACTAAGATGGCTGCGCGATTCAGCATTGGTTAACATTGGGCCCTATGGGATCCAGGAGCCAATGACAATCTACGCCGGCGGTGACAGTTCGCACCGCTGCGGACGTGACCGCCATTTTCTATCTCTTCACTCACTTGATACCTGACCTCCAAAAGGAGAGGACCTATACTGCAAGTGCTGCTGTGACCTGAGTCTGGCAGCGACAATGGCTACAGTGTCTGGGGAAAGGGCCCCTGCCTTCACGTCAGAGGAGTTGGACAACCTGGTGGATGGGGTCCTCCCCCAGTACACGCTACTCTACGGTCCTCCAGACAAACAGGTGAGTACAATGTGTGCATGGTGGATGGGACATTAATGTATGGAGTGGCCTGGATGGAAGATACATGGGGGGGCTGTGGCCTGCATGTGAGGATGGTCAGTGTATGTGTTTCAGGGCATTGTTGGGAAGTTATGGCCAATGAGTAAGAAGAACCAGACGGGGGAGTAAAATCCATTCTTACTTTACCTTTCCTGTAGGTCAGCGCCCACTAGAAGAAGGGTATTTGGTGTGCCATCGCCCAGGAAGTGCGGACCCTGGGGGTCTATCATAGACGGAGCACCCACTGCCGCAAGAGATGGGAGGACCTGCGCCGCTGGAGCAAGAAGACGGCGGAGGCCCAGCTGGGGATTGCCGCCCAATGTGGAAGGGGTACCCGTCACTCCATGACCCCCCTGATGTTCCGGATCCTGGTGATGGCAAATCCGGAGTTGGATGGGCGCTTGAGGGCATCACAGCAGCCACAAGGGGGTGAGTACAGTCTCATTCAGCTGACTCTGTGCGCTTTACGAGGTGTCTGGGTGTGGGATGTGGGCTGTGGGTTCCCCTAGGCCAGGGCGAACTTGGTAGGGTAGGTCCCTTGTTAGGCAGGCTCTGTGGCACTCCAACCCCAATGGTGGTAGTGGCCATCTACACCAAGTCAGGCTTCTGTGGGTTGTAGGTGTGCAGCAAATGGGGTTTGGCATAGTCCCCCATGGGCAGGTGATTTTCCTAAGAACTGTTTGTGCATGGCCTAGTGCATGGGGCTGCTCCCTGTGTGTTGTGTCCGCCAACTGTGGTGTTGTTGCTGGCATTAACCATATGTCTCCTCCGTCTCCCCCCCCTTTTTGTTTTGTCACCCTGTCCTTGTGTGCATTAGCATCATCTGGCAGAGGAGCAGTGGCACCCGAGCAGGAGGGAGCTGCAACCCACATGGCCCAGGAGGGTGAATGTACGGAGTCTGAAGGCACCAGTGGGATGGAGGGCG
The DNA here is from genome assembly GCF_031143425.1 of Pleurodeles waltl. NCBI lineage: Eukaryota > Metazoa > Chordata > Amphibia > Caudata > Salamandridae > Pleurodeles > Pleurodeles waltl. The sequence continues at coordinate 890,544,715 of NC_090436.1, read as the reverse complement.
AGGGGAGCTCCACAACGGGAACAGGAGGGGACACCAGCGACAGCGACTCCTCCTCTGATGGGAGCTTCCTTGCGGTGGCGGGCACCTCTGTGCCCACCGCAACAACAGGTACAGCTGCCACCCCCCCTACCAGCACTGCCATCCCAGCAGCCCCACAGCATGTTTCCAATGCCCGCTCACCCAGGAGGGTGGGCTTCTCCTTCACCCCAGGCCCTGCCCCAGTCAGCCCTGCTGCCCTCAGTGAGGATGCTATTGATCTCCTGAGATCCCTCACTGTTGGGCATTCAACCATTCTGAATGCCATCCAGGGTGTCGAGAGGCATTTGCAACAAACAAATGCATACCTAGAGGGCATTCATTCTGGCGTGGTGGCCCAACAGAGAGCATTTCAGGCTCTGGCCTCAGCACTGATGGCAGCCATTGTCCCTGTGTCCAGCCTCCCCCCTCCAACCTCCACTACCCGACCCAATCCCGTCTACCTCAGCCTATCCCAAGCACACCATCAGACCAGCATACACACTCATCAACACACAAAAGTGGCTCAGGCAAACATAAGCATCACACATCCCACAGGCACTCACACAAGCACCATACCCATACAGACACACCAACATCCACTGCCTCCACTGTGTCCCCCTCCTCCACGTCGTCCGCCTCCCTCCCTGTCTTGTCTCCACTCGCACCTGCATGCACTACATCCTCATCCACTACCTCCATTACCAGCACACCCATCACCACACACCGCTCCAGTGCAATCACCACCCCCACTACCATGCACATGTCCCCTGTGTCCTCTCCCAGTGTGTCTGTGAGCCCTCCTCCAAAGTACACAAACGCAGGCACACACCCACTCAACAGCCATCCACCTCACAAAAGCATCCAGCCCATGCACCTTCACCCAAACTCAGCAGACGCACACCTCCTACAACCACTACCTCTTCCTCCACTCCCATACCCCCTCCATCTTCCCATCCCAGTGTGTCTAAAAAATGTTTCCTAGCTAACTCGAACCTCTGCCCTACACCTCCACCCCGTCTAGTTTCCAGCCCAGCACCTCAGCCACCACATCTGCATCTGCTGTGATCCGTGCAAGTCGGGGTGGATCGAAGGGGGTACCCGTCAGAGCTGTCAGTGTGCCACCTACAGATGGGAAGGACCACCCTATTCCGCCACCTGCAAAGATCAAAAAGGGGCCAGCTTCCAGCAGGGGAAAGTCGCACCAACCACCCGGCAAAACCTTGCTGAAACACAGAGAGGACAGTGCCAAGGTCCCAGAAGCGACTGCCAAGGTGGGGAAGGGCCACAAGACAAAGGGCAAGTCACCTCAGGGCATGATGCTTCCTGGTGAGGGGCTGGTGACCACAATTTCATCAGGAATGCCAGCGACCTGTTCCAGAGTAACCACTGTCGCAATGACCGCCATCTGCACCGCAACCTGCACATCTGCTGCCTCTACTACAGTCACCAGTATCATCCCCAGTGGGAACCCTTCCAAGAGTGCAGGAGACAGCCTGGTGTCTCCCTCCAAAAATGCAGTCACCTGCACCGCCGACAGCATCTCCGCCACAGACACCTCCGCAGCCACCGCCACCTGCCCCGCGGTGTGCCCAGCCAGTGCCACTGCAGCGGACAACAGCATCATCCCCAGTGGGCAGCCGTCCGAGGCTGCAGGAGACGTCCTGGACCCTGCACAAACTACATGAGGCACCACAAACAGCACTGGCACTACCAGCAGTTGGCAAGCTAAGTCGCCGCTGGGTGGAGTGTGGCTCTGTCTACATGGAGTATCATGCTACCCGTTCACTGAAAATCTCGTGGCTCAGAAACCCAGGTGAGGGAAAGGAAACTGCCAAACCCCAGGGGCAGCATCACTGAGCACCAAGCCCCCTCCAGAACCAGTGGAGAACAGCATCCACTACCCCAGTCCTTGGCAGGATGAGGCACCAAGACCTCTCCAGAACCAGTGGAGAGATACATTCACTACCCCAGTCCTTTGCAGGATGGAGCACTCTGGGCACTAGCCCCCTCCAGAACCAGGGGAGAACAGCATCCACTACCCCAATCTTTGGCAGAATGCAGCACTCTGGGCACCAAGACCCCTCCAGAATCAGTGGAGAGATACATCCACTACCCCAGTCCTTGGCAGGATGAAGCACTCTGGGCACCAAGCAACCTCCAGAACCAGTGGAGAACAGCATCCACTACCCCAGTCCTTGGAATGATGAAGCACTCTGGGCACCAAGCCCCCTCCAGAACCAGTGGACAGATACATCCACTACCCCAGGCCTTGGCAGGATGAAGCACTCTGGGCACCAAGACCCCTCCAGAACCAGTGGAGAACAGCATCAACTACCCCAGTCCTTGGCAGGATGAAGCACTCTGGGCACCAAGCCCCCTCCAGAACCAGTGGAGAACAGCATCCACTACCCTAGTCCTTGGCAGGATGAAGCACTCTGGGCACCAAGTCCCCTCCAGAATCAATGGGCAAACCACCCACTAGAGAGACTGTAGCTTTGTACTCCCCATGAGCAAGCAGTGGGCAAACCACCCACTTGAGAGACTGTGGCTTTGTACTCCCCAGGACCAAGCAGTGGGTAAACCACCCACTTGAGAGACTGTGGCTTTGTACTCCCCAGGAGCAAGCAGTGGGCAAACCACCTACTTGAGAGACTGTGGCTTTGTACTCCCCAGGACCAAGCAGTGGGCAAACCACCTACTTGAGAGACTTGAGAGACTGTGGCTTTGCACTCCCCCGGACCATGCAGTTGGCATGGAGCCCCCTCGAAGAGCAGTGGCGTCTTCCCATCATCCGGCTGATGTGCACCCCTCCTCTTCCCCCTGAGGTGCCTGTATTTTTTTGACCTGATGCCCCTGCAGTGTTCTCTCCGTTTTGAGGTAGGTGTCATGTGTGGGCCTCGCCCATGCTTTTTGTGCCCACTGGCCCACGGATATTTAATGGAACAGTATACGGACTTGTGTACTTGCTGTAAATATTTGTATTTACTGATGATGGCGTGGCGGTCAGAATGTTAAAGTGGCTGTCTGTGTTGGCGGTTTCCGCCATGGTTGTAATTCAATTTTTTTTACCCTCGCCCTGTTTGCAGTATTACCGCCGCTTTATCACCAACTGCCAGGGTTGTAATGAGGGCCATAGTGTAGGGAAACTATGCCAGCAATTGTTAAATAGTTCTTCACTAGACACAGTTAGAGAACACCTCAGTCTCCTGTCTAATAACACTGACTTACAGGACTTCCTGTTAGGCCCCAGAAAACAACATAGAAAGTGCTTCTTATATGAAGTATATAATGAAATTTGGAAGCTTTCCCAACAAGAAGCTGCTGCCCGATTAAGGCAAATAGATCAAGAAAATTTACAGAAGGCATTAGCTGTGGTAGATAATGGGATTAATACCATGTCTGACTGGATATACACCTTAAATAACATCGTCTCTTCTGCAATAGACATCATACAAACAGATATGTCTTCATTTCACCAAGGAGAGAGTCAACAAAGGTCCATTATGCAGTTAGGTTGGACACTTAAAACACTGAAGGCAGGTCGCGTTCCGTGGCAACACGTCAGCGCAAGGGAAATACTTTCTACTTTTAATCTAATGTGACAACAACAACTAATGGCTAAGAAAGAAGCGACTTATGTCATGCTAAACATCAAAAAGTTAGAAATGTTGCCTTTTACTGTGGCTGAAATGCCATATGCTGAGTGGATAATACACGGGGTCATTAATCTGCCTATTTCCACACTTTAATTCACCTCCTGTTTAAAACACATTCCGGTATGCAGATATGAAAGGCTGGGAGATAGTTACATCCATGAGGTGTCGGAGCTTCCCTTCTCGTACAAATGTCTCAGTGGCATGAAAGAAGTCTTTCTTAGCTGTAATCAATGCGAGACTTCTGTCAGCCATTCAATGGTTTGTAAACAGCTGTCCTTGCATGGGGCTTGTAACGCGTCTGCAGCAAACTTGGCTTGTTATCTGAAGGGAGTTCAAGTCCCCTTGATTGGACCTACGTTCCAGGTGCTTCCAAATGGCAGATATGTCCTCCTTCAATGGTGAAGACTGTTTTGGGAGGTGAGCCAGAATAGTTTATGTTGTTTCGGTCTCTAAGATTGTAACATGCTGCGGGAACATACTTTTTCCTCCCACTAAAATAAAAGCGGTAGAGGACATTTGGCCTCATATTGCTACTTCTCATGTGAATTTGACAAGCTGAGCAGACCCAAGGCTTTATTGTTTCAAAAACATGTGGCTCTCGCATCTGCATGCGAGACCTATGCACTTCAGGTGGCAAGGTCGTCAGCAGAGATACAGTCCCATTTAAGTACCAACTTTCCGAGACAATTTGGTGAACTCGTGGGACGGATATTTAATGCGTCTAGGACTACTGGAATCGCAAATTTCTTTAAGGCTGTTGGTTCTGGTTTCGTTAACACCTTCTCCTCCATATTCGGTTTAATATCGTCAGCCATCCACTCAATTTTCTCAAGTATTTTCGGGGGATTTCCAAATAACTTTGGCTATAATAGTTGGCGTTTTGCTGTTGCTATTTTTTATCCACAATGGCTGTCCCACCGCAACAAGAAATAATGAAAGCACTCCCATCAGCGGAGCTGTGTCATGAACGCATAATGCAGTATTTTGGAGCAGCACTCCTGGAGCAAATGGAGTGTGATTGGTCTCTGTCATTCAGACCGGTTTTACATTGTGTGCGGCCTGTGTTTTGGTGCCACTGGTGCTTTTTCAAACATGCACTGGAAGTATGTCTTTCTATGCAGCGCTTGGTTTCATTGGATGCTGATCTGTTGATGTTCTCACTGAGGGCTTATTACCAGACATGCGCATTGAGGGTGCGTTTGCTACGGGAAGCTACTTATGAGTTACCCTTCCTGGAGGATGCAGCTCTTAACTCATTATCGGGCACATCACGGAATGCCGCCTTGGCTGAGGTTCAGGCTTTGGAACACAACTGCTCCTTGGTCCTTCTCTGCGATTCCTCTCCAACTTTAACATCTGCTGAAGTGAAAAATTTCCTGTCCTCCATTGTCCCGGAACAGATGGGAAATTCCAAAAACAACTCTGACTCTTGAAATTCGGTCCTTTTTTATGCCACATGATAACAAGTTTTAAATTGTCTTTTTATGCGCTCATGTGTCCTTTTAACTTGTCATTACTGACATTTTTTAAATATATATCTTAGGTTGGGTTTTAGTATCTTTTATGTATATTTAGGCTTTGAACCACCTTCAGCCGACAAGGGGGGGTGTTGTGTAGCCATTTTAGTTATAGCTCCATTCACTTTATTTTAGCATACTCGGTCTGCCGCTGTGCACTTTAACCTAGATATATTTGATTTGGCTTTGCTCTATTATTGTTACAGAATCCACTTTTACGGTCTTGTTTTATTTCATTCTGTCTAACTGTTTTTCCATAGGCCAGCACTCTGTTCTCAAACAAGACATTCTTGCTCACTCTGTGCTTCTTCCAAGGCTACAGTAAGATAGGTTGCCGGTGAAAGTGGTATAAAGTTTTGTCTCTGACATTCATAGAAAACACACATCCTTACGTAGGGACATTTCTCAGAACATCAGCTGTTTTATTATGAAAACACTTCCCTGTCCCTTACACGTTAGAGGGAGATTCCAGCCAGAGAACCACAACTGTATGCTGATTGCCGAGCGCTTCACTACAGCTGCTTTTGCAGACTTCAGGCCTTTGCTCAGGTATGGTGGACAATGTCTTCCCAGGGGAACCTGAAGGGCAGAATTAGAGCTTAACGCGCTGGGCTCTGTTATAGCCTAGGTAGGAATTAGTCCATTGACTTGGGGGACAATATGGTAGCGTTATTTCTATGCTTTAATCTCCTTGTCACAATTTTAATCTTGTCATGCTGTATCGTCCCGGTTATTGCAGCCCATGCTTTGCTATCTAAGATGCAGTCGCTTTATTAAAACATTATTGAAACATATACTGCCTCTGTTTGTCATTGTGTATGCGAGACCAATGTAATCAAGAGAAACTGATGAGACCTGAGTGACCACGATTACCCTGAGAAATCAAGTATGTCATGCGCTCGGCTGATCAATTATCTGTGCCTTTGGGTAGAGATGAGGCACTGCTAGTTAGCCATAGCAAAATCTCGATTGGAGCGACAGGCGTAGTGGGTCAGACTCAGTCTCCCACACCGCAGGCGATCCTGCAGCTCAAAATCCAGTAGTCTCATTAGAATAATGAGAGCCTATGTGACAGTACCAGTATTGTATTTATTATACAATGTACTGAGGGGTCATCTTAGAGGTGCTACCTGTGAAAGCTAACTACCCTGAATTGGTTGCTGGATGGTCACAACCAGCCTACCACCACCAGACAAGATTCTGGAACCTTGGGGTGAGAGATCCCGCTCTCTGGGTTCCAGAACAAAGCCCGACCTGGGTGGAGGTGCAAACACCCCAACCCTCAGGAATGTGCACTGCCCTGCTAGCGAGATTCAAAGGGCTTACAACCCTTGAAACTTGACCCCCAAGTCTCCTGCTAGCATCAGATGGCTGCCCCATTGCAAACCCCCACTTTTGGCAGGAACTGCAGTGGGAAATTACAGAAAGGACAGAAGTTCTCAACCCCAGCTTGTACCACTCCTAAGGTGTTGCATGTGAGGTGACTTCTCCATTTCATTTTCCTCCATCTTGCATGGAAGGAAAATAGCCAATTAAGTGTAGGAAAGTGACCTCTGCCCACAGGAAGTGGTCACTTATTGGGTGTAGCCACCCTGAGGTAGATGACCCATTGGTTACTCCCAGATATTCCCCTAAATGCCCACTAAATACAGTGTTTAGTGGGCATCCCCAGACCAAGAACTCAGATTCCAAGGACAAAAGAAGACCAGCAACAAAGAAGACCCAAGGCCTGAGAGTGAAGTGCTGCTGCACAAAGAAACGGTGTCAAACCCTGCCTGTTGCACCCAGGACTCGACAATCGCTGCTGAGAGGTTGCTTGGATACTGGACAGACTCTACACACCCTCAGAGGACCTCCACTCTTCAAAAATGGCCAAAGGTCTCCCTCCAGAGTATAGGCATCAGTCTTGTTCAACCCAAGACCAAAGACCCAGTGAAGGCCACTTCAGTGACCAGCTGTTCACCAAGGAACTAGATGCCGCAGCCAGACCAAACTCCACCTGACAGACCACGAGGAAAAACCCTTCAAATTTGCCAAGTCTGGTGCCACTGTGCTCTCCAAGTGCCAAACTGTGCAATATCCCTCTGTACTGGTCTCCTCACATTGGACATCAAAAAGGACAGTCCACTCTGGACTGAAAAAGGATTGGAAAGAAGCCCCAGTCAAGGGACACCAGAAACCACCAGGAACCCTAACAGAGTGCCTCTGATGACCTGTAAGTGATTCTCAAAGAGAAGACATTCTGCTTTAGGTGCACTGTTGCACACAGCTCCTGGCTTGCCGATTCACTCTGCACCCAGCCACTCCGTGCCCTGCCCCAAGGAGCCAGCTGTACCCTAAAGGTTCCCCACCCCTTTCAACCTCGACACTCCAAGGGGACCCACCAGACTTACCTTCAAGTCCACATGTGCAGTGCTTTCTCAAGTGTTCCTCCGCAGTAGCCTAGCTCCAAGACTTTCTGCAGCTGCTCCTGCCAAAACCAAGAGCCTACTGAACTTCTCCTGCTGGTTCAGAGTGCCCACCAATGAACTTGACATACCTGGGAAAGGAGACATTGGTAAACACATGCATATGCATTTTCAGAGTATTTTCTCCATTCATTCCAAAGGTGCGTAATTATGCACAAAAAAGACTGTTTTTATTACAACTTTAAGAATTCACACCTCAAAAAGTACTTACCTAATTTTATTGATCTTGATCTTAAAATGTTAATAAAAATCTGAAGTAATTTTGTAAATTGGTCTCAAGTTATTCTTTTGAGTGTAACTGCCAAGCCAGGTCCTCCCTGGACTGGAAACAAGCATCCTGGGACCGATTTCAGGGAATCACCCTTCATCAGGGCGATACCCGAATCAAGACTGATTTGTATATGGCTGGGTCCAAACTGGGGTGACGTGGCGAGCAAAATAACAATGGATTAAACCCAGATCTGTGACTGGGGTGAGTTTTTGAAAAGTTTCAATACTCCGTCCATCATTTTATTTTGTTTGGTGATGTTGCTTTGTGTGCCCTAAGTGGCAGGGGTATGCTCAGACGTGGGTCCCTTGCTCACTGCGCCACTGGATTTAAGCTAGCCTGGCTGATGAAGGGTGACACCATGAAACCGGTCCCAGGATGCTTGTTTCCTGTCCAGGGAGGACCTGGTCTATCAGTTCGGGCTGGACTGTTCCCGAACAGGGTCAAGACTGATTTGCATATGGCTGGGTCCAAACTGGGGTGACGTGGCGAGCAAAATAACGATGGATTAAACCCGGATCTGTGACAGGGGTAGTGTTTGAAAAGTTTCAATACTCCATACATCATTTTATTTTATTTTGTGATGTTGTAAGGAGACCATTTAGACTGCATCAAATTCACACTGGAAAAAGCCCCAGTGCAGATAAGCTTAGGCTTTTTGTAGCCCAGCATGAAAAGATAACCCCACAGATTAATTAAATGATGAAGTATCTGGGGGAGAGGAGGACCCTGTGGGAAATGAGGATGAGGGTAGCTCCTCTACCCACAGCACAAGTGCACCCGCAGAGGAAGACCTGGTCTTAGCCAGGCTGACCAAAAAACTGGCCTTAGAGAGTCAGGGTTTGGAATTTGAAAAACAGAAAAAAGAGTTGGGCCTAGGACCCATCTCTGGTGGCAGTATCCAAGTATTGAGAGAGAGACCTTTCAATCTTAAACTTCCCAACTGAGTTGTTCTTCCCTTCACAGAAGGGAATGATAAAGTTAAATGGTTTTCTGCCTTTGAAAGAGCCTGCATTGGGTGGGAAATTGAGAAAAAATCACTGGGGCACAATGTTATGTGAGTTATTCCCAGGAAAGTGCAGGGATAGGCTCCTGAAACTGAATGAGGCAGATTCTAAATCCAATGACCTCATGAAGGGTACCCTGATTGAGGGCTTTGGGTTTACAAATGAAAAGTATGCATAAAGTTCAGGGAGGCTCGAAAAACCCAGAGCCAAACTTGGGTAGAGTTTGTGGACTATTCATTAAAAATGTTGGGTGGCTGGTTAGCTGGTAACAAGGTATGAGATTATGATGGGCTGTATAACCTATTCATGAAAGAGCATCTTCTGAGTAATTGTTACATCAAGAGGCTACATAAATACCTGGTAGAACAAGGTACACTTGCCCTCAAGAGTTCGAGAGGAAGGCAAACCACTTGGTCAAAACAAGGGTGACCAAAACTACCACTGGTGGGCGAGACCAAAAGAAAGAGGCTGAAAAGCCCTTCCCCCCAAGGGACAGATGGGAGCCAAAGCAAAAATAACAAGGAGTCTTCTCAAGGCACCCAAAAATCTGCACAGGAGAGTGGGCCCAGAGACTCCTCATACTCTAGGGGTGGGTACGAAGAAAAGAACTTGGATCCCAACAAGGCTTGGTGCTGTGATTGCAAATACAAAGGGCACCAAACTAGAGATCCCATCTGTAAAAACGAAAATAATGCCTCTATCCAACCTGCAGTAAATGCAGTTGCTAATTTCCAGATTGGTTCAGAGGTGTGGCTCGACCATGTCAGTGATCCCACAGAGGCAACATTAGCCACTGAGGGAGGGGTAGGGTTATCCTGTGCTGCCTGGCCAAGTAATATGCAAAAATGCAGGCTGAACCCTTTGATTAATGGGGAGAAAGTGGGGGCACAGAGGGACACAGGAGCTAGTGTTACTATGGTAACTCATTGCTTGGTTCATTCAAATCAGTACCTGGTAGAGAAGACTTATCCCATCACCAGTGCTGACAATGAGACAAAGTTCCATCCCATGGCTGTGGTAACCTTTAATTGGCAGGGGTAGTAGGGCAAAAAAAAGTAGTTGTGTCCTCATCCATCTCAGTAGATTTCCCGCTTGGGAATGAACTTGAGCATTCCCCCTGGGCTGAAGTAGAACTGAAGACCCATGCAACCATGCTTGGGATCCCAGAGTGGGCCTGTGTCAAGATTAGGGCACAGAGTAAACTTCAGAAAGAAAAAGGAGAGTTGGATCCTGAAATAGTGGACCCACCTCCCAATAGAAAGGGCAGGAAGACTGGGGAACCAGCTTCCCAACAGATCACAAGTCAGAACACCAGGAAGAGGACTTGCCATTGCTACAGGAAACTGAGCCTGCAGAGCTTGGGACTTACCGCCCAGAGGTCCATTGATCTTGTTCAACAGGAACCCCAAGGTCTGTTTCCCATTTCTCGCTCAGGCCCTGTAGTGGTATTGAAATGTCCGACCGTATTGCACTATATAAAGAGATCACCACCCTGGAGTGGCCAGATGAGGAGCATAAAGTCTGACAAGTATGGTGAAGTTTGGGTTCGGCTGGACCCGTCAGCCAGTGCAATCAAATCGCTGCTACCAAGGCCCTGTATTGTAAGAAATGGCCTCCGGGGATCTCATAAGCCAAGGAAAAGTCCTCAAATTTCAGGAGTTCCCCGTCTCGGAAAAGGTCTCCCACCCAGGTGACCCCATACTGGGACCAATCAGGTAGCACCTGTAGGGCTGCTCTGGGGCACAGGGACTCAATTGCCTGCAGTGGGATTGCTGGGGAGTATGGTTTGTGGTGCTAGTGCATTGTAGAGTATGCTTCCAACAGTAGTTTGCTACTGTTATTGTTAGCAAGCTTCTGTGGGGTCTTTGACATGGGTTCAGAAGTATTTGAAAGAGTGTGGAGCGGCTGGGCATTGCTTCCCTTATTGGCCCCTCAGGGTAAGTGAAGGATGAGATCCAGTGGTTTAGCCTCTGAGGTTGTGTGGCTAGATAGTATCTCTCAAGGTCCGGAGCTGCTAAACCTCCATCATCTGTCCTTCATTGTAATTTAGACAGGGCAACCCTGCACCTCCATGAGCCCCAAATTAGGTCAAGTAGTAATGTATTCAGGTTTTTATAAAATCGATGGGGAATAATAAGGTACAGGGCCAAAAATATTGTAATATGCAGGGGAGTGCTACCATCTTGGATAATTCAATTCTACCAGCCAGTGATAGAGGCAGATTCTTCCAGAATTCTATACTGGACCGCAAACCTCTGATATCTGTGTCGATGATATCCTCCAGGAGATCCTGTGGGCTGTGGTAAATTGTGATATCCAGATATTTTAGGCATGATCCCTCCCAGATAAGGCTGTGTAAGTTTGGAGGAGGTGGTGCAACATAGTAAAGGGGAAAGAGTTTAGATTTTTGCCAATTGATTCTCAAACCCAATATTCCCCCAAAGTCCTCCATCAGTGCTATTGCCCTGGGGAGGTCCTCTCAGATGTTCCAGAGGAATAAGAGCATGTCGTCCATGTATAGGACAGTATGGTGTAACCCTCCCTTAATAATGAGACCTCCTGAGACCCCACCTGCTCTCACTGTGCTCGTGAGTGGCTCCACTGCTATCTCAAACAGCTTTGGGGAGGGGGGACATCCCTGTCTCATTCCCCTGCCCACTTCAGAGGAGGTGGAAATAGTATGCCCTGTGGAGCCTGGCTGGTGGGGCTGTGTACAGCAGTTTGGTCCAATTATTAAATGTATTTCCCAACCCCATTTTGTGAATAGTGGCACATAGAAAGTCCCATCTGAGTCTATCAAAACCTTTTTTGATATCTATGGCTATTGTGGCGGCATCATGCTTGTTGGGTAGGTCTGCTTCCAATATTGAGCAAAATTTCAAATGTTAATGGCCATTTTATGGCCCGGGATAAACTCAGTCTGGTCCGAGTGGATCAGGGCTGGTATCAGGGGCAAGAGATGGGAGGCCAAGAAGCGGCTAAGGATTTTAGAATCCATATTACCCTACCATCTTGAGGCGGTCGTTCTGGTTTCAGGAGATATATAGTCAGTGCCTCCTGCATCACGTGCAACTGAATAGAGGGTGGCCAATCATGGGTCAAAGTTGTCCACAAACTTGGCACAGAACTTCACTGGGAGTCCATCCAATCTGGGTACTCTGCCCTGAGCCATTGCTTTGATTGCACCCTCTATTTCTGAAATAGTAATGCCCCCCCACCCCCCAGGCCTCCATTTGTAAGTGTGTGATCTGTGGGATGGTGGTCCTGTGAAGAAATATCTCTGTAGTGTATGGAGAAAGTGCAGGCGGGGGAGTGCATAGGTTGGAACAATACCTGATGAATCTGTCATTTATGCCTTTCTGTGTGTAAAGGCGATCACCAGTTTCAGAATCTAGGTCCAGGATCTGTGAACCCCTGATGGTTGGGTTTGCGAGCCAAGCTAGTAGCGCTCCTACCGTATCTCTTTCTGCGTGGGCTCACGCCACATATGCGCAATAGACAAAGCAGTTGTTTTTTGACAAGTACAACAAGTTGTTTTTATGCCTCTAGAAGTGGCTGAATGAGGTCAGGATTCTCAGGGCGTGCTACTTCTAGATTCCGCAGCGCTATTTCATGGTCCTTTACTTCCCTGAGCAATGCGTGTCACACTCCCATCACCTCTGCTATGCACTTCCTACATATAAATGTTTTAAATGCATCCAACTCTATCACAGTGGAGGAGGCCATAGGTGTGTTTTTTGTAAAATATGAGCGTATGGCGGTCCCTATCGATTGTGAGAGCACGGGGTCATCCAAGGATTCTACCTTCAGTTGCCAGGTCAGTATGCGTGCTCTTTCCATGCGCCAATCAAGAGAGACAGTAAGACTGAGTTATGATCAAAAATGGTTCTACATAAGTATTCTACATTGTGGTCCCTCTCAAGGACATCTGGTGAACAAAGAAAGATGTCTAAGCGTATGTGTAAGTTGTGTATGTACAAGTAAAAAGAGTAGGCTGTGGTTCAGGGTTCAACTGTCTCCAAGAGTCATGCCACCCCCATTGGGATTGCCAGGAGCTGAACGACTGGGCCACACAGAGTGTCAGGGAATCCCTCCACGGAGGATGAGATCTATCCTATGTAAGGTCGTTCACGCAGTTATAATCCCCCTCCCAATAACATGAGGTGCATAGGGCACTAGAGTTCGCAACATTGTGGTGAGGAAGTCTATTTGGTCAGTGTTAGGTGTGTATATGCCTGCTATGGACAGGTCCCTGCCTGCCAAGCGGCCTGAGACTTTGGACATATTGTTGAGACCCCTAACATTACAGCTTACGAAGGGGTAATTTATGGTGGATGCCATGTGATAGTTTGATAGCTAAAATATGAGTTGCATTCCGAGGGGGGTGGGTCGTGTGTAAGATACAGGGTCTTGGAACTTCCTCAGGGGAGTCGAAGGTTTGGATAGAGGCATACCACCGGAAAACTTTATTGAAACTTATCTGAACATCCCAACTCCCCAACCCCAGGACAAGAAGGAAACATTTCCCCATCCAAATGATCATTTCAACTAGCAACAAGTGTGCAAGCATGTCACACACTCTTCAACAAGGTATTGGGGGTGCAACCGTTGTAGCGCCTCTCTGGGTCACATCATGCCATCCAAAAAAGCATCAGCATGGGGTTGCCCGTATACAGCTCCAGTCCATTATCGGAATGTTGATACCGGCTATGACAATTAAGACTAGTGCTTTATGAAATAATCTCATCTGATATCCCTGGGGTCATGGTCGGCAAGGAATCATGTAAGGTTCTCGAGGAAACAGAAGCATTGCTTATGTCTGAGTTACGCGCATCATTTTCTCCTTGTTCCGAGGATGAGCAGAGTTCGCACCACCCCTGGCTGCCATCATCTCTACCACCCACCTCTGCTCATAGTGTGCTTGGGATCTCAATGGTGCAGATGATGTAGCCCTTTTAGGTTTTTTAGTCAAGGTTTTGTGGGGCCTCCATCTGGTCACACTAGGCGGCACCTCTCCCTTCGTTGGGAGAGTATCTATCCATTTCCATAGGATCTGGGACGAACTAAAGCAGTGCACCAGGCCATCATGAGTTACTTGCAGCTTTGTTGGGAAAAGCATAAGATATGGAATTCACAGTGTCCTGAGGCATTTCAGGCAGCTAAGAAAGAGGTCCGTTGTCACTGTGTCTCTCTCGTGAAGTCTGGAAAGATCATGACCCATTTGTTGGCTACTGGTATGTCTCCTTATAGGTGGGCTTATTCCAGGATGTGGTCTCTGTCCCTATAGTGTAATAGTTTGGCCACCACTGGCCTGGGTGGCATACCGGGCAGGGGTGGGTGTGCTGGTACCCTATGGGAAAGTTCAAGAGCATAGAAGCCTGAAAGACCATATGGGGCTACTTTGTCTCAGAGCCAATTCTCCAAGAAGGGGACTGTGTTGGAAGCAGAGCACTCGATCTTTTCTGGGAGCCCAATAATATGGACATTATTCTGTCAAGCTCTATTTTCTGCATCTTCTGCCCTACTCTGTGAGACTTTGAATTCATTATCCAAGTGCGATATGCACTCTGTCAGGGCAAAGGTCTTGCTAGTGTGCGTTAATTGTTTGTTAGTCGTTCTGCCAATGTGCAGTGATTGTCTCTGCCGTGGTCGGGTCTCATTGCACATCCAGGGCTTCAGACAATAGCCCCTCACTGGGTCTCCGCGACTGCAGCTGCCACTCTTTTCACTTGCTGCTCTTGGGATCACTGCACTCCCAACGTGTCGCCACGCCGCAGTCATAGTCTCAATCACTCAGGGTGAGCCAGATAGGTCTGCAGATGCCCGAACCGTCTCTCTGGATTCAAGGTGCACTGCTATTTTTGTTGCAAGGGTGCAGGGCCGGCCACTAATTTCCCAGTAATAACTGCCTGGGTCGTCTTTTTGTTCTGAGAGAGGAGGGCCCAAAGGTAGACGAGTCCAAGGTTTGTTTAATTAAGGCCAGTTGAGTCGTTTTGGGTTGTGATGGTTCTGGAAGACGGAGTTTGGCCGGGAGAGCTGCAACTCATGTTTTGTTCAATCAGTGCTTGGCTCTGCCCTGTGGTCCCCTTAAAAAAGGGTAGGGGTTGACATTGTTGGCCCCCTTGACCCTCAAACAGCATCAGGACAATGATATATTCTAGTGTTAGTGGATAATTATTCTAGATATCCTGAGGCTATACCCCTTAGGGCCATTTACTGCTCCTGCTGTTGCAAAAGCCTCCCGGGCATTTTTACCAGAGTAGGGCTCCCTAAGGAGGTATAATCAGACAGAGGTTCAAACGTCATATCTGCATACTTAAAACATATGTGGAAGGAATGTGGTGTGACTTATGAGTTCACTATCCAATACTATCCTCAAACAAATGGGTTGGTTGAAAGATCTAACTAGACCCTAAAAGGCATGATTGGAGGACTCCCTGAACAACTCAGAAGGAGATGGGATGTCTTACTTCCATATCTGCTTTTTGCCTACAGGGAAGTGCCACACAAGAGAGTAGGATTCTCTCCATTTGAACTTTTGTTTGGGCTCCCTGTTAGGGGACTAGTAGGCCTTGTAAGGGAAGGCTGGGAGAAACCTCTCAAAGAGCCTAAGCAAGACATTGTGGACTTGGTCGACGTTCAAGGATGGCAGAGTACATGGTAAAAGCCAGACATAGGTGGTCATTACAACCCTGGCGGACGGTGTTAAAGCTGCGGTAATACCGCAAACAGGCCGGCGGAACAAAAATGGGAATTATGACTGTGGCGGAAACCGCCAACATAGACAGCCACTTTAACACTCCGACGGCATTACAGACAAGCAGCGCGGCGGTCACCGCCAACAGACAGGCGGAAGACAAAGTACCGCCCACAGTATCACTACCCGCCAACCCGCCACCTTTTCTGGGGCGGATTCACTGTGGATAAAAACACGGCGGAAACAGCTTTTGCAATGGGAAAACACTCACCTTAACACAGTCCACGAGGAAGGAGGCCACCATGGAGCCCGAACTACAAATACTCCCTGCGCTTGTCTACCTGCTCCTCTACGATCACCATCTACGTAGGCGCCGAAGACAACGGTGAGTACAGCACCTACGACATAGGGGAGGGGGGAGGCAAAAGTCAGGGACACACACACACACACACAACACCCCCACCCCCAACCCGACCCTCACCCACTACAACACACACACCAATTCATTTCCAAACAGCACAGTAACAACCCCCCCCCGGAAGAATGCAAAGACAAAAGGAAATCAGGTCAAACATTGTAATGTATCAAAATACAGTAAGCTAATATATACAGATATATTTACACATTCCAGAATTGATACATGACGATTAGTAGTGCAGGTATGCACATATCAATGTCCGTGCACCACTGGGCCCAAAATGTATGGGCGAGGCCCACACTAGATACCTGTCCACAAACGGAGAGAACACTGCAGGGGCATCAGATAGCAATACAACAGGCACCTCAGGGGGAACGGAAGGGGGGGGCACCTCAGCCGGATTACAGCACCACGCCAGATCCACGATGGGGCTCCATGCCAATTGATGTATCCTGGGGAGTGCAAAGCCACAGTCTCTCAAGTCTCTACTGTGGGTGGGTTGCCCACTATACCATCCTGGGGAGTGCAAAGCCACAGTCTCTCAAGTCTCTACAGTGGGTGGGTTGCCCACTATACCATCCTGGGGAGTGCAAAGCCACAGTCTCTCAAGTCTCTACAGTGGGTGGGTTGCCCACTGCCATATCCTGGGGAGTGCAAAGCCAAAGTCTCTCAAGTCTCTACAGTGGGTGGGTTGCCCACTGGACCATCCTGGGGAGTGCAAAGCCACAGTCTCTCAAGTGGATATCAGTCTCCACTGGTTCTGGAGGGGGACTGGTGCCCAGACTGCATCAGGCTCCCTTGTTCCGTCACTGTCCCAGCTGCACATGGGCTAACGATGCTTGATTTGGCGGTCTTTTCCCTGTTCAGCGGTGCTTGACTTTGCAGTTTCTGACCTGTTCAGCGGTGCTTTGCCCTGTTCAGCGGTCTTCACCCTGGCGGTCTTTTCCCTGTTCAGCGGTGCTTTGCCATGGCGGTCTGTGCCCTGTTCAGCGATGCTTGACTTTGCAGTTTCTAACCTGTTCAGCAGTGCTTTGCCCTGTTCAGCGGTCTTCACCATGGCGGTCTTTTCCCTGTTCAGCGGTGCTTTGCCATGGCGGTCTGTGCCCTGTTCAGTGGTGCTTGACTTTGCAGTTTCTGACCTGTTCAGCGGTGCTTTGCCCTGTTCAGCGGTCTTCACCATGGCAGTCTTTTCCCTGTTCAGCGGTGCTTTGCCATGGCGGTCTGTGCCCTGTTCAGTGGTGCTTGACTTTGCAGTTTCTGACCTGTTCAGCGGTGCTTGACTTTGCAGTTTCTGACATGTTCAGCTGTGCTTTGCCCTGTTCAGCGGTCTTCACCATGGCGGTCTTTTCCCTGTTCAGCGGTGCTTTGCCAATGCGGTCTGTGCCCTGTTCAGCGGTGCTTGACTTTGCTGTCTGACCTGTGCATTGGTGTGTGGCATGACGGTCCCTCATTGCTGTGGCGGCCGGGGCCCTCCAGGCACTGACGCTGGCGGTGCTCTCCGGACCAGTGACTACAGTGCTGCCCTCCAGGGCACTGACGCTGGCGGTGCTCTCCTGACCAGTGACGATTGTGCTGCCCTCCTGGGCAATGACTCTGGCGGTGGTCTCCGGACCAGTGACGATTGTGCTGCCCTCCTGGGCAATGACTCTGGCGGTGGTTTCCTAAGCAGTGACGATTGTGCTGCTCTCCTGGGCACTGACTCTGGCAGTGGTCTCCGGACCAGTGACTACAGTGCTGCGCTCCTGGGCACTGACTCTGGCGGTGGTCTCCTGACCAGTGACGATAGTGCTGCCCTCCAGGGCACTGACTCTGGTGGTGGTCTCCTGACCAGTGACGATAGTGCTAGCGGTGGCGTCCCAGCCACCGGGGAGGATGGCGCCCTTCTCCGCCGTGCTGCTCTTCCCAGACTGTGCAGACTTCTTCAGGCCCTTGACCACCTTTGGAGGAGTCACAGCTGACTCGGCACTCCCCCTGGGACCCTTGTGAGCAGTTTTACCACCAGGAGTCTTCACCCTGTCCTGTCGGCCACTTTCCAACTTAAGGTGCTTTACAGGGGGTGGACTGGCAGTGCTTAGGCTCCCTGTCACACTGGCTGCTCTGGTCGCCAGTGCACTCCACACACCTTTAAAACGCACCACTGGTACCGGACTTTTTTTGGCTGTTGTGCTACTACGGGACCTATGAATTGGAGGGGCGGGGGTGGTGGCAAAGAGGTCAACGTTGCTGAGGAAGAGTTGCTGATGAAGACTGGGATGGGTAGCTGGAGGGGGTCTGGGAGTGGAGGAAGAGGAGGTGGTTGTAGGAGGTGTAACTTTAGGTGATTTGGGTGCGGATGCAGGTACTGGAGGCTGTCGTGAGGTGGATGGATGTTGGGTGTGTTGGTGCCCGCGTTTGTGTACTTTGGGAGGGGGCGTCACAGACACACTGGGAGAGGACACAGGGGACGTGTAAATGGTAGTGGGATGGTGAGTGCAGGTGAGTGCAGGTGAGCGGGGTGTGGTGCTTGGTGTTCTGGTGCGAGTCCTAGTGCCTGTAGATGTAGTGCATGCAGGTGAGAGGGTAGACGACACTGGGAGGGAGGAGGGAGACGACGAGGAGGGGGACAAAGTGGAGGCAGTGGATGTTGTTGTGTCTGTATGTGGGTGATGCTTGTTTGAGTGCCTGTGGGTTGTGTGGTGCTTATGTTTGCCTGAGCTACTTTTGTGTGTTGAGGTGTATACATGCTTGTCTGATGGTGTGCTTGGGATAGGCTGGGGTACAGGGGACTGGGTGGAGGAAGTTGAAGGGGGGAGGCTAGACACAGGGACAATGGCTGCCATCAGTGCTGAGGCCAGAGATTGCAGGGTTCGATGAAGGGCAGCCTGACCAGAATGAATGCCCTCCAGGAATGCATTACTGTGTAGCAACTCCCTTTCTACACCCTGGATGGCATTCACAATGGTAGACTGCCCAACGGTGAGTGACCTGAGGAGGTCAATGGCCTCCTCACTGAGTGCAGCAGGGGTGACAGGGGCAAGGGCTGAGGTGCCTGGGGCGAAGGTGATGCCCACCCTCCTGGGTGAGCGGGCACGGGGCGAAGGCTGAGGGGCTGCTGGGAGGGTGGTGCTGGTAGGGGAGGTGGTGGCTGTACCTGTAGAAGTGGGGGGCACAGATGATGCCGCAACCACAAGGGAGCTCCCATCGGCGGACGAGTCTGTGTCGCTGTTTGGTGATCCAGTGACCAACGTGAAGCTCCCCTCGCCCTCCGTCCCACTGGTGTATTCAGAGTCTGTGGTGTGGCCCTCCATGGCCATGTGGGATGCAGCTTCCTCGTGCTCCGGTGCCACTATACCTCCGCCTGATGATGCTGATGCACACAAGAAAAGGGAGAGCACAAAAAGGGGGGGGCGACAGAAGAAAGACAGGTTGAGTGCATGGCTTACTGCTACCGTTGGCGGACAATACAGACACAGCAGCCCCCTGCACTACGCCGTGCTCTTGGCCTCTACAGATGCAATTCCTGGGATGTGTCCTACATGGCTATGGTGGTCATCTGCACACATAGATGACACAGGGGCATGTATACCTGTAATTGGCACTCTACAGAGGTGGGGTGGAGTGGCACATGGCCTGCATTACGGAGGGGCCTAGCCTACGGAAGTCGCCCTGGCCTAGGGAAACCCACAGCCCTCCTCCCCCACCCAGACCCCTCTACTGCGCGCAAATTCAGCAGAATGAGAGTGTACTCACCCCCTTGTGTCTGCTGTGATGCCCTCAAGCGCCCATCCAACTCAGGGTAGACCACCGCCAGGATCCTGAACATCAGGGGGGTCATGGTGCGACGGGCACCCCTCCCACGTTGGGAGGCCATCCCCAGCTGAGCCTCCGCCGTCTTCTTGCTCCAGCGGCAAATGTCCTCCCATCTTTTCCGGCAGTGGGTGCCCCGTCTCTGGTGGACCCCCAGGGTCCGGACGTCCTTGGCGATGGCACGCCAAATGTCCTTCTTCTGGTGGGCGCTGACCTACATGACATGTACAGGGGAAGAAGAGAAGTCATTAACAACAGCACCGTAGAAGTGGGTGGCCCCATCCCTACCCTTGCCATGTGGCACATGCATTCACAGTCCTTCATGTTCCCTGAACTCTGCCCCCTTCCTACTGACATCCAGCCCTCTCCACCCAGGCATAGCCCATACAACGTGCTCCCTGTGTACTTACCTGTTGGTCTGGAGGACCGTAGAGTAGCGTGTACTGGGGGAGGACCCCGTCCATGAGCTTCTCCAACTCCTGAGCAGTGAAGGCAGGGGCCCTTTCCCCAGACGCAGCAGCCATTGTCTCTTCCAGACCGAGGTCACAGCAGCACTTGCAGTGTAGGTCCTCTCCTGTCAAAGATCAGGTATCGAGTGATTGAACAGATAGAAAATGGCGGTCACGTCCGCGGCGGTGCGTATCATCACCGCCGGCGCACTTCATCATTGGCTCCTGGGACCCTTAGGGTCCAATGTTAACCAATGCAGCATTGCGCCGCGGTCTACGACCGCCTATCGCGACGGTGTACAACGCCAGCGCAGATACCTCACATCCCATTGTCCCACTTTAGAGGTCAGGCAGCTGCCATTTCAGGGGCCCACATGGCTTCATTTACTACTGTGTCACACATACCTAGGCCTATACTCAACACTCATACAGGAAGAGTTTTGTATTTGGTGTTGTGTTCTCTGTAGCTGTGGGTACATACTTGGGAATTTGTTGACTCTGTGGTTGCTGTTGTCCTTCTTAGGCACCGTCACCTGGGACATGTGAGGAGATGGCGGAATCCTCCGGTGTACCGACCGCTGGTGGACCTGTTGACAATGGAGGAACGACATTTAATCATCACCTACAGGTTTGACCGTGCCACAATCCAGGAACTGTGTACCCAGTTGGAGCCAGACCTGAAGTCACCAACAGGAATCCCCCCTGAAGTGCAGGTGCTATCAGTGTTCCATTTCCTTGCAAGTGGGTCATTTCAAACAACAGTGGCCATAGCATCAGGGATGTCCCAGCCTATGTTTTCCAATGTGTTGTCCAGAGTGTTGTCTGCCCTGCTGAAACACGTAAGGAGCTACATCGTTTTCCCTCATGTGGGGGATTTGGCTACAGTGAAAGGTGAAAGGTGACTTCTATGCCCTTGGACATATCCCCAACATCATAGGTGCTATTGATGGGACCCATGTAGCTCTGTTCCCCCCCGCAGGAGTGAACAGGTGTACAGGAACCGGAAGAGTTATCATTCCATGAATGTACAGATGGTATGTTTGGCAGACCAGTACATCTCCCAGGTTAATGCTATGTTCCCTGGCTCAGTGCATGACGCCTACATCCTACGGAATAGCAGCATCCCGTATGTGATGGGTTAACTCCAGAGGCACGGTGTGTGGCTATTAGGGAACTCTGGTTACCCCAACCTGTCCTGTCTATTGACCCCAGTGAGGAATCCCAGGACCAGGGCAGAGGAACGCTACAATGAGGCCCATGGGCGGACCAGGAGGGTGATCGAACGCACCTTCAGCCTCCTGAAGGCCAGGTTCAGGTGCCTCCATATGACAGGTGGTTCCCTATTCTACTCACCAAAGAAGGTGTGCCAGATCATCATCGCCTGCTCAATGCTTCACAATCTTGCTTTGCGACGCCAAGTGCCTTTTCTGCAGTAGGATGGTCCAGATGGCGGTGTTGTGGCAGCTGTGGAGCCTGTGGACAGTGATGAGGAGGAAGTTGAGGAAGAAGACATAGACAACAGGGAGTCAGTCATACAGCAATATTTCCAGTGACACACAGGTGAGAATATTTTGTTTTACTATTACATTCACTTTCACACTTCTACCTCTATCCTGTCTGTCATTTAGTAGCAGTATATGGTAACTGAGTTGTACCTTTCCATTACGTTTTCACAGGTGTGGTTACCAACGTGTGTCATCTGCTTGCATCCTTCATGGACTTGTGATGTGTGACATAGGTATGTTGACATTACAATTGAAAATGCATTTTGACACTGTCATTGATAATACAAATTTACCAAATCACAGACTGACTCCAGATTGTTTTGTGCTTCAAGGGTGTTTATTTAAGTGCTAAAAAATGGAGGGGGGTTGTAAAATGGTGATGGGTGATGGTGGAGGAATGTCCATGGCAGAGTCCAGTCTATTCGTCTCACAGGTGCTTTGCCCATATGGGCATAGGAAGTGGAGCTGGGGCAGTTTCAATATGGACAGGGTTACAAAGTGGGACAGTGGGAGGACAATCAGGGTGGTCTCATTTCCTGGCGGGGGTCTTGCGATCTTGCTCTGTCCTGTTCCTGGATCTCAGGGACCGCTTGCGGGGTGGTTGTCCGTCTGCAGGGGGTGGGGTGCTGGTGTGGTGGTCCTGTGGCGGTGCGTCCTGTCCACTAGCGCCGGCGGAGGCGGTGGGCAGTTCATCGTCCATGCTAGTGTCAGGGGCCCCTTGGAGTGCCACGGTGTCCCTCATGGTCTTTTGTATGTCCTTCAGCACCCCTACGATGGTGCCCAGGGCGGAGCTGATGGTTCTGAGCTCCTCCCTGAACCCCAAATACTGCTCCTCCTGCAGGCGCTGGGTTTCCTGAAACTTGGCCAGGACCGTCGCCCTCGTCTCCTGGGAGTGGTGGTATGCTCCCATGATGGAGGAGAGGACCTCGTGGAGAGTGGGTTCCCTTGGCCTGTCCGCCCCCTGTCGCACAGCAGCCCTCCCAGTTCCCCTGTGTTCCTGTGCCTCCGTCCCATGGACCCTGTGCCCACTACCACTGCCCCCAGGTCCCTGTTGTTGTTGGGGTGGTGGGTTATCCTGGGTTCCCTGTAGTGGTGGACACACCGCTCATTGACGTGTCCTGGGTACGGAGGTATGGGCCCGCTGGGTGGGTGCTGTGCTGGTGTTACCAGAGGGTGGAAGGTCAGTATTGGGCTGTGCCTGTGCAAGGGGAACCGACTGTCCCGAGGCCCACGATGGTCCGGGCTGGTCATCTGGATCTAGTTGGCCAGAGCTGCTGTCGTCACTGTGGGCCTCTTCTGTTGGTGGAGTGGAGATGTCTGGACCCTCCTGTGTGGTGACGTTCCGTAGTGGTCCTGCAGGGGTATAAGAGCATGATTATTGCATGTGTGTGTGTCATGGTGTGCAATGGGTGGGTGTGCGTGTGCCCCAGTGCAAGCATTCCTGTGTGGGGTTTTTTGTGATGATGGTTTAGAGGGTTGTTATGGGTATGTGCAGTGAGCATGCTTAAGTGAGGGGTGACCATGCTTACTTGTGTCATGCAGGGCTTGGTGTTGGGATGGGTGGTTTGTGTTAGTACATTAGTGAGGAGTTGGAGTGATAGGGGTGGGGGTGAGGGTGGGGGGGTGTGATAGCATGCAGGTAGGGTGGGGGATATGATAGTTAAGATTTGACTTACCAGTGTCCATTCCTCCACCGACTCCTCCGAGTCCCTCTGGATGCATGATGGTCAAGACCTGCTCCTCCCATGTTGTTAGTTGTGGGGGAGGAGGTGGGGGTCCGCCGCCAGTCTGCTGTACCGCGATGTTGTGCCTTGAGACCACTGAACGCACCTTCCCCTGTAGGTCGTTCCATGTCTTCCTGATGTCCTCCCGATTTCTTGGATGCTGTCCCACTGCATTGACCATGTCCACGATTCTGCGCCATAGCTCCATCTTCCTGGCTATGGAGGTGTGCTGCACCTGTGAGCCAAATAGCTGTGGCTCTACCCGTAGGATTTCCTCCACCATCACCCTGAGCTCCTCCTCGGAAAACCTGGGGTGTCTTTGTCATGACATGGGGTGGTGTGGGTGATGTGTGGGGTGGTGTATGTGGTGATAAGTGTGGTGATATGTAGTGGTGTGTGGTGTTTTGTGCGTGGATGTTGTGTGGGTGATGGTGTTGTGTGCCTCTGTGTGGTGAGGTTGTATATGCTGTGCTCTCTCTCTGTCGCCTTCGTCTCTAATTTTTGGTCGTAGGGGTTTGTGGGTGATGTGGGTGTGTGTTTTACATTGTGTTGTGTGTGTGGGAGTGGTATTTGTATGTGTATCAGGTGTGTGTATTTGGAATTGTCCAATGTGGCGGTGTTTTGGAGATGTGTGTGTATTTTACCGCGGGTGAAAGACCGCCGCGTGGATTCGTGGGTCGTGATAGCATGGGCGTGTTTCTGTTGGCGTGACGGTGGAGGAATTGTTTTCGCCAGTTTAACACTGACCTTTGGTATGGCGGACTTGTGTGCGTGTCTGAATTTCGGCGGATTCCGAGATGTGTGTCATAATAGCTGTGGCGGAACGGTGTATTGGCGGTCTTCTGCACGGCGGTAAGCGCCTTTTACCGCCAATGTTGTAATGATCCCCATAATCTTCAGGCCAGCCGGGAGCTGCAAAAGCTTTGATTTGACCAAAAAAGGTACTATGTTTGAGTTTAAACCAGGTCAGAAAATTGGGTGTTTTGTATCCTGTGGCTCCAAGGACTCTCCAGGACAA
Organism: Pleurodeles waltl; assembly: GCF_031143425.1. Lineage (NCBI taxonomy): Eukaryota > Metazoa > Chordata > Amphibia > Caudata > Salamandridae > Pleurodeles > Pleurodeles waltl. The sequence goes on along the minus strand of NC_090436.1, from coordinate 890,520,184 downwards.
ATAGTTTGGGCCCTATCCCATTCTTGAAAATAAAGGGGAAGTCACCTATTTTGCAGACTTAGGCAGTTGCAAAAACCCTAAAAGAATAATGCATGTCAACTGCCTAAAACCCTATTATGATAGAGCTGATGTGACCATGCTCATGGTTACAGATGAGGGGCAGGAAGAAGAGAGTGAACTTCTCCCTGATCTCCTCTCCAGCAACCCACAAGATGGTTCTGTGGATGGAGTAGTCTTGTCAGACACCCTCTCAGGACAACAGCATGCTGATTGCAGGCAAGTCCTTAACCAATATGCTTATTCTCCCTGAACCCTGGGGAGACTGATTGGTGTAGCCATGGTGTGGACACTGGTGGCAGCTTACCTGTGAAAAACAATTTTTCAGACAGTCAGACCATGTCAGAGGAAGCATACAAGCTGAAGTCAAACATATGTTGGATTTAGGTATCATTGAACTCTCAGAGAGTCCATGGGCTAGCCCAGGGGTTTTATTTTCCAAACCTCAAAAGGAGACAAAAAAAGATTAGGTTTTGTGTGGATTTCAGGGGTTTCAACTCTGTGACAAAATCACATGCACACCCAATCAAAAGAGCTGATGAGCTAATTGACAGACTAGGGACAGTCACATATTTGAGTACTTTTGATTTAACATCAGGGTAATGGAAGATTGGCCTGACCGTAGGAGCAAAAAAGAGGTCAGCATTCTCCACTCCTAGTGTGCATTATCAGTTCACTGTTATGCCCTTTGGATTAAAGAATGCACCTGCCACCTTCCAAAGGTTGGCGAACCAAGTACTTGCTGGGCTGGAATCCATTAGTGCAGCTTACTTAGATGATATAGCTGTCTATAGCTCCACCTGACAGGATCACCTGATCCTCCTAGAGAAGGTTCTTGAGGCTCTGCAAAAAACAGGTCTCACTATCAAGGCCAGTAAGTGCCATATAGGACAGGGTAAAGTAGTTTACTTGGGCTACCTGGTTAGTGGAGGCCAATTTGAACCCCTCCAACCCAAGGTTTAGATCATTCTGGCTTTGGAAGCTCCCACAACCCAGACACATTTGTGAAGGATTGTGGCCACATAGTCCCCCCATCACAAAGTTAACCTCCAAGAAAATGCCTGAATAGATTGACTGGACAGTAACTTGCCAACGGGCCTTTGACTCTCTGAAGAATGCTATGTGCTCTGCTCCAGTCCTACAAGCTCCAGATTACTTCAGGCTGTTTATTGTCCAATAACATGCCTCAGAACTGGGGCTAGGGTAGGGGCGGTCTAGCCTAGAAATATGATGAAGGACATGACCAGCCTGTTGTTTTTATAAGCAGGAGACTACTCCCTAGTTAACAAAAATAGAGTGTCACAGAGAGGGACGCCTTTGTTGTGGTTTGAGCCCTATAGAAGTTGAGGCCATACCTGTTTGGCTCTCACTTCATAGTTCAGACTGACCACATGCCTCTCAGATGGCTACAACAAATGAAGGGTGAAACCCCCAAACTGTTTAGGTGGTCCCTCTCCCTACAGGGAATAGACTTTCAAGTGGAACACAAACCTTGGACTGCCCATGCCAATGCAGATGGCCTTTCCAGGTTCTTCCACTTAGATAATGAAGACTTACTAGGGAAAGGGTACTCATCCTCATTTCAAAAGCCGTCTTTTATCATGGTTAACCCCAAGTTTTCGCCTGGTATTTGATGTAGTCTCAAAGTTGTTAGTGCCCAGGGCCCCTGCTAACCAGGTTTTCTGGGCCAGATTCCTTTCCAAAAAACTGTTGTGATGCATCGGCACCTTTGGCAACACCTTTAGCTGCCAACATAAGTCCCTAGTAAATAGTACTTGGGTACCCAGAGATGGGGTACTAAGGGAAGGCTCCTGAGGGCAGCAGCACAGCTTGTGCCACCCTCCAGAGCCATGCATCCAGAAGCATCCAGCACTGCCATTGCAGGCTAAGTGTCCTGATGCAATCCTAAAAGGCAAATTCAACATGTCACACAGCCTGTGTGCCCTGTCCACTACACACTGCATGCACTATAGGTAAGTCACCCCTCTTGCACTATACTGTATGTGATAACATAGGTGCATGAGTAACATGCCCCTACTGTGTCCTTGCTGCAAACAATGCCTCTAATCTGACTAGCGCCATTTCCTGGCGCACAACCACCAAAAATATGCCTACCACCCCAATGGCCAGCACAGGGGACAAGTGTCCCCTGGGCATGGTCATTGCACCCTGTGCCATGCAGACAGCCCCATGTTAAGGCCCCTTATGGCCCCTAAAAAAAAAATATTTACCAATACTTACCCTACTTACCTGGGATAGGGTCCCCCATCCTCTGGTGTCCCTCTGGTGTGGGTGGAGGTGTTCCTGGGGCTTGGGGAGGGCACCCGTTAAACACCATGGAATGGGTCCACAGTTCCCATAATGCCTGGTCTGACCCAGGAGTTAAATAATGGTGCAAATCCAGCTTTGCACCATTATTTAGCCCCTCCTCCCACCTGTGTGTCATTTTAGCACAGGGGATAAATATGGGGCTATGGTGATAGCAACATTATTTAGATGGGAATGCCTACCTTACATCTCATTGAGGCAAGCTAGGTGCACGCATCAAAAAAATGGTGAAAATGTCTATATTTTAAAGTGAGATTTGTCTAACATCAAAATATAAATATGGAGTTAGGTTTCGCCCAGTAGTTCATTATGGTAGATACACAATGAGCACCATATTCAAACTGAGACACATGGCTGGTAGACTTAATATGAAATTGTTTGATGCCCTGAGAGTGGAATTTGAGTTTCCCCCTTATCAATGTGCCAGAGTTAGGAAAGTGTTAAGGTCTGTAACATCGACTAGCAGGGACTGCATCGTCACACCCCAGTGAGGATAAGGCGTTGATGGAGGGTCTGATTGAAGACGAGGATTGGCTGAAGATCTGATATATCTGAGGAACGCTTTCTATTCACCGGCCTGTGATTCATACAGCAGAAAATGCTTCATAAAGTGTCCCTGAAAAGAGCAAAGCTGTTGTTTGCCATGGGCTTAAAGTGAAAGTTACTTGTGATAAATGGATGAGGGAGGTTAGTACCTTTGTCCACACACCTTTGAATGTGACAAAATCAATTTATTGTGGGTCAAAGTACATATTGAATAGATCACTCTCCTAAGAGTGGAAATGTATTTGATCCATGTGGGGATTTGGGAACCCTTACCTTACATGAGCATAAACTGGCCTAGACATGACATTACTGGAGAGTGGAGAAGCTCCAGATGCTTGGGGGAGAGTAATGGACTGATGCGTAGCACAAAAAAATAGGTTCTTGAGAATGGAGGATACCACAAGAAATAGGAAAAGATTTGAGCATTGTGGCAAAAAGTTTGTGACAAGTGACAGTGATGGAGGCTTGCAGAAAAGGTATGTGCAGCTAGAACAATTTGTGCATACATGATATTGCGCCTGGTTCACCTGGTTGATGGAATATGGTGTTGTACGTTGTTCATGGGCTGCTCATCTGAATAGTTTTCTGAGACTCCTTGTCAAGTTTCCACTTCAGTGTCAAAGCTGTCATATAGAACAGTTGAATACATAGTTGTGTCATCATTTTGACAAAAGCAAAAAAAAAATTGAAAATTATGTTAAAAAAATAAAGAATTCAAATGAATTACTCATTCTCGATAGTATGATAATTCAGGGTGTTACAGTCAGGACTTAATGAAATGAAAATGCAGTATGTATATAGAGCCAATATTATTACTTTATCTGAAGAAATAGCTAAATGAACATTAATTATTATTATTATTTTTTATTTCAAAAGATTGAATTGCATTTGGTTTACCCAAAGAGCAAAAATACAGCATGTGGTCTTATATACTGAGAGATTACTATACAATTGAATACAACAGTCAGATTTGTAACAGCATATTGATTGTATCTGTTTGATAATATGTGTATCCTGAGTATCTCATAAAACATGGTAAATGTATAAGAGGAGCGGAAAAGAATGGGGGAGAAGAGGAATAAAGGGCCAGATGTATGACACAATTTTTTGGTCGCAAAAGGTGAAACTCACCATTTGTGACCGCAAAATTGCCTTGTACAATGTACCATCCATATTTTGCAAGTCAGTGTCTAGTTACCGACTCGCAAAATAGGGATTGCGACTGGCAATTAGGAAGGGATGTCCCTCCCTAATTGGGAATTTTAGAGGGTTGCATGATTGTTTTGTGACCGTGAATGCAGTCGCAAAACAATCCGAGTTAACCCCAATTTCACATTGGTGTGAAGCCATTTGCAAACAGGAAGGGGTCCCAAGGGACCCCTCCCCCTTTATGAATGGTGGCAAAATGTTTTTAAGAGCAGGCAGTGGTCTGACGGACCACTGCCTACTCTGAAAAAATTAAAAGAAAACTTTAAATTTTATTGTTTGAAATACAACCTGTTTTCCTTTAAGAAAAACAGGTTGCATTAAAAAATAATAACCTGCCTCATGAATATTCATTTGGGACTCACAAACAGTGTGGCTAACCATTGACAAACAGGAAGGGGTACCCATGGGAACTTGTGAATGGTAGCAAAAATGTTTTAAGAGCAGGCACTACTGCCTACTCTGAAAAAATGAAAAGAAAACTTTTAATTTTAATTTTTGAAACGCAACCCATTTTCCTTTCAGGAAAACAGGCTGCATAAAAAAAAATGCTTTATTGAAGAGCAGTCACAGACATGGCGGTCCCTGTGAGTGCAGCCATTCCAAAATGGGTCACAAATTGCGACCTACCTCATGAATATTCATGAGGCAGGTCCTTGCAATCCATTTGGGGATCACAAACAATATGGTTAACACTGTTGTACATTTTGTTTTGTGACTCATAATTTGCGATTCACAAACAGATCACAAATTGCGAGTCGCAAAACAAAAGGTTGTACATCTGGCCCAAAGAGAGAAGAGGGGAAGAAGAGCCTAGGATTGTATAAGACTTGTACAGGAAGTCTCTTGAAACACTTTAGGACGGGTTCATTTTTTGCAAATATAGTTCAAGTTTGGAACATAAAAGTCGAGAGGACTTTTTGGTAAAAAAAAATCGATTATGTATAAGGTTTTCAGCACTCCTGAAAAAGCATACCCATGGCCATCACATGTGATATGATATGTCCTTTCCAGTTTGCATGGATCGTTTTGACACCCATTTCAAGCAAAATGTCAATGAGGATACAATCCTCAGATGTCAGTGAGTTTAGAGTATTCTAGTCCGATTGTTGCATATATACCCAGGGAGATTATGGTATGTGATAGTGAACTTTTTGAGTTGAATATCTTTGTGAGTGCCACTTGAATAGATAGCCAGAAGGAAGTAATATGTTTGCAGTAGAATAGCTGATATTCTAGATCACCTGAGGGGTGCTGGCAATGCCAACAACCAGCTGAAGAAAGGAGAACACATTTATACATCTGTTTTAAAGTCCAGAGTGCCCTATTTGTTGTCTATAATTTACATTATAGGATGAGTTGCGAGACTTTATGCATTAGCATAGAGTTCCATATATTCGGCCATGGCGAGGGTGGTATGAGGTCTATATTATGCTTAATGCATAATGCATCCCATGTTTTTTAGATCTCATCCGTAAAAACAGGAGAAGCTTTCTTAAGTATTTTATAGACTATGGAGTCTTTGTGACTTTTCAAATTTAAGGTGTGGAGGAAGTCGAGACAGTCTGCTTAATGCAGTTTCTTTCAAACTCCCAAGGGCAAGTTTGAGGGACAAGAAAATGTAGAACTCAATTGGTTGGAGAGCAAATTTAGCTCAATGCAGCAAAAGGTATTGAGTCTTCCAGGGGTTCCATGTCCTTTACAAATAGTAACCCCAAAGAGGCCTAATGTTCTCAGAAAGAGGGGTTAGGATGAAGTTTTGTTGATAGATTGAACCACTGGGAGGTAGATTCAGAGCCTTTGATCCTATGAGTGACGCATTTATCTAATCTTTTGACAGCTGCGACTGAATCTTTAAGGATTTGGGAAGAATGGGAAACCTTAATGTGTTTTATTGTTAGGTTACTGATGGGTGAGAAAGGGGGGGTTAGGTCCAACTCTATGCCCACCCATGTATGGTGAATAGCAGTCAATGGTTGTAGCCACCAAGTGATTGGACTAAGTAAGAAAGCAGTTTGGTAAAGGAATACATTGGGAAGGTTAATACTACCCTATTGTTTGGTTGATTGCAGTTTACATAAAGACATTCTTGCCTTTTTCCCTTTCCAATTGAATATTGTGATTTGAGCATTGAGAGAGGTGCATAGGTGACATATTAAGATAAAAGTTGACTTGGGGTGCGATTAGCATCTAAACTGTTTCAGTCCTCCCCCACCATGTAATGTACTTAGGAGACCATTCCTCAGTAAGATCTTTAATTTTTGCAAGGAGGGAGGTTTCTATATTGTTCTTAGTTTGCAAAATAGAATTTGCAAACTTGATACCCAAGTATTTAAGTTTGCTTGGCTGCCATTTAAGATTTGCACATAACGTCATAAATAGAAGACATAAATTGTTAAGGGGAAAGACTTAAGTTTTCTCCTTATTTAAGGAGTACCAAGCAACCTTAGTGTACTCTGTGATTGCACTTACAATTTTATGACTAGCACTCTCTGCCTCGTGGAAAAGATTAGGATGTCATGCACATATGCAGCCAGTTTCTGAGAGCCGCTTTTAAAAGGGATAGCTTTGATTTTTTTCATTATTGTGAATGGAATGTAGGTAATGCTCAATTCATAGAAGAAATAGTAGAGGGGACAACCATGCCTCATTCTTTGATCTAAGACAAAATCTTCCATAATATGTCCATTCAATGTAATACAGACTATTGGGTTACAGTAGATAACCATGGTCAAGCAAATAAATCTAGTCCCTAGGTTAAACTTCTCTAAAGTGGCTTGGAGAAAGGGCCAGGAAACTTTGTTGAATGTTTTTTCTGCCTCCAGAGCCATCGCCATGGTTGGAGAGGGAAGAAGTTTTGCTTTCTCTAAAACATGAGAGAAGGTCCTAATGTTATCAGCCTCAAGGCGGCCTTTTACCACACCTGTCTGGAAAAGGTGCATGAGTAATGGAAGGACTTTCTCAAGTTGAGGTGCCATATTTTTGCAGGCATTTTGTAGTCTGCATTTAATAATGAGATTGTTCTAAAGTTTTTTCTATCCAGGGGGTCCTTCCCCTCTTTGGGAATCACCACTATATATGCCTCTAAGAAAGAACCTCCAAGTTTACTCATTGAGTTGAATTTATGAAAGAGGGTAAGAATATGAGGCTGTAATATTTGTTGGTAGTTGTGGTAAAAGGAAGCTAGAAAGCTATCTGTGCCAGGAGCTCTTTTTGGTTTCAATGCTTTATTACCTAAACACATTTCTTCCCGTGTAACAAGGTTGTTAAATTGAGCAAAGGCCTCTTATGGGGCTGTGGGCAGTTAGAGAAGGTCTAAAAAGGATTTAAATGCAGCTGCATAGTTATTATTACCTGGTGTTGGTTTTGTAGGATGATACAGTTGCAATAGAAGTTACAGAAAGTCTCTACAATTTTTGTGGGGTTAATTTCTAGGCATCCTAAATTATCTTTTATGGACGAAATGTTGATAGATTTTTTACTATTCATAAGGGTACGAGACAGTAGTCTACCAGATTTATTTCGCTGTAATTAGTTTCTGGATTTAAGTTTTGTTGACTACACCTGGGCTCTTTTGCTAAGTATCTTGTTTTATTCGTATTTAAGTTGCTTGATTTTGGAGGAATTGGTAGACATAAGGTTTTTGATTCTCTCCTGTTTTAAAACTTGCATTTCTTTCACCAAGATGTTTAGTTTAGAGTTCATCTTTGTTTTTGTTTGCCATGATACCTAACATCACGAGAGTTAGTGCTCAGATTTGACTTGTAAAACACACACTGATCTCAGTAGCAAACGCTCCTCTCACTGTGGCTATCTTACCAGCAAAAAAGAGAAAAGATGACATATTGAAAGGTAAGGCCTGAAAAAGATAAATGTATAGTTCTGAGGAACGAGGGAAACAGGTGACGAATTGTGTTCTATTCAGTTCAGTTGGTGTGCATCAATAGAAGGCTACAGAGAGAGCAAACGAACTTGAAAATACCTGTGTCCATAACACGTAAATCAAGCTCCACGAGTGATAATTTAAGACATGCCTCCACCGCTGTTTTGGGCTCACTTGTGTCTTGAATAGTTGAAGAGCTGTAAAAGGAGTATTTTACCACCTTAAGACAGTGGTATATGGTTGCTCATCACAGAAACTTTAAAGGTACATGTTGCAGTTGGCTGGAAGTGTGTCAGCAATGCATTTGTAGACATCTCTAAAGTAAACACCAGAGGATAACAGAGTTACACACAGAAAACAACATAATAACATAATTAAAACATGACAAGACACCCCAACAGTCAAATCACGAACGCAGCAGCCATAGTAAAACACTTTGCATTGCTATAATGCAGCACACTCTTATTTACTATATAGGCCATGAAATAGTGCCAGCCAATAATGTTTTTGAAGGTCCTCATGTGTTAAGTGAAAGAAAACGTTTAGTTTTCTAGTTTTGAATGCGAGGAAGGAAAGATCCTGCCTAGTATCGCTTCATATATTGCTCCGGATCAAAGGCATACTTTCTAAGAAGGATAAAGTGTTTTTAGATACAGGGTGTAATTTGTAGACAGGGTATGTTGGTGGAACCTTCTGCAACCAAATGAGAATATGATTTTGATTAACTAAATAAAATAAAACTGAAAAAGGTTTTTTTAGAATTTTTCTTAGCAAATTTTGCTGATTGATATATATATACTCCAATGGTCACACTAAATTTCGCCCCCTCTGCATAGTAAACTAATCCCATCTTTGTAGTGATGTCGAACTTTGGTTGGATAAAGCCCAGTAAAATCACCATTGATTTAACCCTTTAATTGTTTGTCTATTAATGGGGTAAAGGACCTCCATCAGTGGTTTAATTGACCAGTAATGCCCACATCTTTTCTTTTTCATGAAAGCTCAAAGGGCCAGAAGGATATAAAACACGCAAGCCCATGTGTGGTACTTTGACCATTTGGAGAGCTGCTGTCACAAACAAGACAGCTCCATGCTTGTCACACATAAGAACATATACGCGAGCAGCCATTCAATTTTAAAATAATGCAGAAAGGCACTTCACAGACACTCGTCAATCATGTATTGAGATCACTCATACAGCAGAATACATTTTTACAGCTACTTGACTAATGCATTGCTTCTGTGATTCATGACGGTGGCATGCACCGGTATGGGATCATGGGTGGGCAAATCTGCTGCACTTGTATTTGCTTAATCAGCTTTTTCACTCACTACTGGCTTGGAGTTGCTCTGTCACTCAAGGGTGAAACATTTAACTGAGTGAGTGGCAAATCAATTTTTACATACAAAATAAGAGATTTAGGACTTTAAGCCTGATTTAGAGTTTAGTGGACGGGTTACTCTGTCACAAACTTGACGGATATCCTGTCTGCTGTATTACGATCTCCATAGGCTATTATGGAATCGTAATAGGTATGACGGGGTATCCGTCAGGTTTGTGATGGAGTATCCCCTCCGCTAAACTCTAAATCAGGCCCTTTGTTTAGAATTTGGGAGACCTGATATTGCATCACAAACTTGGCAGATGTTCCCGCTGTTTTTAGCGATAGCACTTGTAATATGGTGGAAAGGATATTCATAACGTGTTGACAGCATTCCATCTGCCAAATTCTAAATGAGGGCTATCTCCCCCGCATGTAAAATAATAACTATTTAATGTGTGCGGCATACAATGCAACACATAAAATATGCACAATGTACATCCAGCATGCACATGCATGCTTGATTCACTTAAGTGCCTGGAGGACTCATTTGGACAGTTTATTTTATGAGCCGTGATTGGTTCACTTCTAGGCATCATGCGCCACAAAGCAGCAATTATCGTTGCTAACAAGTGAAAAGAAAGCACCCCTAAATTACTTAAAGTGCAGTTTTTTTTATATCACAATTACAAGTATTTCATGCTGATGGTTACGTCTGATAACACCTAGGATCGAATATGCAGATACATGCAGTGTGCTTGCATTGCTTACTTTAATGCTGGTGTGTGTGTGGGGGTATTACTATTTGTAATAAACAATGTGCTATGCGATACTATCACAACTGGACAAAGCACTGGATTTTTAAGGGGCTAAACCATCACAGTTTAATACTTTTATAGTGTATTAATGCAGCATGTGAAACAATCCCACTTTTCTATTTCTGGATTTGCTTCCCTGTTTTCTTCCTACGCTTTCTCCTTTGTGGACTCCTTCCCCTTTTCCAGTTCTGGAAATATAAGTACTTTTAGGTGTTATAATGACTATTGTTCATCCCAAAAATTGTTGTATCTTGGCACTGATGTACTAAGCGATTCGCACACCAAAACTTCAACACTGCAGACAGCAGTATACAAAACATCGGAAAACGTAAATGTGCAAAAATAGCACTGTGTGTGAATGAAGAATGTACATCATGCAGTCAGTCGAATAACTTTATTCGGCAGTTGCCATAAAAGTACAAACCAAAACACATTTACCGATCTATAAATAGTAAAAAAAAAAAAAAACTTAATACAATTGCTGAAAACACCACATAAGCATCCAATCTAAAACCCCTTGACATACATAGATAAATATACAAGACATAATTAAAAATCACAAAGTCAGAAAAGTACAAATATTAGCTTTATACATCTCAGAACTGAAGTTACAAAATAACAATTCCCATATTGTGAATCACTAAGGGCCAGATGTATGAACAAACCCCTTTGCGAATCGCAAATAGCGATTTTTAAGAAATCGCTATTTCTGAGTCGCAATATGCAATGTAACATAATTGCGATTCGGAATTAGCGATTTCTTAAAAATCGCTAATGCAATTTGCGATGCCCAAATATTGAATCGCAAAAAAATTGCGATATGGTATTTGAAAATCGCAAATTGCGAGAACGCACACGTGGCAGAGCCTGATGACATCACAAGCAGGAAGTGAGTCATCCCAGGCAGTTTGCAGGTGCCACACCGAAAGGAGCAGTGAGAGAGACACAGCTTAGCCACAGGGAGCAAGTCTGCGAGCAAGGCAGGACTTCACATCAGCATGGACAACTCTGCAAATGGAAAGGATAACGGAGTGAGGAAGGGAAAACTGAAGTTCAGTGAGCAGGAACTGGAGGTGCTCACTGAGGAGGTGGTGAGGAGCCATTACCGGCTGTTCGGGAAGAGCTCACTCCAGGTCCCAGAGAGTGATAAGCGCAAACTCTGGGAGGACATACAAACCATAATTGGCACTGTGGGGGCTGTGCAGCGCTCAGTGGAGGAGATTAGAAAGAGGTGGTACGACCTGCGTTCCCGTGCCAAGGAGAGGGTGGCCAGAAGACTACAGGAGGCAAGGAGCACAGGAGGCGGACCATCCACCCAGACACCCTCCACCCCCATGGAAGACCTGGTGGAGTCGACACTCCTCCCAGAAGCTGTGAGTGGGGTCACTGACATAGACATATCCGGCACACCAAGCACCAGTAAAGGTAAGTGCAATATTGAAATGTAACCCCATACGTGTATGTACAGAAGCCCCTTAGTAATTAGCAATTAGTGCAAAGCATTGTGATAAGTAGTCCACTCCACATCTTAGAAGCAGCACAACAATGCCTTATGGGAGTGGTAGTCCACAACCCAGAGCTGAAAGTAGCACATAGAATGTAATTAAGTAGAGCCAGAAGTACACAACACCCACTACATAGTGATATGATCTAACTGTACATTTATTACCATTGTGTAACCTTTGGTGATACATACATAAATGACATTCTGCACATTGTCGTTGCAGATGGCCCAGGCCCAGCAGCATCAGCATGTGTCGTTCTGGGGGATGCTGACACACAGCCTCCATCAGACTCCAACACCAGTGAGTCAGTGAATATTGCGCCTATCAGACGCAGGGCAAGGACTGTACCTCTCCCAGATTTGAGCCAGGACATGCGGGATGAAGGCCACACTCCATCCCCAGACGGCAGATCAACCATAATGCAGTAGTCCCAGCCCCAGCGTCACTCAACACCCCGCAGGAGGCCTCAGTATGCAAGCACACAGCACGTGGAAGCAGGAGAGGGCCCATCATTCTTCGGTGCCCTGGAATCCTCTATGCTTAAACTGCAGCGCCTGCAAAATAAGAAGATTACGGCAATGCATAGGCAGATGTAGGCCCACAATGCCAACATGGGGGGGCTGCATTGGCAGTTTGAGTGCCTTAATTCAAACATTTCCAAGCTGTATGAGGGACAGATCACAGCTGCCGAGAACACCAGGGAACTGACCAATGCAGTGAACGAACTCTGCACAGAGATAAGGCATGAGAGAGTCAGCCACCGCAGGCATGAGAGGCGATTCATGGGGATGTTTAGTGGATTCTGTAGATCTGTCATTCGCCTTGCAACATCTACGGCCCTCATATCACTGCGTGCTGTGGCCGCACAGGTGGAGGCAGTGCACAGCAGTCGGGATGTAGCCCAGGGACTGGTCCAGATAACAAATGTTCTGGATACTATGCTGGGTAACCGCTCTGCTACACCCAGTGAACTTGGACTAGGGGAGACTGAGGACTCATCTAGCCTCAGCAGCCTTGCAGTGCCCATGACAGATCCTAGATGTCGCAGTGCCAGGCACAGCAATGCCACTGAGGCAGATACCAGGGGTGCCGGCGAGGCCACTGCACACTCAAGTGGCTTGCTTGGCCGGAAAAAGTGACTTTGATGGCCACAGGGGACTGTTTGCATATTTTGTTTTACAGTGAACTATGAATACAATAGTGAGACACTGTAAATCGTTATTTTATGACACACGTTTTTTTTTCTTTTGCTAGTGACACTTATGTCACCTGACGTTAAGGTAATAAAGGTACTAGCTACCAGAACACATGTCAGTGAAGTTGTGTTGTTATTACTTACATCTGAAATGGTTGTGCGTGATGTCAGCATGCCTTTGCCTGCCCTCTGCAGTACTGGTCCTGTCTGCTGGGTGTAGGGGGGGTGTGGGATCATCATCCTCATCTGAGTCTGGATCAGATATTTCCACAGGTATGACCCTGGTGGTAGCTATATTGTGCAGGATCGCACATGTGGCCACTATTCTACAGGTTGTGTCTGGGCTGTACTGTAGTGCCCCTCCACTTTTGTGGATGAACCGGAAGCGACTCTTCAGCAGGTTAAAGGTGCGCTCCACCACATTGTGGGTTGCCCTGTTTGCTGAATTGTATCTCTGTTCTGTTGGTGTTGTAGGATTTAGGTAGGGCGTCATCATGTAGGTGCGCACTGCGTAGGCACTGTCTTCTGGAAGGAACAGAGGGTGAGTAAGTGAGCCATCTGACATCACAACGCCATCAATGCACCAGTGTACAGAGGGACAATACCTAGTAGATATCCTTCACCAAACTCCCCAGCTAGCAGTCTTGTGTGAATCCCACTGTGGCGAAAGATGTACAGATCATGTGTGCTCCCTCGGTACCTGGCCACGAGATCAGTTAGGATGTAGGAGGCATTGCACATCACTTGCATATTCATGGAATGTTGGTATTTACGACTGCGGTACACATAATCTGTGGCCGATGGTGGACAGATTGCAACATGTGTCCCATCTATGGCACCTAGGACGTGGGGGAACTTTGCTATCTGGTAGAAATCTATTTTTGTCTGCTGTACTTCCTGTGGGGTGTGGGGGAATCTGATGTACTGGTGTATCCTACTCAGCATGGCGTTGATAAATGCATTGAAAAATCTAGAGTAGGCACTCTGTGATACTCCTGCAGCTGCTGCTATGACCCCTTGATAGCTCCCCGAGGCAAGTAGGAGCAGGGAGCATAATACTTGCACATGGGTGGGTATGCTATTTGTCCTATGTGTTGCGCGCTGCAGTATGAGTTGTAGGTCAGCTACCAGGTCAAGTATCATGGCTGAGTTCAACCTGTACTCATCATATATTTCCTCCTCAGTCTGGTCAAAAAGGGTAATGCGCACTCTGAAAATGCGCTCCTGTCTCCTCCTCCCTCTCCTCAAACCTGCCAAGATCGTCATTCTCCTCGCCATGACATAGAGTGCAGCCATTGTGGAAAAGAGCCTGAGGCATTCTGGGCCTCTTTATATAGGTTGCACCTGGTTACCACCTGGTTTCACTCCGTGGTAATTTGCATGTGCAAAAGGCCATTCTGCAAAAATTCGCAATTTGCAAATTTTTGATGCATCAAATTGCGACATGGTTTTGCGTGTCACATTTTGCGTCTCGCAATTTCCAACGTGACATACCGAATCGGTATTTGCGAGTCGCTATTCCGACTCGCAATTTGCGAAATGCTAATTGGGATTTTGTATTTCATGTCTCAAATTGCAAGACGCAAAATGTGACACGCAAAACCATGTCGCTTCGCAAAAAATCGCAATTTTTGCGATTCCTTGTTTTTGGCCTGCAAATGCCTTTCATGCATCACAGACCACGTTTTTGCATTCGCAAACTGCCAAATTCCAGTTAGGAATTCGCAATTTTGGAAATGCAAAAAATTCGCAAATATGGGCCTGCAGGCCCATAGGTGCGAATGGGGGCCGGTATCGTAATTTGCGATTCGGTAATAGCATTTGTGATTTTTAAGAAATCGCTATTACCGAATCGCAAATGTGATACATTGCATTTTGCGAATCAGAAATAGCGTTTTCTTAATAATCGCTATTTCGGATTCGCAAAAGGCCTTTTTCATACATCTGGCCCTATGTGCCTTACACCTGCTAGAGTACCAACCTCACCAGGGGCTGGCAATGGTTGTTTTCCCTTTATGTTGGCACAGTGTCATCTGCCTGATGACCGCTGTAAGCGAGTTCTCCATGTTTAAGGTTGAAAAGCATATGGAAATGTGGGTGACATATCATGTGCTGCTGACAACGGAAGTGGGGTTGGGGAGTTTGCGACTGGTTGTGAAGATGATTCTGATGGCACTGGTGCAGACCGCCACTCCCTCAATCCAACTTGTGTTTGCTGTGCCATCATTCTCCGTTTCTGTTTATATTTCCAAAGTGTCAACAGAGGCTAGTTCGGTGGTTGGACTATGAGGCGGTAGAGCAGGGGACACATCAGAGAATAGTGAAAGTTAAATTGCATGTTTACATTCTACATGTGTCCAGATTGCACAAGGATATCCAGCCTGACTTTATTTGGTGTCATCTAAATTCGACTTACATGACAAATCATAGATATGCCGCATCGGCACACAGAGGTCAAGGCTATGTATAATGGGTAGATGCAATGTCACACCACTTATGCCACACTACATACCTTTGAACTATAAGCTGCATGGTGCATTAGGTGTGTTTGATGTGCACAGAAATTAAGTGATTGATGAAGGGAAATCGGGAGTCTGCACTGTGTGCCACAATTACATGAACCCATTTTTTACAGGGGCTCTCCTGGCACGCAGAGTGCAGCTGAATATGTTGTCACTGTGTCTTACACCAGAAGCAGGATTTATTTGAAAGGTACTTTCAATAAATTAATTAATGTAGCTGAGTAGTGGTTTTGTGGTTGGTTCTCCACCTTCTGCTGATCCTTCCTTCTGTGTTGATACTAATGCCTTTTTCCAATTTCATCCACAGTACATTTGGTGAGGCCGGATGGTTAATTAGGAAGCCAGTGGAGGTCTCTTAGGTGATTGGGGATATGTTTGCAGCAGAGAATGGCCAGGATGTGCTGTAGTTTCTTCAGGTTCTTCTGGGTGGTAAAGGCATAGAGGAGATTGCCATAGTCAAGTCTGCTGGTAACCAGGGCACGGGTTACGGTTTTGTGGCAGTCCTGTGGCAGTCCTGTGGGATCCATTTGTAGATCTTCCGGAGAATCAGAGAAGTTGGAGTCCTGTGTCCCTAAGTGGCTAATCCAGTCAAAACATCACTTCTGATCCTTGCAGTGGAGCACGGACCAAGCACAAATGGATTAAACCTAATAAGTGCCTGTCCACTGCTCCCGATGTGATTGAGGTACTATTTCTTCCTTTTTACTCCCACTCCGGCTGCTTCCTCTATAGCAAATGTTTTCCTTGTTTTTGATTGCTAGACCACGGATTGCTTAGAAAAAAACAGTAATGTTTTGAGTCAATTCCTCCTTCTGTCTAGTAGACTGTAGTGATCTTTCTGTTGTGCACCATCTGCACACTAAATGCTCTGCCTCCTAACTAAAGATAAATCTTATTGAGGGCTGAATTGTCAGAATTTTAATTCTTGACCTGCAGATGACCTCAGATGTCAGTGGTGAACGCTCAGTTACTGAGCCATTTAAAATTCTTAATACGTTATCTGCCACATTATTTTGCTCAAATGAGCCATCTTGTGGCACTTTTGAGAATTGTTTTAGTAGTTGTTTTGCATAGGGGGTATTGGAAGGTGACTTGTTTAGTGTTTGTACCATTGACAAGAGAGATGCCTGACACTAAACAATTCTAATCCTCCGAATCCACTCAACAATTTAAAACGTCCCAGATCTAAAACCGCTTTTTTAGTGGAATGGAAGCTTACACCTTCAACTTACTCCCTACACAGCTGCTTTTTTAAGCCAGCTTTTTATTCTTTAGCAAAAATGTTGTAAACTCAACTTTTTACCGCTGAGTTCTGACTGAATCATATTATTTTCACTAATCCCCAACAAGCATCAGGCATTGTACACAGTTATTCTCCACAATGTTCTTCCCATATATTCAATGTGCAATTTTTTGTTGGTCCTATCTCAAAAGCTCAAACACCATGATAGCCCCAGGAGTGTAGGTCCACTATATTAAACAGATACGAATGAAACAAGGAACACAACCCACTTTGATATTGCTAGGGGACCACTGTATGTACAAAATGCTTGGTACAACGGATTATTATCATAGATCTAATACCTTAGAACTTTGCCCCCATCTAGGGTATTTTAACGTGTGGTTTCATTGTTCTTTATGTTATGAATTTCTAGATGGTTCATGATGTTTTTATGGTTGCACAGATGATATATATGCGTATGTGAGTTAATGCTAATGATTTTTATTTAGCAACAATATATAATGGCCTGCATTGTGACCTACAACATGTGCAAATCACATGCTATGTTGTCGCTGTTAACCTGTACATATTTCTCAATCTACATTCCCATGACCAGCTTGAGTTCATATGTTCTTATTCGATGAAAGGCTGTTGAAGCACATGTATTCATTGTAAGGTAAAGGGGATTATTCTACGCCAGAAGGCTCTCTAACATACAAGCGATACAACCATGAACTTGGATGATGGAAAGAAAAAAGGTTGTGCTGGTTCCTGACAAGCTGTATGAAAAATGTGCAGGAATCTGCACACATTTTTACAAACAGCCAGAGAATACCATGAAGGATTCTGTTAGCTCTCTTATATAATCATAGTGATATATTTGGTTTTAGTTTCCTAATATTTACCCAAGCTAATGTGTTAGCTATTATCATGATAATTGTAATTCTTCTTTACACTCTGTGTTCAATTATTAATAAAGTTGTATAACTCTACACCCCTGTTGCATTCTTTGATTTCTCAGACCCAAGGTGTGGTGCGGCGGCCAGCATAAACAAATGACCCTGCTAGAGTCTCTGGCTGGTCTGGAGCTGCCCTGTGATGCAGCCCATGAATAGGACAGTCAGATCACTGTTTTCACAGTTCCTGAGGCCCAAAGGCAATCTACACAGGCGCAAGCGCTGAGGAAAATCTACTTACATGGCCAAAATCCTTTGTCTTACAACACTGGGATTCAAGCCTTAGTCCTGTGGTAGATCTTGCAATTGTTCCCCCTTTTTTAGTGTCACGCCTGTGAGTGCACACGCTAGCACATGGATCTGGCTTGCAATTACTCTGTTGTTAACAATAAGGGCGTGGAGCCACCTGTTGCTTATAATTTGTTGGCTTGCATGCACTCTTCTTTACAGCCTAGTAATTCGTCATTACAGGCTAGTCATAATTTCCCTTCCTCTCTGTCAAGCAGGGACCAAGCACTGATTGATTCAACGTAATCAGTGCCCGTCCATTGCTCCCTATGTGACAGAATTACTATTATGTACTTCATAACTTTTAGTGACATTCAAACAGAAGGCGTGTGACTAGCAAAAATGTGCACAGCAGTACAAACAAAATTGTGAAGATGTTTCTTCAATAGTTAACTTTCTTTTATTTTGCCAAGTCTTCTTTTCTCACTTTGTACTCATGTTTTCCTTTGTTTTCGCTTGTGGGCACTGTTCTCAAAAGAGGAGCATTAGTGTTTCTTCCTTATGTGTAATTTCTGAAATGATGCTTTAGAACAGAATCATGCAGTACACCCTAGTCCACCCCACTGCAATCTGCACCACTCAATCCAATCCACCTCAGACCAATCCAGTCCACCCCACTTCAATCTAAATCACTCACCCTAGACCAATCCAAACCATTCACTCCAATCCAATCCACCAGACTCCAAACCTCCCTTTCCACCAACTCCAATCTGCCCCATCCAATTCAAAACAATCTGCCCCACTCCAATCCAAAATAATCCGTCCACTCTAATCTGCCCAATTCTAATCCAAAACAACCTTCCCCACTCCAGTCTAAAATAATCTGCCACACTCCAAACTGCCCCACTGCAATCCAAAACAATCCGCCCCACTCTAATCCAAAACAATCTGCCCCACTCCAATTTGAAACAATCTGCCCCAATCCAATCCTCGCAACTCACCCCAATCCTATTCACTCCAATCCACCAATCTCCAAATCCTCCCAGCCCACCCTACTCCACTCTACCCCACTACAATTCAAAACAATCTGCCCTGCTCCAGTACAAAACAATCTTTCCCACTCCAATCCAAAGCAGTCTGCCCCACTCTAGTCTGCCCTACTCCAATACAAACAAATCTGCCGCATTCTTATACAAAAGAATCTTCCCCACTCAAATCCAAAATAATCTGCCCCACGCCAATCCAAAACAATGTGCCCCACTTCAATCCAAAACAAGCTGCCCCTCTGCAATTCAAAACAATCTGACCTCCACTCAATCCCCTCCATTCTGCCCCCTCCATTCATGCTCCCCTCCATTCTCCAACACTCCATTCTGTCACACTCCATTCTGCCACACTCCAATCTGCCACACTGCAAACCAAAACAACCTGCCCCAGTCCAATCCACCCCACTTCAATTTGCCCCTCTTCAACCCCAGTCCAATCCAAAACAATCTGTCCACTCCAATCCGCCCCACTTCAATCTGCTCCACTCCAATAAAAAAAAATTGCCCGCTCCAATCCAAACAATCTGCCTCACTCCAATCTGCCCCACTCCAATTGAAAACAATCTGCCACACTCCAATCAGCTCTACTCGATCCAATCTACCTCACCCAATCCACCCACTCCATCCTAGTTCACCCCACCTCAACCTACCACAATCCACGCCACCCCAAACCAATCTACCCTGCTCCTATATAATCCACCTCACCTCACCTCACCTCACACCACTCACCCCCACTCCAATCAACCACAATGTACTCCATTCCAGTCTAAAACAATCTGCCCTACTCAATCTGCCCCACAACAATCCAAAAAATCTGACCCACTCAAATCGAAAACAATCTGCCCCACTCAATACTAAACAATCCACCCAATCTAATTTGCCCCACTCCAATACAAAACAATCTGCCCCACTCAAAACTGTCTCACTGCAATCCAAAACAATCCGCCCCACTCCAGTCCACCCCACTCCAATCCAGTCCACCACACCCAGCCCAGTCCACTTTACTCCAATCCAATCCACCCCACACCAAAGAAAATCCAATCTACCATATTCCAATCTACCCCACCACTCTACAATCCACCCACCCAATCCAATCCACCCCACCCTAATTCAGTTCACCCCACCTCAATCCAACCCACCTCAATCCAATCGACCCCACTCAATCTAATTCACCTCGCTCCCATCCAATCCACTCCAATCCACCCCACTCCAACCCACCTCCTCCATTACTCCCACTCCATTCCATTCCACCCCACTCCATTCCAGTCCACCTACTCAATCCATAATTAATTTCATCCCACCCCAATCCACCCCACCTCAATGCAATCTACCAGACTCCAATCCACGCTATACTAATCCAGTCCACCCCAATGCAGTCCAGTCCCCCTGACTCAATCTAATTCACTGCACCCCTCCCCACTCCATTTCAATCCACCCATTCCAAACTAACCCACCCCACTGCAATACACCCACTCAACCCACCCCACTCCACTGCAGTTCAATCCACTTCTCTATACTCCAACCCCACCCACTGTACTCTAATCTAATCCACCCCACCTCGGTTGAGTCCACCTTCCTCACTCCAATCCATACAGCCCACAATACTCCAATCCACCCCACCACATCCCATTTCAATCCAATCCACCCCACTTCAGTCCAATCCACCCCTCTTCAGTCTAGTCTAATCAACCCACTCCACTTTAATTCGTCCCACTCTAAATCACCTTCCTCTAATCCACCCCACCCCAAACCTATCACTCCAATCCAATCCACCCACCCCAAACAAATCTAATCCACTCAAATCTGCCCTATTCCAAGCGACCCCAAAGATCTCACTCCATTTCAATCCACTGTACCTCAATCTAATCCATCCTCAACTCCAAACCAGTCCACCCCAATACCTCAATCCATTCCACCCTATTCCACCCCACTCCACTCTATGACACTCCACAAGACTTCACTCTATGGCACTATCTGCCACTGAACCACTGAATTCCACTCCCTTCTACTCAACTCTACAAAATTGTAATCCACCTCCTCCACTGTACAACACTTTACTCCAACAAATCTAGACTACGACGCACTACTTCCCCCACTCCACTCTAGGACACTCCATGCCACTAACTTCTAACCATGCTGAACAACAGCCACACTGGTGTACAACAATGTAAAACACACTGACAAAGATAATAATTCTTGTATAGGTGAGACCTATTGGCTTTGCCAATGCTTGTATCCTGACTGCTGCTATTTCACTAGTCTGAAAATGTTGTGGAGGTCAGAGCCTTTTGTAAGACAACAATAATACCAATGGTAGCTCACACAAACCTTGAGTATATGCTTGTGAGTGTGCTCTGTCTGTTGCATTGCATTGTCTGTTGCTTTCCCTCTTTGCTTTCTTACTTTCTTTCACTTTTTTGTTTTCCCCTTTGCTTCCCTCCATTCATTATCTTCTTTTTATTCCATTTTGCTTTCCTCCATTCTTTCTCTCCTTTTTGCTTTCCTCCATTCTTTTCTCCTTTTGCTTCCCTCCATTCTTTCTCTTCCGTTTTTTCTTTCCTTCTTACCGTCTTTTTTCCTTTCTAATTTCTCTCCTTGTTTTTACTTCATTCTTTTCATGTCTTGCCTTTTTCATGTCTTTCATTTTTCCTATTTTTTCTTTTTTCTTTCCTTCTTTTTTTGTGAGTGTTCTTTAATACTTGCTTTCCTTTAGTGCCTTCTTTCTTTCCTTGCCTTTCTTTTGTGTCTTGCTTTTTTCTTGCATTTTTTTCTTTCTTTTTATTCATTCTTCCTTTTCCCTTCTGTCCTTCTTTTCTCCTTCCTTCCTTCTTTCTTTGTTTTTCCTTTGTTTTTCCTCTTTCTTTCTTTCTTTCTTTCTTTCCCATTCCTCTTTCTTTCTCCCTCATTCTTTTCCTTTCCTTTATTTCTTTAGTTCCTTAGCTCTTTGGTGTTTTCCTTCTTGCTTTCTTTTTTTCTCTCCATCGCTGGTTTATATCGTCTAGGCCTTCTTTCTTTCTTTCTTTCTTTCTTTCTTTCTTTCTTTCTTTTTGTCCTTCTTTCCTTCTTTCTTTCTTGTAGCCAATGCCAGATCAGTTGGTGTGTGTTACCTAAGACATTTTGATTTTACGGTGTTAATATGGAGGAAAGTTCTGCCAACAGGCTGGTGGTACTTTTCTCCATATTAAGACATTGGCAGTTTGGCTCAAACCAAACTGCCAATGAACCACACTATCCACCACGGCGGTAATGACCGCCTAGCTGGAGACTTCAGTCTCCAGCCTGGCAGCCGTCACTAGCCTGCCTGTGGGATTATGACCCCACCTACCGCCATGGTTTTCGTGGCTTCCTTACGCCACAAAAACCATGGCAGTAGGCACTATCAGTGACAGGGAATCCCTTCCCTGTGACTGATAGGGATCTTCCCCACCCCCTCCCCAGGTTTTTCCCCCACCCCCTCCCTCTCCAGACCCCCCTTATTTATGCACCTTCATTCATGCACGCACACACACATTCACACACTCATTCCCACATTCAACCACGCATGCAGACATCCATTTACACACACTTACATACATACAGGCACACACGCATTAACGCAACTCAACATATACGCACTCACACATCCATACACGCACACACATACAACATGCAACACACACCCGCATTCACGCACGCACAGACATACACACACACACACAACACCTCCCACCCTCTCCCCTGTCGGAGCACCCGACTCACCTTTTGTGAGGGGGTCCTCCGGCAGGAGACGGGATGGGGCTGCTGCCAGCAGCAGAGTCCATCAGGCTGTATCATGTGTCATGATACGGTCTGCGGCGGTCCACTGGCGTGGCGCTGCTGCTGGTAGCAGCGCCACCTTACTGCCAGCAGGGCCACAGCTGGATTTCGGTCATCCTTCTGGCAGAAATCCAGCTGTGGTCATAATACGGCTGACAGCTGGTAGCCACGGCGACGGTCTTTTGGCGGCCGTCGTCGTGTTGGTAGGCAGTATATACCACCATTGTTATAATGAGGGCCATAGTTACTTATGGGAAGTTTGAGCCAGACTTCATCCATTAGTCTGTCGTGTCACTCACGTTTTTCTTCCACCCACTCTAGCATGCACCAAGGGGCACTGTATCAGCCCACTTCAGCCACTGGCTGACTTTATTATGAGTTACGTAATGCTACCTTTCACAAGGCCGACATCCACCCACAAAGTAGCTCCCATTCAGTGCCATGGAGTACTATTGTAATATGTGCTTTTTTGGAGACCAAAAAAAAACATTTTTGCAATTTTTCTTTAGATTGATGAATGTCCAGTAGCTTTTCAAACAATACATGTTTACAAAAACCATGACAAAACATAACAAGAATTACCAAAAAGTTAGTGGCCAACACCAAACCTATTGGTTCTGTCTATACTTGATTTATGATGTCAATTCCTTATTTAGCAATTATAAAAGTTACCCAGTCACAAGTTCAGGTGTATGTATAACTTCATTGATTTTTATAACTTGAAAGTTGGTGACATTTGCATATGCCAAATAACAAATCTGGACATTCGTATGACAAGGCCTAAGATGAACACTTCAGAGCCCCTGAAATCTCCCCTGAAATCTTCTCTTGGCCACATGCGCAAGTCATGTTATCTTGCTGTGCTTCTTTCAGATATTGCTTGTAAAATCTGGAACTCTGAGTTGGTTTAACTTTGAAAATGTTCCCGAAAGACACTACAAATATTGCCCATACGGGTTACGACGATGATGCAGTGCTTCTGGCTTGTACCATGAATGGGTTAAAATTTGCAGTGAATGCCTTTGTGGAGTTCATGACTGGTTTAGATCTGGAAGTCAATACTGCGAACACCCATTACATGGTCTGCGGGAAGCTACAGAGTAAAGTGGGCTCTTTATCTATTATCGGTCGAGAAATCAGCTGTGTGCATGAAATCCCTTACTTTGGAGTGACTTTTGACGATAAAGGTTTGTGGGTCCACTGTATTTCTAGGTGTTGCTCATGCTTTAATGCAGCAGTGAGTGCCTCTTTTGAGTTTTCCTCCAGGGTAGGAAACAAGCCTGTTGTTCCTTTACTCGAGGTTTATAGGCGTAAATCCCTCCTGGTATTACTGTACGGGGCCCCGACTTCAGGTTATCACGGTTGCGTGTTGCCCCAGAAAGAAGGGTAGAGCGCCCCCCCCCCGTAGTGGGGGGTCGTGGCCCGTTAGGGGACGGGGACTCCGAGGCCCTGGGGCACTCCCCTCCCTTTTCCCCCTGCCGGGGGGTGCAGGGGTCGGCCGGATTTCCGCCCTGACGCCTCGCGAGGCGTTGGGGCGGAAGTCATGCCCCGGGGGGCATGTCGTGGGGCCGACGTTGGCCGCCCGCCGGTTCCAGCTGCCGCGCACTGGTTGGGGGCTATTTAAAGGCCCCCCAAAGAGGGTTAAACCTTCTTTACTTGTGTGCGGCGGCGGGACCTGGCGTGCGGCCCGCGTTTGTGCTGTTTTACCTTCGGTACTGATTACTGCTCCTGACTTCGTCGCTGCTCCTGACTTTGTCGCTGGGGGATTCCTGTTCCTGACAGAGGCGTGTGCTGCGGCAGAACCCGACGTGCGGCCTGCGTGTGGTGCTGTCCGGAAGCATCCTGCCTTCGGTGCCTGGCGGTTCCTGTTCTTAGGGATTTCCCTCGTCAGACCATCGGAGGCTGTTTTCATAGAGGATCCAAAGCAACTTTTGTGTAAGTATTGCAGCGGCCGCAAACTGTGTTTAGTATAAACGTGCATTAATGTGGGAATTGTTTTATTGAGGTCCTCGGTGTGCGCTGAAGCTCGCGCCGACGGGGTTTGTTAAAAACCGATCGGGTTTCTGTTGCGGGAAGCTTTGTTTTATTTTGAATTTCCCGCCGTAAAGCTTTATTCGGGGTGCACGGAGCACGTCCAACAGTGTTATCTTGTTATTCAGCAAAGGTCTTCTCCTGGAATGCATGTTTAAAGTTAATTCATCTCTTGCTGTAGTGTTAATTTGAATTTCGCGCGCGTCCAACAGTGTTGGCTTGTTATTCATCGAAGGTCTTCTCCTTGAATGCATGTCTAAAGTTATGTTACCTCTGGCTGTAGATGGCATGACTCGTGCACTTTAAAGGCAGCAGTGCACTGTGCTTTGTTTACATTTGAGCCATATTTAATTTTCACTGTGGTTTTCTTGGGGCGTTTCTCAAAGGTGACATTCTTGTGTATGGTGGAATTTGCCCGCATTCCCCAAATGAGTCTCTTCCCGTACCAATCAATATTGGTGGCTTCTTCAGGTCATTGTTTTATGTGTCGTGGCACACAGGCTTAAGGTGGTTTCAATTTGTGGACATTTGGGAGAGTGTCTTATGGATCCCAGTGTTTGACTGTCTTGCATTTGATTTCTTTTCAGGTCGTTCCCCCTCAAAAAAAAAAGAACAAAAAAAAAGAGAAAATAGGGTGGGGTTGTACTGTTAATTAGACAGTCCTGTACTATTGGTACTAGCCATAAGAGCGGGTCACCATGCCACCTAAGAAGGCCTGCACCCAGAAAGGGAGGGAGCGCGACCCAGAGTTGTCACAATTGCTGAGATTAGTTTTGAAAAAATTGGGGAGCGAGGAATCCAGTGTGGCCATAGAGGCTCCTAAAAAAGACGGGGGCAGGGAAAAGGGTTCCCGCATTAAGCGGTCCCATGTGGCCCCCAGCGCGGCTTCCCCCCCGGTTAAACGTAAAAGGAATGCAAAAGCGCAGGTGCCGGCCACCATCATACTAACGCCCCCCGCAGCGGTCCCGGCCACCATCGTTCTGTCACCCCCTGCAGCAACTAGCCTCTCAGAGCAGTTGATCGTGCTCGCTGCCGCAGCCCCGCTCACTGGGCCACCCCCCACGCCACAGGTTCTTAACTCGGGCTCCACGGCCCCCTCAGGCGTGGGTATAGAAGGGGTCCTAGCAGATATTCGTAATTCCTTGGCAGCCTTAGCACCTACAGTTCAGCCCGGGCCATCTCCCACACCTCATCAGGGGGTAATTTTTCCCGCGCCGTCGGGTCCACCGCCTGTGGGCTTGCACGATTCCCGGATGCAAGAGCAAGAGCCATCCAGGCTGGCCCTAATGGAAGTTTCTAAGCTATTGGCTGGTATTAACGCACCGACTACCACCGCCCCACCACCCACTACACCTTGGGGGGCGGACGTGTCATGGCAAAACACAGTAGCTGATTTAAAACGGCAGGTAGATTCCCTAGTTGCAGCCCACTCCTCAAACCTGCTGCAGTCCTCGAACAATAGCCCGTGTGTCGCCCCGGCACCGAGCATTTGTCTCTCATCACCCCCACTGGTTCAGGACGTCCAGCCCAACTCAAGCAAGCTTCCGAGTCCGGACATCCCGGCCAAGGAAGGGATGATAGACTCATTATTATCCAGACCAGGTAAGCTGGCCGCCCACGTTAGCGCAGAAACGAGGGTAAAAATATGGAAGGGAGACTTTGTGGACATTTTCTCTTTAATAAGGGCTAAAAGAAGGGAGATTGAAGTGAAGGAGAAGGAACAAAAATCATCTTCCTATAGTGAAAGAAAGCCAAGAATTGAAGAAAACATAACAAATTGGCTATTTGGCTTTAACATTTTTATGTCAATCCTGTTGGAGAAGAAACCAGAGTTGGGCACCTCTTTGATTTATTATGCCAATAAGATATTGAAAGCTCAACACACGTACGGGGGGTCCGCCTGGTTGGAGTATGATAGGGATTTTCGTTGGGCGAAAGTAGAGGATCCCTCCATTGGGTGGGATCAAACAGAAGTGAATGTGTGGCTCGAATGTGTTAACAACAAAGTCCCAGGGAGGCAGCCCTTTCGGCCCCAAGTGGCCGGTGAGAAGAAAGGGTCTTGCTGGGCATTTAACAGAAATACATGTTCACGTCCCGCAGGAACTTGCAAATTCAAGCATAACTGTTCCTTTTGTGGACACCCTTCCCATCCCGAATCCAAGTGTATTAAGAAATCTAAAGAGCGGGGTCGGGACACCAGTAAACCATCAAATTGATTCTCCTCTCCCCTCCCCGGTTAGGTTAGAAGCATTACGCCCTTGGTTACAGGCTTACCCTTCTGTGGACGCGGCTTCGGTACTTCTTAACGGTTTTTCCTTTGGCTTCAGGATCCCCGCCCCCAATGTTTTGCCGGTAGATCACTGTAAGAACCTAATATCGGCCTTACAGAACACTTCGGTAGTTGCAAAAAAAATAGAGAAAGAGAGGTCCTTGGGCAGGCTTGCTGGTCCTTTTGGGTGCCCTCCACTATCTGGTTTTGTGTGTTCCCCGTTGGGGGTGGTTCCAAAAAAGGAAGCAGGACAGTTCAGACTGATCCACAATCTTTCAGCCCCTCGGGGGTCATCAGTTAACGACGCCATCAATCCGCAGCTATGTTCAGTTCGTTATGCGTCAGTGGATAATGCGGTTGAGAAAGTGAGAGCGCTGGGCCGGGGGTCTATGTTAGCAAAAACCAACATTGAGTCTGCCTTCCGTTTGCTTCCCGTGCACCCCGAGGACTACCACCTGCTGGGTTTTCAATTCAGGGGGGAGTATTACTTCGACCAATGCATGCCCATGGGTTGCAGCATATCTTGTAGCTATTTCGAGCAATTCAGCTCTTTTCTTCAGTGTGTATTCTCACAACGTACGGGACACCGGGAGGTCATTCATTACCTGGACGACTTCCTGATTCTGGGACCCCCAATTCTGACAGGCGCAGGTGGGCCTTTCAAGCTTTAATCGCTTTGTTCAAAGAATTTGGGGTTCCTTTGGCTCCTGAGAAAACGGTCGGCCCTTCTACCTGCATCACGTTCCTAGGGATTGAAATTGACTCCATGGCCGGGGAGTGCCGTTTGCCTTTGGAAAAACTGTCGGCTTTCAAGGAGTCCATTAAGGCTATATTGTCTCAAGAAAAGGTGACCCTGCACCAGCTTCAGGTACTGGTAGGTCAGCTGAACTTTGCACTAAGAATCATCCCCATGGGTCGCCCCTTTTCTAGGTCAATAGCGCGCTCAATGTCGGGGCTCAAAGAAAAACACCACCACACCAGGCTGTCCAGAGAGGTTAGGGACGACCTGAGGTTGTGGGATCTGTTTCTTAGGACATTCAACGGGTCGGTCATTTTGCCGCAGAAAGCAATACCCAGCCCTACGCTGGGCCTATACACTGACACCGCAGGTAGCATAGGCTTCGGCGCAATTTTGGGCCCATTATGGTGTAGGGCAGACTGGCCTAGAGACTGGGTCAGGTGGGGTTGGACCAAGAATATAGCGTTCTTGGAATTATTCCCAATCGTGGTCGCTGTAAACATCTGGGCTAAGGAGTTCAGGAACAGGGTGGTAATTTTCTGGTCTGATAACATGGCAGTGGTGGATGTCATCAACCGCCAAGGGGCTTCATGCCCTCTGGTTTTGCGCCTATTGAAACACCTGATTCTGGCTTGTCTTCAACATAACATCACGTTCAAAGGGAAGCACGTGCCTGGGGTCCATAACAACGCAGCTGACGCATTGTCTCGTTCATTAATGCAGGAATTTATGCGGTATCACCCCCAGGCAAAGGAGAAGACGACGGAGTTCCCAGAATCTCTGTGGAAGATTGGTGCCCCTCCCTCCCAGACTTAGTAGCGTCATCCTAGGCCCCACGCACAAAAGCAGCTTACGAGAACAGTTTTTTACTTTACAGGCGTTTCTTGCACACTCTGCATATTGCAGACACATTTTCTGAGCCAGCAATGGGGTCGTTCCTTAAACATCTGCGTAGCCTGGGGCGTCCGGTATCATGCGCGAAGGCCCACTTGGCGGCGATACGTTTCTTCGCTAAAATAGTTAAATTGGAAAGGCCTCTGAATACTTTTATCATAAAACAGGCCTTGAGGGGTTGGGCCAAGGGATCCGCGGGTAGCTCGGATGCCAGGCGTCCCGTCACCCCTCCTTTGCTAGAAAGGATGTTAAGGGCGCTTCACACCGTCTGCTCTTCACCCACCGAGGCGGCGCTTTTCGCCGTGGCCTTCACTTTGGCTTTTTACGGGCCTTCCGCATCAGCGAGTTGGTGGGCTCTTCCAAGGGTGACCACTTGGAGGGCCTTCAGCTGAAAGACGTAATGGTTTGCAAGGGGGCTCTACACATTATGTTGAGTAAATCAAAGACCGACCAGCTGAAGAAACACTTCGCATCACACTCGGTGAGGCGCCTGGTTCCCCCTTATGCCCTGTGTTAATCACAAACAATTATATGGCGGTGCGGCCTATGGCTGAGTCTCCGGCTTTCTTCATTCACCCCTGCGGTGATTGCCTGTCGCGCTACCAGTTCGTGGAAGTCTTTAAATTGTCCCTAAAATCAATCGGAGTGGATCAGCAAGGATACTCATCCCATTCCTTTAGAATTGGCGCAGCCACGGTGGCAGCGGCAGCAGGCCTTCCAGCGTCCGCTGTAAAAAATATAGGTCGTTGGTCTTCGGAATGTTACAAACGTTACATCAGGCCGGAGTAACAGGGACTGGGTTGCTCAGTGGTGATGTCTCACGCGCATGTTTCTTTTCTTTCAGTCAAATGCCTCAGCGAGTAGTCTGGGTATTGAGCCATTCATTTGTCCGTCGGGCGGCATACCGATTGCAACAGCTCCGTGGGTCGAAACCGGCAGACTTGCACAGCGTGGCTTTTCGGTGGTGCGGCATTGGCGGAGGAGGCATCACCTAGCTGCAACATTTGGTCGAATTGGCGAGTAGTCGTCGGGGACTGCAGTCTCCGGATCTAATCATCATTCACTTGGGGGGCAATGATTTAGTGCGTTTAGGCCGAAAAACCCTTAGGGAGACGGTATTTCTTGAAATCACAAAAGTGGCAAAGCAATTTCCAGGGGCAGCATTTGCCTGGTCACACATGGTTCCACGGCGTAAGTGGGGGGCAGGGTTAAGATCTCGCACCATCAATGTGTCAGTTCGCCGGCTTAGTGCCGAGATGGCAAAGCTCTGCCCAGGCCCTGGGCGCCTATGGAATGTCCCCCACAAACTGCTGAAGGGCGTGCACATGTTTCACAACGACCAAGTGCATTTGTCTGACGAAGGAACCGACCAATTTATCCGCGACATGTGGGGTTTTGCCCGCAGCCTCTTTTTGGGTGGGGAGGGCGAAGGACCTTTGGGGCCCTGGTTGCCCTTGTGGCAGAAATTGAGATAAAAAATGTGACTAGAAACAATAGGAGGGGGTCCCCAAGGTGGGGCCCCCAGGAGGACATCTGGGATAGGATCCTGAAGTTCTGAGCCAACCAGCGGATGTACACACCAGATCAGGGGGTAAGAGACCTCAGATCGCTGGGGGAGAACATGGGGCTCCAGCTCTTGGCTCCCCCCATTACACCCCAGGGCTGATTGGTGTTTGGAGGGGGGGGGCGGAACCCTAAACTGGAGGACAAGGTAGCGGGTAGTCAGGGTAACCGTCCCTCCTACGGATACAGGTGAGACACGGGTCACCTGTGTGGTCCAATATGGTGGTTCAGGACAGGAAGGGATCCTGTCACACTGGTTATGGTCACAAGTAATTTCTCAGTAACATGTAAATAAAAATGTTTTCTTTATTGACTAACCTTCTTATACTTGCTATTTGATGTTTGGCTTGTTGAAGTTATAAGGTAATTTATATGATGACTTTTTGAAAATAAAAGATACTTCTTCCAATGAACAAACCTTGTCGTCTCGTGCTTTCCTGGCGGGGGGAGTGTGGGCAGTCTGGAGGCCTCCGGATCCTAGAGGACCAGTTTTGTAGAAGGTTGTTAAGTGTTGGTCCCAACAGCCCGGGGTTCTGTTTGCATGAGGAGTTGGCTTAGAGGATGTGGAACATAGTAGTAAGACTTCTCCATAACTCTTATGGATTTCGATATGGACAAATGAGTCTGCTTTACTTAACAGAGAAGTGATTCTCGATTGTTTGGCATGTGACATGGGTCTTACTATTCCCTGGTTACGCTATATTAAAAATATTGCTTTTGATCTGGGTCGTCCAGATATTTTTTCTTCCCCGCATCTGTTAAGAGTGCAGGTAAATGCTGAGTCAAGGTTGAATTTAATAAACGTGCTGCAGGCTAAAGGGAAACTGTGGAATAGATAAAGCCGACTGTACAGGATTTTGTTTTGATCAAGCTGTATCCTGGGATTGAGCAATATCTAGCTATGGTTAATAATGTGTGGGAAAGGGCGCTCATCTCTAGATTTCGTCTTGGTTCAAATAGATGCAACCTGTGTTTCCCTTAAGGCCAGTATGATCCTAAGAGTATTCTCACTGCTTCTGCGATGCTCCATTTTATCTTTTTTTGCAAGTTTCATGTCCCTTTCAGATGTAGGGGCATGTTTAAGAGCCCCTAGCCCCTAGCCCCATTCCAATGCCACATTAGCATCATTTATTTATGCTAAGTTGGCGTTAGAAGGCTAAAAATGCTGTGCCGTATTTACAAAGTGGCACAATGCATGCATTGCGCCACTTTGTAACACTTTGCGCTATATTATGCCTGCGCCAGGCATAGTGTATGCAAAGGTGGAGTTCCCCGTTGGGGGGGTAAAAAAATGGTGCAAAGAAATCAAAGAGATTTCTTTGTGTCATTTTTGGGTACTTTTAACGCCTGCTCAGAGCAGGCATTGAAAGGTGTCTCCCATTGGTTACAATGGGCCTCTAGGTGCAGTATTAATGTCAACATTTTTAACGCTAATCCTGCTAAGCGCCGGACTAGAGTAAAAAGATTTGATGCTAACCCCCTATCTACCGCCATGATGCGCTGTATTTTAAATATGGCACACACATGGTGGCGTCAGGGAGGTGCTAAGAGGCACAAGAAAAGTGGTTCTGCCCTGTGTGCAGCGCCACTTTTTTTTAATCATGCCCCATCTGTTTTTGTTGCCCATTTTTAGGACCAAGGCTTTTCACAATGTCGCCCAGCTTTGATTTACTTGCGGTCGGTTCCTGATGAATTAGTTTGCTGTGGTGTTGGATCTTTCCTCAAATGTGCAATAAGTTGGAGAAATCATGAACATTTGTAATTGCTCTTATGTTGTTTTAAGCTTGGTTTTATGATCTTTTATATGCTTCATTATATAATGAATTTTAACATGTTTTATGGTTGTATTTGCATAACCGAATAAAGTAAAGTAGAAGTAAGTGATAATCATTTATATAGTTATTGGTCAGGTCTAATATCTGACAATTCTCTGGGGCTCATGGGCCAATTATGGACACATTTGTCCTAAAGAGAATACATAACACATTTAACTCAAGAAAGGCGCCTCTTTCAATAACATGGTGTCCCTCTTTTATTGGTGTCACATTTTACATTTTGGTTGTTTCCAATATATTATCGCAACAGGTAGCTGGAGACATGTTTCAACTGCCTTGGGTAACATTTATTCAAAATGTAGGCTATTTAAAAGACCTTCGTAGCCGTACTGGGCATTCTGGTTTAATTAAAAACAGGAATCTTTACAATTTCATAAGGAAGCATTTTTCCTTTCGACAGTTTGCAGACTACCGTGGCTCAAAAGGCTCTAATGAAGTGGAGCACCATTATTTACGGTTCAGGCTCAGACAAGGCACTTCAGAAGAATTTCAGTGGGTGTTGTCGGTGGAATGGTGGAAATATTGCAGACAGTGCGCAGGAAAGCAGCAGGGTATAAGCTTGATAACGAGGCAGCCTCAAAGGGGATCTTCTTTGAGGAGCAGGGACCAGGAGGAGAGAAAGAGGGAGTAAAAACTACTCTTGTACTCTTTTACTCATTTCTAGATATATTGCATGTCCTGGTTTTGGAAATGTCTTCATGGGGTGAACTGCAGCTTCGGCCCTAAATTTAAATTAATTCTCATGGATTATCAAGGTTGTTCCTTGACCTTCATCGGGAGAAACGTGTCCATCATTTACAGGATTTGCAATTGTACTCATCTTGGAAAGGATGTGATTTATCTGCGACGGAGGAGGTTCTTGTTTTTGGAGGCGTCCCATTTCCTGGATTTTGAATTGTCTTGAAATAAGAGAGCCTGTCCCTAATTTGCTGAGTTTGAAGCCTAGCCACATTTTAATGGGAGGCAAGGGGTATGGTGGTTTGTGCATACCATACATTTAAAAAAGCCTAAACATTAGAAATTAAGTTAGCAGCAGTTAGACAATTGTTCATTACTTTACCGACCTCTATGCCCGCCTCCAGGACATCAAAAAAACAAACAAAAGAGATGAAAGAAGGAAAAAGGAGAAAGGTAGCCTGTCTGCCAGCTATTTCTGTAGCCAATGTTCCCATGTCTTTGAAAATACAATGCAGAGTGTAATTTTGTCACATGCATCTGCTGCCATCACCTCTCACTTTGTGCTGAAGTGCTCACCAGAGCATTTACAGAAGTGATTCTTCCTCCCACCCCTGACATCTGCCACCGAGAATGTTGCATTATTCATCAGCGTCCTAATGGCAGGTGATGAGATCTTTTCACGCTACATCCCTCTCAGTAGGTGTTTATTACTCTGCTCACCGGCAGCCTGCTATTACTGCGGGCCGGAAGAACTCTACATACTCGCTTGACAGGTAATGGGAAACGTGCTCCGCTCACTTGGCTCACAAGTGCAGATGAAGGTTATTAAGGAAGCTGCAATATCATGGGCACGCAGACGATGGTCACTTTAAGTGAACAGCTTAATTTTGGAAGCCCATACAAATCATGTCTGCCCTGTCTGGAATGAGCTATCTCCTCCATCTCCCATCATTGCCGCAGCTATCACACTGCAATCATTTTCTCCATCTTTACCTGTGGTCTCTCTGACAAGCAGAGCTGGGTAAAGGGAAGAAAGCGGCATAAGTGTTGCTTGGTTTCAGAGTGAAACAATAAGGGAGTTATCCCAGCTTATCAAGCAGACAGGTTTTATAAAGTTGGTGCAAGAGGTGGAATGCCCATGTGTCTGTGCATTATTTTATGTGTCCACATATGTAAATGAATCCGCTGTCCAGAGAGAAACCGTGGATGAGCAAGTGGGAAGGAATGTATTTACCAATAAGGGATGAAGCAGAGCCACTCCCAGTCAATACAATGGACAAGTTAAAGAAAGTAAAAATTAGTCCCGGGCACAAACTTACTTATACTGGTGTCCTCTCTCATAAAAAAAACTTTAGCGGGGCTGTTATGGAGGCTGCACATGCCTGTGTTTTGGAACATGTTGGTGATGTCCTTGCCCTCTCTGGAGCAACGCATTCAGAATGCATACATTTCAAAATGCCCCCCCAGGGGCTTATGAGCCACTCTATGCCTGTGGGTGCCCTTTCATGCAACCACCATGAAAAAATGATTTTTTTCCTCTTTCTAATTGTTTGGTAACAAGTGCTTCAGTCCCACTCGGGGCACTCACAGCATTAATTTTTTGGGATGTCCATAGCGGATCCCAAAGCTGTTGTAACCAGTACCAGCTTCCCACATGCCTAGAACAGTTGTCTTTTGCTGGGAGCCAGCATCCCCCACCACCCCTCACATGCAGTCAGCACGGGATTCAGTATTCTTCCCACCGGCAGTGAGCATGGGTGAGAGGCTTGAGGCACGGTGGTCCACCCATCACCAGCTGTGCACAGGGAGCAGGAAGAACACCTAGCTCAATCTCCTTATTGTTTTGATGTTCCTGGGGTGATGGGAGCACTTGGGACAGAAAACAAAAGAGAGTGGCAGAGGTCCTTTTGTTTGACGGCGGATCCCAGAGAAAAGACCCCCCCAAGGATAAAATAGATTCATGGGGAGGTGGGCTCCATGTACTCCCCTGCCAGACTGCATATTTGTTGTTACTTCTACATCCCCCGGCGGCCCATGCTCTCACTGGGTATTAAAGAAGCTCCTGGAGCACAGAGCTACTCATGTGCCATCCCAGCTGGTTCTCCCGAGGGACCAACTGAATATCCACAATAGTTGCCAGGAGAAGTCTCTTCAGGCCTTCTGTCCCTACCACATGCCCTTGGGGATTAAGGTGTGCCCACCCACCTCCTTATGTGGCCTTTCATTGTTTTTCCAGGAGTCCTGTTGTGAGTGCCAAAATATATTCTCCATGTTTTGGCCAGCCAATCACGATCTGTCCATCCACTTAAATGGGCTAATCAGAACATATATGACCGTCCTCCACCAGTCCGCCAACCGCCTTTGAGCCCCCACCCCACATTTTTCATTTTTTGATGTTTAATTTTATTTTTCATTGGGCTGCTGTGCTCCAGTGGTACTGCAGGGCAGTGCAAGTTTCAGTTTTTAATGTTTGCCTACTCCCACAGTACTCCGCAGCTCCCATGCAGAATCACATAGTGGGACTTGATGGATCCCATAGGAGTATAGCAGGACCCACGGCATAAGTCTTTAAAATGTTAGCCACAGAGGGGTATCCCTCCCTCAAGGGCCGTGGGGTCAGGATATCACAACGGAAACCCCAAGTCGTGAAATGGCAGTGACAACATTTCTGTTTCAGTTGCGGCCAGGCAATCCGATCCCTCGGTCCTGCTGGACCAGTGCCAGTCCCGCAGCCCTAAAAAGTCAGCTGGGAAAAAAAGGTCTCTTGGCCAATCAAAATGAGTTACTATTAAATTTGCATGTCAAAAAAGTGGGCAACCCAATAATTCCTTGACTGCTTGAGTATCAACCTAAGAAAGGTAATTTGCACAAGGTGATCATTTAAAACTGATCAATCAAAAAGTTAATATAGCTAGTATGTCCCAAAGTGGTGACAAGTAGAATTAAACTTGAGGCATTATTGGCAAATGAATGACCATATGAATTAATCAGAGAAGGAACAGACATATACAGCATCAGATTTAATGGAATTATCCACATTAATTATATTTAAAATAATGCAGAATATGTAGTACGTAAAACATAAACAACCGTGCATACATTAACCATGTAGACATAAGGTAAATATAGAATCTTTAAAAAAAAACATAGATTAATGTATGTAAATTCCACTCTCTATATATGTGGAGTCAGTTCAATATATGCATCAATTGATCTGCAGATCCAAGGATTTATACGTGAGAAGTAGGCCTGGATGGTAAAATCCGCTCCGCTCATGGAGTTTGCAGAATTTGGACACTGTGCCCTATGCGGAGTAATGCAGAGTTCCCAAAATTCCACCATCTGGTGAATGTGGAGGAATTTCTTTTACTGTTAGCGCATGCTAGAATTGTTTTGATGCTCACTCACAAGTGTCACAATAGTCTCAGGCCGCTAGCAAGTATGCACGAGATTTCCCAATGGCAGTGTGTGTCGGCGGTGATGACCCCATACGTGGCATACGTGACCGCCATGCTGTGCAAATTCACTCACTTGACTCCTGAAACTGCTGCCAGCAACACCTGTACTACCTGAGCTGCTGTGTGCTGCCTCTGGGAGCAATCATGCCATGTTCAGCAGGTGATAGGGCCCTTGTCTTCTCTCCAGAAGAACTGGAGAGGCTTGTACATGAGGTCCTTCACCTGTATGGACAGCTCTATTGCTCACCATAGGAGCAGGTCAGTACCTCATGTGCACAATGGACTCTGTTCAACACCATCCTTTCCCTCCTCACAGGCTACAATGTACCCCTGTGTGCCAGTTGGGCTTCTTGAATGCCTGATGTTCCAGACTGTGTGCCATTGATGTGATGTACATGGTGCAGGTAGTGGTGACCAGTACTATATGTTGTGGCCATTAACATTGTGTTGTGTGATTTTTTTGGAGTTTCAGATCCTCCTAGTGTTGGATGCACAAAACTAGTCATCGAGACTTTACTGCCCCTTTGTTTATTATGGTTGTAAATGATACACAACCTGTATGTGTGTGACAGCATAAGCTGTTTATGCATCTTGTCTGTCATTTGAGGATCATGTAAGCAAGGTATATAGTGCCACAGATCTCCCCCCCAACACCCGGCCTTGCAAAACTATTGTCTGGAAGGCATGTTATGACTCACTGTGCCTTTCAGTTTGCCACACAAACTACAAGCCACATTGCCGATGGCCACATAATGTACTGTCATGCATGGAAGTGATGGAAATGTGAGTGTCATGTAGGTTCTGCACGCTCAACCTGAAGAGACCAGGGCCTGTCAAATGTATCACCCAGTATGGGACATAGTCCAGGCTGTGGGAGAGTAACTGTGGCTATGCAACTGTGGCACTGTGCCCACTCTCTGTACACCAGTAGATTCTGTCATGTAGTCAATATGATGCTCTAGTGGCAAAACTTGCCCTGAATGCCTCAGACCATTGAATAGATTAGGAATGTGTACAGAGTCACATCCCTGAACTAGTCCATATGTGCATGTAGTATCACTGTCAATGTGTGTCTGTGACTCATGAAAGGTCCCTTACTCCCACAGCTCTGTAGCCACCTTCACATTAATCATAATTATCCTGTACTGGCTTATTGCACAAATGACAGACCCACAGATCAAACAGTGTGTAGATTCCTGGGAGACCATGCAATGTGACTCAGTAGCTTGTTCAAATAGCATAAATTGTACAATGCATACCTTTGTATGTTGGATGTCATCTCTGTGCTTTAGACACAGATGTCCAATGGAGTGTTCTGTTGTACAGGTACATACCAAAGCCCCCCGGATTGGCATGAGTCTGCATTTTGTAGGCCACATGTTCACACATGCACAGGGAAGACACTTTCTGCACCCACCATTCCAGTCCCTTCATTGTTACTCATGTGTAAGGCCGAAGTCTATGGACATTTCCTGTAGGGGCTGTATGCAGTGAGTCAAGCTTGCAAACTGTGAATGTGTTGGTCCAGTCAGGCCTAAGGAGTGTACTTTTCAGAAGCCACAGA
Source organism: Pleurodeles waltl (assembly GCF_031143425.1). Lineage (NCBI taxonomy): Eukaryota > Metazoa > Chordata > Amphibia > Caudata > Salamandridae > Pleurodeles > Pleurodeles waltl. The sequence continues at coordinate 890,482,524 of NC_090436.1, read as the reverse complement.
AGTGTGTAGCTTTTCATTGTGGCTCACATCACACCAGATGTTGCAGGAGCACAGGCTAACTGATGCCAGTAGGCTTGCTTAGTCATTGTAGGCCATGAGCAGGGTAGTGGGTTAGTCTGCAGATGGATACACAAGTGTGTAGTCATAACTCTGTATTGACAGGCATGTGTGCTTTACACTTGTGGTGTGTTGACAAACTGACCATTTTTTACTTGGTGTTTCTGACTTGTGTGTGACACAAACTATTTGGGCAAAAACATGTGTTTGTAATTGCTTGATTTGCCCCTTGCATCCATACAGGTAAATGGCCATCAGAAGAAGGAGCTAGGGAGAGCCATCGCCTGGAAAGTGTGGACCCTGAGGGTGCACAGCCAGTGGAGCGTTCACTGTGTCAAGAAGTGGGAGGACCTGAGACAATGGGCATGGAAGGTAACAGAGGTCTAGCTGGAGCTGTCCTCTCAACATGACCCCCCTAGTGGCCCGCATTCTGGCAAAGGCGTCCCCAGAACTTGATGGGCGGTTGATGGAAGCACAGTAGCCACAAGGGGGTAAGTACAGGGCATATTTCTGCCTGTTAGATTTCCAAGTTAATGTGTTAGGTTCTGACATCTCCCCCTGATGATTAGGGATGAGCCATGTGTGACACAGTAGATGAGTAACTGTGTGGATAAGTAACGTGGTGCATACTGATGTGCCATGCTTTTTTGCTGACGGACCTAGGAGACAACTGTGTACAATCCACTAACAATTTGCTCTCCAGGGACAACACATGGTTGTGTACATTGATCAATCAAGTAATGTTTGTTGTTGTAGTGGGTGTAAATTCTGTGTTATGGACCACTACTTCTCAGTGTTAGAGGCCAAAGAAAAAGAAGAGATCGATCACTGTCCTCAGCCAAGTGTCTTGTCAAGAGAGTAAATTGGCATCTGCCACACTAGAGGCCACTTGTCTTCAGTGTGTGATGAGTGCTGGTGCCTCAAAACATGTGAAAGAGCATACATTGTCCTTTGGGTTAGCTACAGATCAGAACTTTCCCTTGGTAAGTGAGTAATGTCCATTGACATGATTTATGTGCCATTACTGTTGCCAACATTCTTTGTGCCTACATGTTAGCATGTGTGCCTTTCTCTTTTGACAAAATGTGTACACTGCTGTTTCATTCATGTTCTACCTTCTATGTTCGCTCACATATATATGCATGCCAACCTGTGTATATGACAGGACATTTGCAATGGGGCTACATTTCATGTGGTGCCACAGACATGAGTGTATCACCATTGGTTGGTGGCTGAGGCATACCTTCACCCATCATAGCATGTCATTTGGCATGTACAACTGCAATGGCATGACATGACGGGTAGGACTAGAATTTGTACACACAATGTGCATTTCCATGCCTTTAATGTGGCATCATGTGGAAAAGTGCACTGCAGATGTGTAATGGGTATGGTTTGTTACCTGACTGTTGGCATGCAGTATGGAGTGATTTGGAGTTATGTTGGAATCATATGTGGTTGGGTACTACCATTCATCCACAGACATCTGGGTTTGCAGGACCAAAATGGAGACAGTGATGTAGATTCCCATTGGAAAAACATGTTGAGAGCTTTCTACAAGTACTTGTAAATCTCTGTACCTCTCCAACATACAGAGGACTAATGGTGTCTAGTGATGCAATCAGAGTATGCCATTGTATAGGGTGCTAGACATCAGTGGTGATTTCCCTGGGGCTTGCTGATTCAGTGTATTGCGGAATTTAGAGACATATCTGCCTGACAATTTGCACATTTTGTCTACTTTGTACATTCCCATGCCTAATATGCAGCATATCTGAGCAACATTAGTACTACCTCCATGACTCTGTTCCGAAACATTTCACAAGGTGAAGTGTGCATTGTTGATATGTTCCCAATGTAACAGGAGTACTTCCTTGTCAGCTTCTCCAGGCTACTGTACTGTTGTCAGCAACATATCAGGGTTTTGGAGCATCATTTCTTGTTGTGTTATTGTGTATGTCTGCATGACTTTGTGTGGGATCTGTGGGAATGAAGTTGACGTTGGACTACTATTGTATGACAACAGGAAACTGAGGTATGCTCCATGAGGCAAAGCATTAAAGGTGATGTGGTCTCCTACTTGATCAATGGTAACTGTGATTGCACAACTTCAGCCATGCAATTGTAGTTGTCTGAGATCCTGATTTTCCCATGCACAACTGTTGACAGTTCAGATGGCATGCATGCATTTGGTATGGTACATGTAGGAGGACCTTTGATGTAGTTTGTGTCTGGGGCCTACTTGATGTCATGGTAAAATCACTTCTGTTGTTCAGGTATGATCAGGAACATTTGGTGACCCTTTTTCAACCAAGGCAAACAAAGGAGACAGGGCTCAACCAAGTGGGGAAGCATCTGGACAGGTTACCTCCAGTCATGAAACCAACCAATAAAGAGGGACCCAGTGCCCCAGAGGGTGAGGGGAGTGCTACGGAGGAGACAAGATCAACATCTTCATCATCGGATTCTACCTCCAGTGGCCACTTCCTGGTGGTGATGCACCAACCAGGACCTACTCTTGTACAATCTTCATCTGCCACCCCCAGTTCTATTGCCACCTCCCTGTTGCTCCCCACCCAGTTGGCCATGCCTGGTAACCCAAGAGGGTGGGCTTCGCCTTTGCCGCAGGCACCTCTGCCCCAGCCCCTGTTACACTTGCTGTTATGATGGAGGATGTTATTGGCCTCCTGAGGAGCATCTCTGTGGGGCAAACTACCATTGAGAATGCCATCCAGGGGTTGGCCAGCCAACTTCAGCAGACCGATGCTTTCCTTGAAGGCATTCATAGTGCCATGTCTGGCCTAATGAGATCTTTTCAGGCTCTGGCCTCCTCCCTGACAGTAGCCAGTCACCCCGCACATTCCTAACCCCTCCACCTCCCTCTTTGCAATCCAAATTCCTTATTCTCTTAACTGTCCCAAGCACACAGACATATCCACACGCACCCACCGCAACACACACAAGCAGCACACATCAACACAAATACCGCAAGACACACCAGCATGCAGGCACTCAACATACACTCACAAACACATCAGCCACCGCTTCACAAGACACCCTACCCACCCCCACTGACCCACACACCACATCAGACATACCCACAGACACCACCACCATGCCAGTGACATATTCACCACACCCACCCTTCCCACAGACACCACCACAACACACTCAGACATGTCCACCACATCCAGCATACCTGCAGATCCACCCCAACAGACACACAAACATCAGCATACCCACAGACGCCACCCCAACAGACACACACATCCACCACTCCTTCACCCAGCACCTTCACAGCACAACCCCCCAAGACACGCAAACGCCCACACTCACACAAACACAACCCTTCCAAGCATGTATCAAGATAGCAGTGCATCAGCCCACTTCAGCTATTGGCTAACTTCACTATGAGTTATAGCATGCTGCCCTTTAACAACAAGCAAATCCACACACACCCTTCAGTAATATGGTAACGTGTGCCTTTTTGAGACCAAAAATCATTTTTGTCTTTAGTTGTTTTTAGATTGACAAACACCTGGCAGCTTCTAGAACAATAAAATCATTAAAAAATCATGACAAAACAAGATGTGCTAGCACACTTTAGGACAACGCAAGACCGCTCCAAACACAAACATCACACAAGCGCTAACAAAGTCCACAACCCCACCCTACACCACATGTCACTGCAAACCCATGTGTCAACTCCCAGTTGCATACTTGCTTCTCAACACACGAGCACACAGCAAACACAACCATATTATGGGACCAACTGAGCAGTGATGCACCTGACATTCTCTTTATCACAGAGACCGGGCTCAACCCCTCATCGGCTCCTGACATTGCTACAGCAATCATAGTGGGCTACAAGAGCCAGGAGGAGGACTTGCCATCACCAACAAGGAATCCATCAAATGCACAAAATCCACTGAGAACACCATGACTTTCATGGAACACCTACACTTAAATATCTGAAAAATTCACCCTGAATGGAACCCTCTGTTACCGACACCCATACCCTGAGCCACCTTTATCAACCTCATCAATTACTTTGTCTCTCCACTCACCATTGACTTCAGAGGTTACATTCTCCTCGATGACCTCAACTTTTACCTGGAAGACCAAAACGAATGCCACTCCACAGCACTCCTAGAAAGTTTGAGAAACATCAGACTCACCCAATTCATCAGAGAACCAACACACACTGCAGATGCACAAGCAACAGCATCAAATATAACTCTACCACAAAGGTCACATGGACCAACCATTTCATCGTCCACTTCCATATTAACACACTTCAAGTCAACAACTCTATCAGATTCATCACTCCAAGGTGCAGCTGGAGCAAAATCACAGACCTAGACTGTCCCAGCTCCCTCAGCACTGATCACCGTAGTCCCACAGACTGGATCAAGGACTGCATGGACTACCTCACACCTATCAAACCCAACTGGCACATAAGATCAAACAAGCAGGCCAACTGATATACAGAAGACCTCTGAGACACCAAACAACATTATAAATAGCTAGAAAGGAGATGGGAAGCCAGCCACGACACCACCAACAAGGCTACACTCAGATGCTACTACCAGCAAATAAGAGACACCAAGAGTGGACTACATAGAAGGATGTTCCAATAGCTACTAGGAGATCGTCAAGGATTTCACCTCACCCTCAGCCACTGTCATTAACATTGTTGCCTCTCAACAACTCTGCGACAACCTATCCAACTTCTTCCACAGCAAAATTGCAAACTTCTACAGCAACTTTGCACACCGACCCAACTCCTTCACCAACCAACCCAAAACCAACCAAAACAGCCACGTCACCTAATGGACAACACTTACCCGAAATGACACAGTGGCAATCATGTGGAACATCCACTCAGGAGCCCCAGCAGACCCATGCTGGCACCACATCTACAACCTGGGAACATCGTTTATCAGCTCCACCCTGACCAACAACATCCAAATCTCCGTCACATCTACCACTTCCCGGGATGAATGGAAACTTGTAGAAATCAACGCCCTCCTCATGAGGCCAATAGCCTACCTGAATCAACTGAACAACTTCCGACTCATCTCAAAGTGATTGAGAATGCCATTAGCAAGCAATTCGCAACACACCTCAAACTTCACCAACTTCTAGACAACACACAATCACATTTCAGAAAGAACCACAGCACCAAAACAGCACTCATCAAGGCCACCAGCAACATTCAAAACATCCTGGACCCAGAAGAAACAGCAGCCTTCAACCAGCTTGAATTCTTTGCAGCCTTCAACACTATCTCCCACAACACCCTCATCAGAATGCTCCATGAGATTGGCATATAAGGATCTTCTCTCAAATGGATATGTTCTTTCCTCACTGGAAGAACTCAAAGGGTCAGGCAGCCACCTTTCACATCAGAGGCCAAGAAACTGATTTGTGGTGTCCTAAAGGGATCTTCCCTCAGCTCCACTCTTTTCCACATAAACATGACACCACTCACCAACGTCATGCAATCACAAGACATCAACATCAGCTCCTGACATCCAACTGATCCTCTTTCTGATAGACAAGACAAACATCACTAGAACCAACTTCGTTAACTGCATGACCATAGTGGCAGACTGGATGCAAACCAACTGCCTGAAGCTCAACTCTGACAAGACAGAAGTACTGGTCTTCAGCAACAAGACCTCCCATGGAATTCCACCTGGTGGTAGTTGGAGCTAGGACCAACACCCACACCCACAGACCATGCTATATTATATACCTTAATTTATTAATTGATTAAACATCTACAATTCCCAGTAATAGATGCACCAGGTGTAATGAAAAAGGCAATTAGATGCATATGATTTGGTCATGTGGGACATTAGCATTATTTTGGGGCAAAATCTTTTAAGAGATTGGTGTAACAACTGTCGGTGTAACAGCTGAAGGGGTTATGCACTTGATGCACATGATCACTTTATTAGACCTAACTTCGATTAGCTCCTTAGACTGTAACTGTAAATATTTTATCTATACTGATAGCTTGCTCCTTTATCACTATGCATTGGATATCCCCATCAACTCCAAATTATATTGAATAGTTATTCAAAATGGAGAAAAGAAGTCTTTGAAAACTTTGAAGTCATGCCTAGGTGAATCGTACCAATATATTTGCAATTCTGGAGGAACTTGACACATATTGAGCTGACGATATATAGAAATAAATTGCCTAAATATGTAATTTTTAAAAATGATACTAAGGAACATTAGAATGCAGTTGAAGTTGATTACTTTGCTTTATACGTGACCAGAGAAGTTGATGTTTGTGATTTGGATTAATGGGAATTGTCACACAGACTTATGCGCTGTCACTTCTTAAGAGTTTAATCAAAATATATGTAAATCAATATTTAAATTGTTTATATATGAATATTTTTTTCACTGTGAAATGACGCTGAACCTTTCAATTAAAAACATGTTTAGTCTCCAAATGAGTTGTAAGAGTTCCCTTTTTGATCTTCAACAAACATTTCAATATATTTTAGGACTGTGACAGACCACCTGATTATGAGTGATTTATTTTTAACTAACAATGTTTATTGGCCATTGGCTTCTTGTAATCCATATAAAACCCACAAATGCCTTGCCAGGAGGTATACTGTGAGGGTAGATATTGCTAGTCTTTTCATAATCAAGTTGATGTCATGGGTTGTAGCACATTGTTAGAAATTGGATCTCTAGTTGCTAGAGGTATGCAACCTGTCCAAATATGAACCGCAATCCTAGTCAGGGTAAGTTACAATACTACCCAAATTAACCTGTGCTCACCCTCTGGTAGCCTGCCACATAGCAGTCAAGCTAAACTTAGAAGGCAATGCGTAAAGTATTTGTGCAATAACTCATATAATAACACATTGAAAACACCACAAAAGTACACCACACAGGGTTTGGAAAATAGATAATATTTATCTGAATAAAGTAAGATTTTAAAAAATGACAAAAATCCAATGCACAAGTTGAAATATCGCTTTTTAAAGGTTTAAAAGAATCTCAATCCTTAAGAATCAGTGGTTGTATCTTTGTAACACACAGTACCTGGAATGCGTAAAATTTTCCAGCCGAGATGCAGGTGTTGTGATGATTTCTGCAGGTGTTGAATTGATTTTCTAACGCACAGGGAATTACTGAAGGGGACAAAACTTTGTTGGCCCTGAGACTTCACAAACAGGAGGCAAGCTCAAACTAAGCCTTTGGAGAGCGCTTTAGGAGGAGGCTACAGTTCTTCCAGCACAGTCAGGAGCACCAGGCAGCAGGGCAACAGTCAGGAAAGCAGTCCTTCAGTAAAGCAGTCCAGATGAGTCCTTTGGGCAGCCAGGCAGTCTCTCTGACAGAGTCCAGGTGTAGGTCCAGAGGTGTCTAATTTGGTGGGGTCAGAGGCCCAGTATATATACACCCCAAAATGCCTTTGAAGTGGGGGAAACTTCAATGATTGGTTTTGAAGTGCACAAGTTCCCCTTTCAGCCTAGTCTTGTCTGACAGGATCCCTGTGGGGGGGTTATCAGTCTTTTGTGTGAGGTCAGGCCACTGGCCATTGAAGTGTAAGAGAGAGCCCCTCCTCCCTTCCTGCCCAGGAAGACCCATTCAGTATGCAGATGAATGCAGATGTGACTGAGCGTCCTGTGTTTATGGCTGTCTGGGTTGAATGCACAAAGGGAGCTGTCAACCAGCACAGACCAGACGTGGATTGGAGACAGGCTGCAAGGCACAGATGGCAGTCAGTGCAGAGAAATGCCCTCTTTCTAAAAGTGACATTTTTAAAAAAGTAATATCAAATCCACCATCACCAGTAAGTAGGATTCTCTATTACCATTCTAGCCATACTAAACATGACAGGGCTACTCCTTCCAGATCAGATTCTACCACTTGAAAGTAATGGAGGGCAGTTTTAATGCTAGTCTATTAGAGGAGCAGGCCCAATAATCCACTACCAGGGCATGTAAAACACATAAGTACATGTCCTGCCTTTTACTTACATAGCACTGTGCCCTATGGGTTACCTAGGGCCTACCTTAGGGGTGACCTATATATAGAAAATGGAGAGTTTAAGGGTTGGCAAATAGTTTTAAATGCCAAGTCTAAGTGGCAGTGAAACATCAAACACAGGCCTTGTAGTGGCAGGTCTGACACATGGTTAAGGGGCTACGTATGTGGGTGGCACAATCAGTGCTGCAGGCCCACTAGTAGCATTTAATTTACAGGCCCTGGGCACATGTAATGCACTTTATTAGGGACTTAGAAGTAAATTAAATATGCCAATTGGGTATGAGCCAATGTTACCATGTTTTTGGGAGAGAGCACATGCACTTTAGCACTGGTTGGCAGTGATAAAGTGCCCAGAGTCCTAATACCAACAAAAATGAGGACAGAAAAAGAGGAGGAGAAAGGCAAAACATTTGGGGTGACCCTTCAGAGAGGGCCATTTTCCAACACACCTGTGCAGAATTTGTTCTTCGGTACAGTTACTCATTTCCTTTTTTTTTTTTTAACGTGAATTCACATGATTTTGAGGTCCAGAACAATGCACTTATTTTTATTGTATATACCCCACATTGCTGGCTGCCTGCTTTGCTCACATCTGTATTTAGTGCACTCTTTGGTATAGATCCAGCCTAAATATGCTAGCTCATTGGCTAAAGTTGGCAATTTTATTTCAACACATAAACACAATACACCAATCCAGAGAGATACAATGCAGGTAGCTCTATAATGGATCACATTCAAAGAAAATATAACATTCCCATTTCGTATATCAAAAATTTCAAATATCAAATTTGACAGTCTAATTCTCCTGTTCTTGTGAATGCCCAGTTCTTAGTTGTTTGGTGGGTTATCGAAGGGGTAGGAATCAATGTTGTCAAAGTTCCATCAATTTGGAATCGATAATGAAGCTTTGAATCCATACTTTCAATGTGAATTTCATTTATTAGAAGTGATGAATCTTAAGTGTCTTAGGTGGTCATTCTGACCTCGGCGGTCTTTTTTGTAGACCGCCGAGGGACCGCCGTACGGAAGACCGCCAGTGCTGGCGGTTTTCCGCACGGGCCATTACGACCGTTGGCAGCGCTCTGCCCGTTTCCGGACGAAGAGCCGCCAACAGCCATACTGGCGGCAGGCGGGGAAGTGGAGGTAGCTCCACCTCCACCGCCACGCCAACAGAACACTGCCCAGCGAATCACGTCTTGTGATTCGCTGTGGCGGTGTTCTGTTGGCGTGGCGGTGTCGGCAGAGCTGCCCCCTTGGGTCCCGTTCCCTCCCAGAGGATCACCGGAACAGGTAAGGTGATCGTCCATTAGGGAAAGGGGGTGGAGGGGTGTTGTGAGTTGTGTGCGTGCATGGGGGTGTGCGTGTGTGTATGTTGAGAGTGCGTGCATGAATGCGGGGGTGTGTGTATGTGCATGAGTGCGTGCATGTATGCGTGCGTGTATGTGTGTGTACATGTTGGGGATCGGGGTGGGGAGGGGGGTCCTGCAACCTTTTGGGGGTGACAGGGGTGGTGGGGGGGTAGGGGAGGGAGTTGGGGTGGGGGTGGGGGATGGGGGAGACCCCTATCAGTGCCAGGGAAGGGATTCCCTGGCACTGATAGTGCTTACCGCCATGGATTTCATGGCGGTCCCAAACCGCATGAAATCCATGGCGGTAAGCCGGGGTCAGGCGGGTCGGAATACCGCCGGCGGTATGTGACGACCGCCGGGCTGGAGACCCAGGTCTCCAGCTCGGCGGTCGTTACCGCCGTGGCGGTCGGAACGGTGAAGCGGCGGCAGGCCATGGCGGTAACCGCCATGGTCAGAATGTCAGAAAAAAGACCGCCAGCCTGTTGGCGGTCTTACCGCCGCTTCACCGCCGACCGCCACGGTCGGAATGACCGCCTTAGTGTTCCATATAGAGATCTGGCGCATAGAAGGAAAAACAGCCGACACGTGTTTCGCCCCCCTTATGGAGAATCCACCCAGGGTTTTTTTTCAAGGCTGCAAATAGGTAAGCAATGGTTGAAGTCAAGTAGTTAAGGAAGAGAGTAAGTGCAAAGTTGAAAAGTGGGCTTAAAATAGACCCATTGTACCAATGGTGGAAAAAAGGAAAGAATGACAAGAGAAAAATTGAATAGTCCCAAATACCTTAACCTCTGTGGCTAGCGGACCATAGTGAGGATGTCAAAAAAAGGAAGTACATGCTTGTAAGAATGTGACTTAATTAAAAAGAGACGAGCCTGGTAATAGCCAAAGCAAAATAGAGAAAAAAGGAAAAGAGAAGCAAAAGGTAAATTCAATCCCTTTAGTTTAAAAGTGTATTAATGAAAGTATACTGAAAGAAATATATATTGTGATCAAAAAGTGAATACAAAAAATATTGTATCAAAGAAGTATTCATAATAAACCATCCATTCTTAAACAACTGTGATCAATCTAGATAAGAACATTGAGTCATGAGTATAAATTCCCCTCATTCTTAAGTATGAATTAATATATTACATTCAATGCGGTGAAACAGTTCTTATTTGAGCAAAACAATCAGATTTTGTAAGGAAAGTATAATTGACCCTACTAAGACACTAATATAGCCGTAAGGAATATTGTAATATGCCTAGCTATTTGTGTTAGCAAAAAATTGTGAATCAATAAGAAGCTAAATAGATTAAATTGTGATCCTCAGAAGAATGCAAAGGAATAATCCTTCATTAACCGAGACGGAGCAGCCTAGCTTAAATTGAATGAAGGTTGCTACGACTGACTGAGGTATAAGTGAATAGCAAAGAGACAAGATTTTTGCGAGGCTAACGTACATGATGTTGTGAAACCTCTGTTGATTCGATAAATAAATATATTGTTATAAAATTGTACAAGAATGGTAATACTTTCGGCTAATTCAATGTTAGTTAATGGTATTCAAAAAAGATACACTCACCGATTTAATAGAGAACCCAAGTCTCGGGATAAATCCCCTAATGTGTATTCCGGCATTTTAGTTGGGTGCCATATTTTAATTCAGAAAACATACGAAGTCCTTCGTCAATTTTCAATAGAAGGTAGGCAGATTAGTCCTACCACTATTTTCATGGCCCAAAATGGGAACGGAAGAGATAAGGGAGAATTTCATCGGCCATCTTTAGACGGTCGCATTTATGTGTAAGTGAAACCTGTTATAAGGAATCCTTTGTTTGTTTTTAATAGAAGTTAGGCGAATTAGTCCTACCACTTTTTCGCGACCCTGAATGGGGATGGAAAAAGTATAAGAGAATTTCGTCGGCCATCTTAAGACGGTCACGTTTATGTGTAGAAGAAGCCTTTATGAAGAAAAAAGTAACTATTGTGTCCTAATACAAATTTAGTTTGACAATCAAATATTCACATTATTTACTAAGACCTAACGGGGTCAAACAAGATTATGTTATGAAATTTCTTCGGCCAGGGTTGGCCGTTGATGTTAGTCTACGGGAGGGTCCTCAAAAATAGAATACATTGAAAATGTATTGTAACGGAGCTACTGGTGTACTTTACAACCAATGTGTACTGTGTCTGACTTGACTTGTAATTCAAGAGTATGGATTAATTATTAACTGATTACAATTAATAAATTGCCAATGTATATTGTGTTACACTTGATAAGAGTCTTAGGGGACTCGTGCTGGGTCGTAATAGGATTCGAATGTCAATAGATAATCCATTAGGTATAGGAATAAATGGTTAGTTAAATATAAAAAAGCGAAAGATAGTTGTACGCTGGCCTGCATTTTCAATATCTATTTAACTGTTTTTGAGACTATATAGATTATTGATCTGGCTATGTTGGTAATGTAAGGTTTTAGTACTTATTTAAAGATAATTGCTTTAAGTCCATTAGGGCATAGTTCTGATCGCTAGTATATACTAATTGTGACAATCAGTGAAGCCAATAGTACCATTCAGGATCCTTGTTAAGGCCTTGTCGGACTGTGTCTTAACGAATAATAAATGTACTTTCAGTTTGTCACAATTTAAGTTCAAGGTTGCCTCCCCGGGGATGTTGTTTGAGTTTAATCAATCCAACTGCAATAGAGTAAGTGCAAAGTTGAAAAGTGGGCTTAAAATAGACCCTTTGTACCAATGGTGGAAAAAAGGAAAGAATGACAAGAGAAAAATTGAATAGTCCCAAATACCTTAACCTCTGTGGCTAGCTGACCATAGTGAGGATGTCAAAAAAGGAAGTACATGCTTGTAAGAGTGTGACTAACACAAATAGCTAGGCATATTACAATATTCCATACAGCTAAATAAGTGTCTTAGTAGGGTAAATTATACTCTCCTTACAAAATCTGATTGTTTTGCTCAAATAAGAACTGTTTCACCGCATAGAATGTAATATATTAATGGGTCTATTTTAAGCCCACTTTTCAACTTTGCACTTACTCTATTGCTTAACTACTTGACTTCAACCATTGCTTACCTATTTGCAGCCTTGAAAAAGCCCCGCGGAATTAACCATAAGGGGCAAAACACGTGTCGGCTGTTTTTTCTTACATGCTCCAGATCTCTATATGGAACACTAAGACACTTAAGATTCATCACTACTAATAAATGAAATTCACATTGAAAGTATGGATTCAAAGCTTCATTATTGATTCCATTTTGTATATGTTTGTCCATGTCTATCAAGCATTTAGGCGTGGCCTAGTCCTCTCTGAGAAATATTGCTTTGTACCTGGGTGTGTGCATGGTATGAGGGACAGTTCACTATTTAGGCGTAGTTCATGGAGCAATCTGTACCCTATATCACCCACTGAGATTGCTATCTGTAGTAATCTGTGCTTTGCGTATTGTATGCCCTGTGAGGCATTATGATGTTATACCATTCCATGTTGGAATGTGCATGCATGAGTAGGCTGAAGGAGTTGGTGAGGCACAGAGGCTACGCAGATCAGACTGCAGTGCAACACCAGTTTTTCATGAATAAATCTTCTTCCAAAGAACCTGCCTCTGGAGCAACTTACCACAATTTGTTTGGCGACGAGTTTAGAAGAGCTGTCGAACAGGTGTCAGTGAAGGCACACTATTTCCTGCTCAACAAGTATAAGAATACCTGATTGTGGATGACTTGTTGTCCATCGTGAGGGGTGACAAGACAATTTGTAAAGCATAACTTCTGTGCCAGTTCTGGATTTGGTTATTTACGTTTTTTTCCTTATGGCTGTTAATCCGCTGCGCAGGAAGTTGTTAACATCTAGTGCATGCATTTTAAATTTGTGTTTGTTGCTACAGCGACCCGCACGCTTACAGCGGCCATCTTAACAAGCTTTTGTTGCTACGGAGATACAAAACCTATTAGCAAACTGAAGGAAGTGTATTGTGCTTGTTGCTACAGCGACGCGCACGCTTATGGTGGCCATATTTACACACTTTTTTTGTTAAAGTGATACAAATGACATTAGCATACAGAGGGAAGTGTGCGTTTAAAGCTCAAGGCTTTTAAAAGGTAGTGTGCTACAACTGTTAATTAACACCAAGGTGTTTTGTTCACCTTTGCGCTGTGTATGCACGTTTGGAGGAACTTTATAAGTACTGCACTAAGCCAATGCATGTCACAGTGGTTTGGAGCAGAAATGTGTGATTATCTTGGGGATTCGCACACCATTTTAATTGAAAAAAAAGTTTTAACAGTTGAAATGTAATTTTTTTGTTAGGACTCACACTCACACACGCACGCTTCTTGCTGCACCCTCACAAAATAAATCAGCATGCATGAAGAACAATGAAACATGTCATGAATGTGTTTACAGCACAGCACTTCCCTTTAACTTGTGAGGAACAATACATTGCATGTTTGTTTATATTGATAAAAGCAAGTGTTGTTACATTTGTAAACTGTGTGCCAAGTGGTTTATGGAGACATCAAATTCCTTCATATGAATCAACAGAAGTGTTTGATGACTCATCACCAACATGTGTCTGACTCATCTCCTGAATTCCTTCATATGAATCATCAGAAGTGATTGATGACTCATCACCAGCATGTGTCTGGTGACTCATCACCAGTCTATAAATAGAACTGCCAAGGTGTTTCCTGTGCTTGAGTCTTCCTTCCCTGGCAGGTGTTCCCGGTTCAGCTGGAGGTCTGTGATTCTTTCAGGAGTCATCTTTTCAGTGCGAGGCTTCATCAGAGCTTCCCTCTCTGGAGCGGATTACTCTCACAGCGGCTTGAGAATTTACGAGCAGTATTCCATCTTCCTCAAATTATCGAAACATTCCAGGAGAAGTCGGTTCATGAGTAAGTCCCCTCTCTTCTCCCTGTTTTCAGCCTTCTTGAGGTTAGTGATCTTTTGGTGCATTATGAGAGACATTCGTCGATGCTGAGAAACCCGTGAAAAATGACTATTTTCCAAAGACAGCTTGAGAAGTATTTTCAAAAGCAGCATTGAAGTTAAGTGTTGTGAACTCCTAAAAGCATTGCTCGATATCTATGTGAACTTAAACGTTTATTGTGATTATTTTGACGCAAGTCTATTGTGTGAAAACGAATAACAAAAGACAAATTCATAAGTTTGATTTTATAAAGATTTTGTTGTGAGTTACAAAAGCGTCCTTAATAATTGAGCAATCGAGCGCTAATAATTATTGTGACTTTGCTGAAAGACTAGGCGATTGCCCAATTGAATGATAATAATTATTGTTATTTTGCTGAAAAACTCTGTGATATTTGTTGGTCTTTTGTTTTTTATTTGTTTTTGTTCCTAGAATTCCTGCACCAAGCCCTGAGGCAACTTTCCTAGAACAATAATGAGGCTCCTTGGTGAACCAGTCTTTTGTTTCTCTTCCCATACCAAATCCCTGTTCCCTACCCCTTCCACCCGGATGCTATTCGCTCATTCCCTGCTCATTTCAGATATGACAGAATAGTGTTTAGGGGTGAGGGTTTTTTTCTCTTGGCTCCTGCGGAACCTGGAATTCAGGTGAGTGGACATGGTCTTGCCAGTTTTGGACAATTTGATTTGTATGTTATTGGAAGCCTTGCGTATTTTACATTATATTGTCAGTTTCTATACTTTTACCTGTTTTAAAAAAAAATCTTTTATGACAGAGCATTTTTTTCAAGTGAAATTTATTGAAGGAATTTTGTTACTTATCTGTAAATTAACATTATCCAGTTAGTACTACCATATCTGCCTTTTCTTGAGGTTCTGGGATCACCAACTGTTCCATGGAGAAATTGGTACAATGCTTTTGTTACTTATTTAGGGGCAATTGGTGCCTCATGGTTTAGACCAGAAAGGAGGAAATTCATGTTGCTGCATTCTCTGGGTTTTGAAGTGAGATCCATTTTTAAACATCTACCACCATTAGCTCAGAACCAGGGAGATGATGAAGACTGAGATGAGTATTCAGAGACAGTTTAAAAAATTGGAAATACGTTTCGACTTACAACCAAGCATTGTTGGCATCAGACATAAATTCTTCACAAGGGACCAAAGAGATGGTGAAGATGTAGATTCTTTCATTTCAGCGTTGAGGAAGTTTAGTGCCAATTGTCAGTTTGAGGCATTCACTGAACAACTGGTGAGAGAACAGTGCATTTGCAAGTGTTCGGATAAGACAATTCAACAGAAGTTACTTTTTACGGCAAATCATATGCTCGAAGATACAATTCAGACACCGAAAAGCATTGAATTAGCTAAGGTTTCTGTGAAAGAGTTAGAAGTCAAAACAGCTGTTAGTGTGGGTGCAGTTAAATTGAGAGAACAAAAAACAAATGTCCTTTCTAGGAATGATAATAGGTCATTTTTCAAACAAAGTAATATTTGTTTTAGACGTGGTAATGCACCTCATTACAAAAACAACAAAGGTTGTCCTGCAAGATCAGCTACATGCAGGAGTTGTGGGAAGTTTGGTCACTTTGCAAAGGTTTGCTAAAATGGTAGATTGGATAATGGAGCTGACCAAATGTTTAAGTCTGCTAGCAAAAGTACAGAAGTATCTAATATATCTAATGCACTATCGGATGACTTAGAGAATTTACAGAAAATTCAGGATGATTTGAGAAATAGGGTGATGGCAATGGGTGATGAATCCATTGTGGAAGGCGATGTATCATCATGTGTTGATCCCTATGTGGAAATTGGTGTTGGTGGAAAGAAAATAAATCTGTTAGTGCACTCAGGTGCACAGATAACTAAGATTATGCAAGAGCTGCTTGAAGCAACGTGGCAAGACAGACCATTGAAGCCTCCTGATAGAGCACCTGTTTCATATGAGGGACGAAAGATAGAACTTGCTTGATTTTTGAGGATGTGCTTGCGTTTAAAGGCAGGAACATTTTTGGCAAGGTCTATGTTGCAATCAAAGAGTTGTCTATTCTGCGTTGGTTTCACCAGGGGCTTTTCCAGATGGTCCTCAGACCCGGAAAAAAGGAACAAGTGTCTATTGTGGAATCAAATGATTTTACTGAAAGTATTATTAATCCGTTTCAAACAGTTTTTGGTGAAGGGTTAGGATCTATCAGGGGTTTCGCCCACCATATTAAAGTTAATGCTCATGCCATTCTAGTTAAACACTGTTTGAAGAGTGTACCTTTCAGTGTCAGGTACCAGTTGGAGGAAGAACTCAATAGTCTTTGTGAGAAGGGCATTTTTGGACCAATTGAGTCTTCCCTGTGGCTTTCTCCATTGGTGGTAGCTAAGAAAAAAAATGGAGTATTACGAGTTTGTTTGGATCTTCACAGCCTGAATAAAAACATTTGGGTGGATTCCCATCCTTTACCCAAAATTTCAGAGTTATTGACCACTATTAGTAGTGCCAAGTAGTTTACTAAGTTAGATATGGCTTCTGCTTACCACCAAGTGGTACTTGAACCTTCTTCGAGACACTTGACAGCTTTCATTTCTCCAATTGGAACCTTTCAGTATTGTAGGATGCCTTTTGGATTGGTTTCAGCCGCTGCTTTTTTTCAAAGAGTCATGTTCAACATGTTAAAGTATGTCAGTTGAGTTGTTGTTTTTCAAGGCGATGTTTTCATTCATAGTGATTCTAGAGATAAACATGAGAAGACATTGTTACAAGTCCTTAACATTGTGAAAAACAAAGGAGTTGTTTTGAAGAGAGAAAAGTGCCAATTTGTAAAGAGAAAGGTGGAATATTTGGGGCATTTAGTGTCTGATCAAGGTATTGAACCCCGTCCTGTTTAATGCTATCATTGATGCCAAGGCACCATCAGACAAGCCTGATTTAAAGTATTTTATTGGTCTACGTGAGTTCTACTCTAGATTTGTTCAAGACTATGCTTCAAAAATCCAACCACTTACCAACATGTTGAAAATAAATGTTCCTTTTGTTTGAGATAATGAGTGTAAGGCTATTTTTGAATGGATCAAGGCTCAATTAGTTGGGTCAAAGGACTTGAGACCTTTTGACCCTAGTGTTGAGTGTACCATCACAGTTGATGCGAGTGTATTTGGCCTTGGCGCAATTCTAACTCAACACAAGGACAATGTAGAGAACACGTTGGGTTATGCTTCAAGAGTTCTCAAGGGTCCGGAATTGAATTTTTAGTGATTGAGAAGGAACATTTGGCATGTTGGTAGGCTATCAGGAAATTTCATCCCTATGTCTGGAGTAGGCATTTTGAGCTATGCACTGATCATAGTCCATTAGTTGCTATACTGTCAGATGACAAGTGAAACGGTCATACCCCAGGGATAGCCAGGTTTTCTACAAAATTATTGCAGTGTGATTTCACTTTCACATATGTTCCTGGTAGCAAAAATGGGAGAGCTAATTTTCTATCCAGATTTCCTGTTGCTGAAACGGGGGGTTGCATTTTTGAGGAAAAGGAGCAAGAGAGTTTTTTTATTGCTTCGGTTGATATGGAATACATGTGTGCCATCAGTGAGAAGGAATGGATGGATGAAGTATCTAAGGATGAAGTTTTGCTAAAAGTTATGGAGTATGTGAAAGAAGGTTGTCCTAAAGAGAGGAATGACACTTATCAGTTTCAGATGTTTGTCAAAGTTTCTCTTTAATTATCGATTGAAGATGGCATCCTCATGCATTGCGGGAAACTGGTGCCTCCTGTAAGCCTCAGAATGAGACTGATCCATGGAGCACATAAGGGTCATTTAGGTAAAACTTTGACAAAGCGTAGGCTGCGTGGATTGTTTTGGGTGCCTTACATTGACAGGACAGTGGAACAAGTTGTAGATGATTGTGTGGTATGTGCCAATTCCGAGAAGGAGTTCAACGTGAAAACTCCATCCATACAGCCAATAGAATTTCCAAAAAAGACTTTGGGGGAAGCTAGGCGTTGATTTAGTGGGTCCTTTCAATATCTTGCTGTCTGCTTCTAGATATGCTCTGGTGGTCATTAATTACTACTCAAAGTGGCCTGAAATTCATTTTATTAGTGAACCTTCTTCAAAACATATTGTAGATTTTATGAAAGACATTTTCCTGAGAGAAGGTTTTCCTTCCTCCATTGTTTCAGATAATGATGTTCAATTTGTTAGTATGGAATTTCAAAATCTTTTTAAACAAGGGAGGATTACGCACTCAAGAAGCTTGCTGTACCTTCGACAAACCAATGACTTTGTTGAAAGAATGAACCGTGTCTTAAACAATTGTGTACAATGGACAATTATGAGGAAATGTGTAGTGCAAAATGCTGTACGTTCAATGATTTGGTTTTACCGCAGTACTCCACATTCTTCAACTAAAGTATCTCTGTTTGAACTGTTAAGGGATCGGAAACCATCTACAAAAATTTGTCCGGGATGTATGTCTAAGTGAGTGAGGACTGATGTTATGGAAGGTGTTGAGGATGTTGTCATACAGAATGTGGAAAAGTCAGAAAAGTTCAGAAACAGTATATTGACGCCAGGAAAAGAGTTTCACAACAACAGATTGAGGTGGGTGATGTGGTGCTCATTAAAGCACCTGTTATATAAGGAAGGGTGTAACTAAATATTATGAACCGAAAGTGGTTGACAAAGTTTGTGGAAATGCCATCCGAGCTGGAAGGAAAAACTGGTGGAATAAAGCAAAGGTGTACAAAGTAAAGAATGCTGTCTTGAATGAGGAAGATGAACAGAATATTGTCATGAATGAAGAAAATGGAAGTGAGTGTAGTTCTCATAGGTTTCCTGACACAGAGTTGGTAGAAACACCAGTACAAGCTTGAAGGAGCAAACGTCAAATTTAGATTCCTTTGAGGTTTAGGTCTTAGTGATCTGGGGGGATAATGTATTCCCTGTTGTTTGCAATAGATTGGATGCTTCATTTTCTCAAATAAGTGAGTTTCTTAAGTTGTTTTTTTGTTCTGCTTTTTCTTCTTTTTATGCTAAGTTGTATTGCCTTAGTTAGCAACTGTTGTTTTAGAGTTGAACTATGTATGCAGTTTAAAATAAAATGTTTCTTTAAAATACTATGTACATTCAATAAGGTGTACCAGTGTGTGTAAGTGTTGGTTATTTATTATTGTTTATTAGTTTTATTTATTTACTGTTTGCATTGATGAGAGAGAAGGGATAATGTGGTAATCTGTGCTTTGTGTATTGCTGCCGCATGTATGCCCTGTGAGGCATTATGATGTTATTCCATGTTGGAATGTGCATGCACTAGTAGGCTGAAGGAGTTGGTGAGGCACGGAGGCTACGCAATTCAGACTGCAGCGCGACACCTGTTTTTCATGAATAAATCTTCTTCCAAAGAAACTGCCTCTGGAGCAACTTACTACACTATCTTTAACAGTTATGATGTGACATGTGCA